>NW_012154285.1:9209440-9355029 GCF_000956105.1 Propithecus coquereli
GTGTATCTATACAATAGAATATTATTCAGCCTTAAAAAGGAAGAAAATTCTGACACATGTTACATCATGGATGAACCATGATGACATTATGCTATAGTCGCAAAAGAACAAATACTATAGGATTCCACTCATACGAGGTATGCAATGTAGTCAAATTCATACAGATAGAAAGTAGAACGGTGGTTTCCAGGAGCTGAGGGGAGGAGGGAATGAGGAGTCAGCGTTTAATGGACATAGAGTTTCAATTTGGGGAGATGGAAAAGTTCTGGAAATGGACAGTGGTGATGGTTACACAACAATGGGAATGTGCATAATGCCACTGAATTATATACCTAAAAATAGTTAAAATAGTGAATGTTATGGTATATATATTTAGCCACAATTAAAAAAAAAAATAGAATGAAGCTCTCAGAGTCAGCCCAGGTAGCTTAAATGTCAACCTCACTGTTTTACCCAGGTGTGGGCAAGTGGCTGGTCCTCACTGTCTCACTGTGACCCCATGTCTCCATCCATAAAATGGGGAGAGCGGTGTCCCGAGTGTTCAATGAGACGACGCCTGTGATACACTCAGTATCATTCTAGGCATCAGTGTGCAAGCAATAAATGTCATCCATGATGCTGATCAGAAGTGGGGCATGTCACATGGACCATCTCAGGTGTTCAGGTGTCTTTGAATGTTGCCGTGAACAGCAGATGCTCACTAACCCTCCCCCACCACAATAAAAGGTAGCCATAGTGAACACCATCCTTCCTTCCAGCTACACACACAAGCCGGAGCTCCCGAGAAGTATTTTTCCAACTGCTTCTCCAGAGCTCCAAGAAAACGAGATCTGGCCTGGCCCACACGTGGCCCGTCTAACCCCAGGGCTGGGCCGAGAGGTCAGCCTGGCCCCATGTGATTGCTCCCTGACACTTCCTCCCTGCCGCCCGGCCCCCCACCCACTAACCCTTTGCAGAGCTCTGAAATAAGTGGGGCTCTGTTAGGCTGGGACCTTCAGGTGCCGCCACCCCAGCTGCTGAGCCCGCCAGCCCTCCAGGCAGGTGGGCCTGAGTGCTGGGAAGCGCCAGCACTTCCTCCAGCCCTGATGGGGTCAGGGATGGCGGCTAATTGGAGGATGCCGGGCTGATGCCTGTCTCCGGCTTCCTGCCACCTTGCCTGGGGAGGTCACTCACTGTGGGCAATAGCCCTCCACCACCCACCCCCAGCCGCTGCAATGCAGACAGGAGTTCACTCTCGAATGCAAATGCTGCAAGTGCTCCTGGTGGATGGTTTCTCGCCCCATCCTTGCTTTTGCACTCTACTCCCTCAACATTCCCCCCAAATCCCATGCTAAACTTGAGAAACGATGGAAGAGCTGGGATAACCGTGGTATTAATAGGCTCCCACTTTTCAAAACCTAGTCTATGCCAGTTACTTGAAATATAGTCAGTGCAGGCTGGTTGCTATAACAAGAAACCCTCCAAACTCAGTATGCGTCAGCAGGGGTGTGATCTGCTTTCCCAAGGGACTCCAGCTTCTTCTCACTTGTGTCTTTGCCATCCTTTAGGGCAGCGGTTCTCAAACTTTAGCATGCATCAGAATCCCAAGGGGCTGTTAAAACACAGATTGTTGGGCCCCAGAGTTTCAGATTCGGTTCTCGGGTGGGCCCCCCACAATTTGCATTTCTGACACGTACCCAGGACATGCTGATGCTGCTGGTTCAAGGACCACACTTTGAGCATCTTTGAGCATCAAAGCTCTAGGGCACGAGAATCCCTAGATTTTTGCATCTGGCTGACAAGTGAGGGAAAAAAGGGCATGGAGGATTGTGTAGGAGTTTTTAAGAGGCCAGGCCCACCTCCCATTGGCCAGAATTCTATCACATGACCCTCACCTAACTGCAAGGGAGGCTGGGAAATGTAGTCTACCTGTGCACCTGGGAAGAGGAAGAGAACCAAGGCTATGGGTGAGCCCGACAGCTTTCTCTGCCACAGGCACTCTCTCAGATACCCTCATGACACCTAACAAGAGAAGTGGCATTTTTACCTACATTTAACAGAAGAAAAAAAAAGCTCAGAGAGATTATGTTGTCTGTCCCGGGCCACAGGGCTAGTAGACTCAGGCCACAGGGCTAGTAGAAGGCAGAACTGAGTTCAAACCCAGGTCTGTCTGATTACAAGGCTTAAAGAAGCAGTGCCTGAGTCTAGACACAAGTCTTTGCTGTGTGCCTGGTCCACACTTTTGCATCTCTTTCCAGTGCTCACACCAACTCCAGGAGCTGAGCACTGTGGCCACACTTTACAGATGGGCAAACTGAGTCTCTGAGCAGGGAAGAGGCTGTGCATGGTCACACAGCCAGCCAGTATGTGACAGAGCCAGATTCACACGTTTAGTCAGCAGGGCACTCAGTAGGTAGGGCCCGGACAACAGGAAGGGTGGGATGGCATGATGAAAGATTTGGGAGGGTCTAGGACTTGACGTCCAGGAAGTGGCAGGTGAAGGTGAGGCTGACCCGGTGGGAATACAGGAAGTCACTCCCCACCTGCGCCTGTTAGCTGGAGGCAGATGGGCCTCAGGGAGGACAGAGTGTGGATGTCCATGATCCTGAGAGAGCCAGGTGTAGCGCTCACAAAGAAGGAGAAAAGGCAGCCTGGGGAGAAGAGTCTGGAAGGTGGTTTTGAGGAAGGTGGCTGGTTTTAGCAGCTTTAGTAAAAGCAGAAATTTGCAAAGTAGGTGTGATGATCACCACGGTGCAGATGGGAAAACTGAGGCTCAGCAAAGCAAGTGCTTGGCCAAGTTGCACGGCCAGGATTTGCAGCACTTGCCTGCAGCCCCGGCCAGCTGCTCCATTCCTGCTGGGGTGGGCGACTGTTTCCCACCATCCTTATGCGGCAGGCATGCCAGGCTGACACCGTGTGATCACCAGTAATGTTCGGCCACTAGACAGACAAAAAGAAGATTATTTCATGGCAGAACCAAACAACATGAAATTTAAAATTCAGCGTCCCTACGTAAAGTTTTATCGGAACATAGCCTGGCCCATTCGAGCAGGCTGACTGCTTTCATACTGTCACGGCAGAGTTGAGAAGTTGGGACAGTGGAGCCAGCACAACTGAAAATACTATCTGGACCTTTAGAGGAAAAGTCTGCTGACCCCTGTTTAAAAGGCTTATTTTTTCCACGTTTGTGTACATCTAATCCAGTTGCGGAATCTATAAAATGTAGAGTCTGTGGCTCCAGGCTCCAAGGTACGTGGTAGGGCCCAGGAATCTGCATTTTATTAAGTAGCTTCTACATGGGTGGGTCCTTACTCAGCTCCAGGCCAGTTGCTAAGCCCTTCCTGTGCATTACTTCATTTAATCCTGGTGGATCAGATACTGGAAACATCCCCATTGTACAGAGGAGGAAACTGAGGCTGGAAGAGGTGAGGGGCTTGGCCTCACACCCAACACAGGAGGTGCTTGGTGATCCCCTTTGTTCTTGCCCAGAGGAATGTGCCCACCCATCTCCTGCTGACGCCTGGGCCTTTGTGCTGGGCCGGAATGTCTTCCTGTCTTTCTCTGGTTGTGTTTTCCCTGATCCTGTGGGCTGAGCTGCATCCCAGGGGGCTGCCTCCAGAAGAGCTGTGTGTGGCGTCCCAGGGGGGAAAAGGGGGGCAGAGCTGCCGGCTCCAGGCCGAGCTATGATTTAATAAGCAGACACTTAGGGCCCTGCTGCTGGGCCCAGCCCATGTGGGACAGCCCTCTCCGCTAATTGTCCATTGGCTGCCGCCGTCCTGCCGGCGTCTCCGGGCTCATTAGGAAGGGGAAGGGAGGCGGGGTCTGGGAAGAGCCCTCTGGAGCTCAGGCAGCTTCAGAGATTTTTATCACACTAGACAGCTCAGTTGCATCCACTCCTCCCAAGGAGGATCAAAACAAAGCCAATCCTGTCCTGGGAGTCGAACGCCAGGCTTGGCTTAGAAAGGACACCAGATTTGAGTTCAAATCCCAGCTCTATTGCTGTTGAGCTGTGCAACTTGAGCAAGTGACTGAACCTTTCTGGGCCTCAGTTTCCTCCTCTCTAAAATGCAGGTAATAATAACACCCCCTGATAGGGTTGCCGTGAGGATGAAGTTACTACAGTCAGTGCCATATGCATTTGCACCTGTCACTGCCTCGGAATGTCCTCAGACCGAAATAAGGCAGAACACAGGAAAGGGCTTGACACAGTAGGTGCTCAATAAACATTATTTTTAGTTCCTGCCATTTCTTCCAGCAGTAGAAGATGTAACAGAGCCTGGCTGGCTGCTCCCCCAAAACCCACTTAGTTGTTCCTCCTGGGCATCCAACAAGATCGCATTTCCCAAGCTCCTTTGCAGTTAGGTGGGACCACGTGACTGGATTCTGGCCAGTGGACCTGAGCAGCAGTGGGGTATGCCACTTAGAAGCCTCGCTGCCCAACAAAATCCGATGCTCTTTCTTCATTCCCCCATTTGTCATCTGGATGGAGAAGACGCTAAGGAATAAAAGGAGGCAGAGGCCAGTATGGAAGGCACCTGGGGCCCTGAATGACAGCATGGAGCAGGGCCCTTCCGACCTCCACCCTTGTCACCAACCTGCACTGAAATGAACAAGAAACAAACTTGTTTTGCATTAAGCCACAGACATTTTGGAGGGTGGCTGTTGTTGCTTTAGCAACTGGTCTACCCTGACTAATAGAACAAAAGTGTCGCAGGCTGGGAGGAAAGACAAAGTATTAGTTTCTGTGGACAGCACTGTCATCTTCTAGGAAGAACATCAGGCCACACTGCAGAAATGGCGTATGCTTCAGAGTTAGTTAGCTTACCTCCTGTGTGATCTTCGTTAAGTGGCATAAGTTCTCTGAGCTGCCGTATCTTCCCTTGGAAAGAGAAGTGCATAGGAGCTTCCTCAAGGGACAGTTACAAGGATCTCCTAAGGACCTGCATGAACTGGCAGTCCTTAGTTGACCTGGATGGGAGGCCGTAGAGTCTGGTTTTAAGAGAACATATGGTTTCTGCTTCCTGGCATGCTTTCCCTGCTTCTCCTGAAATGTTGGCACCTTGCCATCCTTCAGGTATCAGAACAACTATCACCACCTCCAGGAAGCATTCCTGGACCTCCCAGCTAAAACAGATCTGCCAGTTAACTGCTCTTATAGACTTAGCCCTTTCCTTTCCTAATAGCACTTGTTGCCACTTGTAGTGTTATGTTTATTTGTTCAATAACTTGCTTATTGCCTCTCTCTCCAGACTGTTAGTGCCTGGAGGGCAGAAACAATATTTGCGTAACATATTTCATCTGCAAAAATTCACCATTTTATCTGCAGTACCTAGAACAGTAACTGACAGTTGATTGAAGAACTGAATAAAGGCCAGGCTTTGACACTTGCCAGCTGAACAACCTTGAGAAACAAGTTACTTAACCTTTCTGAGTCTAATTTACAAAATAAAAACAGTAATACATATTATGATGAAAAATTAAATAAAGTTTTTAAAAAGTGACTTATTCAGTACCAGGCACATCATAAGTACTCAACAAATGGTAGGTTTGTGGTTGCTGTGGTTGCTGCTGTTTCTGCTGCTGCTGCTGCTGTTGTTGTCAGCTGTCTAAGGTTAGATACCCCCAAAGCAGATGCTGAGATAAGGATAGTTGATCTAGGAGGTGATCTCCCAGTAAGGAAGTGTAGAAGTAACACCAAAAAGAAAGAAAGCAGTTTAAGGTGCATATAGTGAACCCTAATTTTTCTCCCCTTGAGTTTGGGCTAGACTTAGTGACTTGATTTTAATAAATATATAAAGCAAAAGGGCTAGTCTGTGACTTCTGGGACCAGGTCATAAAAGACACTTCAGCTTCTGTCTTGGGTTCCACGTCTCTTGGGTCAGAGGACACTCAAGCAGCCCTGTGGAGAGCCCCATGTAGCATGCAACTGCAGCCCCTGCCAACAGCCGCGGGAGTGAGCTTGGAAACAGATACTCTCAGCCCCAGTCAAGCCTTCAGATGAGACCACAGCCCTGGCCGACATCTTGGCTGCAACCTCATGAGCAAATCTGAGCCGGGTCCACCCAACCAGGTCTGAAATCCTGCCCCACTGTAAAATGTATGTATTTGTTGCTTTAAGTCACTAAGTTTTGGGATAACTTGTTACACAGAAATAGGTAACCGACGTACTGCATTATGAAGCAGGTTTCCACAGTGGCCAACTAGGAACTCGATCCTACAGGAAACTGGAAGACGGTACAGAACATGCTTCAGAATTATGTCTCCTGAGAGGTGAAGAAGCTGGGGTATTTATTCTCCAACACCCACCCATCCTGGATAGAGGACTGCTCCTGGGTGTTCACGCCCCAGCATTTCCATCTTGCTTCTCACTGAGGCCAAGAGAAGGCCCTCAGGTGGACGGTCTCAGGTGCTTGGTACGTACTTGAACAGTGAGTGCCAAGAGGATATTGAGGGGGTATAGACAAGGTCTGATACAGTGGTGTATTTCCCAGACTTTCTAGATGTAACCAAATTCCCAAATTTCTTCTTTTTCCATGAAGACGAGGCATTAAAAGTGCATAGCTAGGCCAGGTGTGGTGGCTCATGCCTGTAATCCTAGCACTCTGGGAGGCTGAGGTGGGAGGATCGCTTGAGCTCAGGAGTTCGAGACCAGCCTGAGCAACAGTGAGACCCCGTCTCTACTCAAAACAGAAAAATAAGCTGGGCATGGTGGCGCATGCCTGTAGTCCCAGCTGCTCGGGAGGCTGAGACAGGAGGATCACTTGAGCCCAGGGGTTTGAGGCTGCAGTGAGCTATGATGACGCCACTGCACTCTACTGGGGGTGACAAAGTGAGACTCTTGTCTCAAAAAAAAAAAAAGTGTATACCTAAAGTAGTTTCTTTTATACACCTTTTGAAGATGTTTCATGAAAATAAATTCACAAATCAGAAGAATCCATGGCTGGGGAAAGTGTGAGGGTTTTTTGTTTTGTTGATTTTCTTTAACAAACATACTGATCCATGCCATGAAAGCAGAATGCAAAATAGCACCTTCTTCCGACATTGAATGTACCACAGTGCAATTAAGAAATAGGGTCAGGCAAAATGGCATTTTTATATTGCCCCATAAAATATCTAATATCAAACTTTGTAAATTACATCAATGCCTTTGAACAAACATTGAGTTCTTTTTAATAAATAAAATGTTCAAAATTATTTCCTGGAAGTGCATTTTAGACATTAATAACTGGCTTCAAATGAAATTCTATTTCATAGCGATAAGCAAATGTAATTGCTGCAAACTAAAACGGTCTGTAAGGCTTACCTGCTCCAGAAAGGAAACGAAATATTGAGCTAATGTAGCCATCAAGATATATAACCTGCTACTCTTTGAATAAACCAAATTCCATCCCTAAACACAGAGAGCTCAGAAATTCAGACCCAAGGACATAAATATAAGGTATTTCCTGGAATTAGTTTCATATGTTTTATATATTGCCGTTATCAATTGATCTGACACAATATCTGAGCCAGTTTAAAAATTACATATTGTGCATCAGAAAAATATACATTTTCATGACATCTGGTACTCTGTGTTATAAAAAGCATATACTTATTTTAAGTAAAAAAAAAAATCAATACTTCCACATCATTAAAAACAATAATTCCAATAGTATAAATCTCAATTCCATTCCTTACAGCAGAGGTCAGCAAACTACAGCCCACTTAACTTTCATATGCCCACAAGCTAAGATTGGTTTACATTTTTAAATGGTTGGGGAGGGGAATCAAAAGAAGAAGAATATTTTGTGATATGTAAAAATAACACAAAATTCAAATTTCAGTGCCTATAGATAAAATTTGATTGGAACTCATCTATGCCCATTTATTTTCATATTATTTATGGCTGCTTTTATCTTACAATCACAAGGCTAAGTATTTGTCACAGAGATCTTATGACCTTCAAAGCCTAAAATATTTATTCTCTGGCCCTTTGCAAAAAAAAAAAAGGCTGACATTTAATCTTCACCACTCCCCATCTCTACTCTGAGGACTTAAAAAGGAAAGTTTTTCAGGGACTCGAAGTACTTGAAAGGGTAAACAGCAGTACGAGCTTTACCCACCACGCACTACCTCAGGGTCTCCTTGAAGCCCGCACCAGCCTAGGGAAGAAGACAGGAATGGCCGTAGGGGGAACTATATCCATGGAAACCCTCAACCTCAGTTATTTACAATCAAACAGGCATAGTGTGCATTTTCCCCCCCACCCAGAGTCGATTTCTTTGAGTGAGTGAACTACATAAATTACCTTCACTATCTACCTCATTTTATACTCTGGAGGCACAGATATGAATAGGCAGGAAGACCAAACACTGTGTTGGTAGGTAGGGTGGGAGGCTTGTAAAATGCAAATTCTCTGGCCTTTGCTGTCTATTACAATTAGGTTTTTCTCAACTTGGTAGAGGTAGTATGGTCCTAATCTTTCTTTAGGAAAAGTTTATTTTTTTTAATTCCAAAAACCTGTTTAGAGTTTATGGTAGAGAAATTATACAACACCACAAATAGATAAAAATTACATGTGTTCCCTAAGATAAACTACTGCTAATCCTTCGTGGTCTTGTCTTCTAGGTATCCATCTTAGTCTGTTTTGTGTTGCTAAATAAGAATATCTGAGACTGGATAATTTATGAACAGAATTTTACTGGGCTTTCAGCTCTGGAGGCTGGGAAGTCCAAGAGCAAGGGTACATCTGACAGGGCCTTCTTGCTGCATCATAACACGATGGAAGGCATCACATGGAGAGGGAGCACTTGCTGCAGACAGAGAGAAAACGGGGACCACACGAATCCTTTTATCAGGAGTTCACTCCTGTAATAACTGACCTGTGTCATCAAAGACATCATTATCCATTCAGGAGGGTGGAACCCTTGTGATCTAATCACCTTTTAAAGGCCCCACTTCCCAATACTGTTACAGTGGAAATTAAATTTCGTTACCAGTTTTGGAAAGGACATTCAAACCATAAAAGGATCTTTCCATGGATTTATGTGCTTTTTGACCTGACGTGGACATTCTATGTCAATCTGTAGACTTCTATAGCATTTAAAATGCCTATACATAGAACCCTTCAATGTATTTAACCATTCTACAATTGCTAGACCTTTCAATTGTTCTCTAGTTTGTTTGTTTGTTTTTTTTTAACCATTGTAAATAATCCATGGATGAACATCTTTAGAGCTAAACTCTTGGAAGCATCCATGAAGATTTTCTTAGGAAACATTTGAAACACTAACATTGCTGTCTGTAAGCAGATACGTCTCGTAAAGACTTTCGATGCATATTATGAAACTGCTTTGAGGGTGGTCCTTTCTTCTAGCATTGTATGGTAGTGGCTGTTACACACACATACACACACACACACACACACACACACCCATGTTCATTCAACAATTATTGACAACCTACCGTATACCATTTTTCTAGGTAATAGGAATGTAAGCAAAGAAATGTAGCAAAGACTAAAACAGACAAAAGTTCCTGCTATCATGGAGTTTATATTCTAGTGGAGTAGAGAGACAATAAACAAAATATGTAGTACATAAATAGTGATAAATGCTAAAGAGAAAACACAGAGGACAAGGAAAGGGCATGTGAAATCTGGGGTAAGGAAGGGTGGCAACATGACAGAGCATCATCAGGGAAGACCTCACCGAGAAGGGAGTATTTCTGCAAAGACCTGAAGGGAGTGAGGAATCTATCATCTGATGGAAGAGCATTCCAATAGAAGGAACAGCAAGCGCAAGGTCCACAAGGCAGGAATGTGCCTGGAGGGTTCAAGGGGCAGCAAGGGTGCCAGTGTGGCTGGAGCAGAGAGAGAGAGAAGTACGCGGTAAGGTCTGAGATGTAGCATGCTGGGTCATAATAAAAACTTGGCTTTTACAGTGGGTGAGATGGGAATCACTGGAAGGTCTGGAGTAAAAAATGATATGATTTTATGTTTTAACAAAATAAATCTGGTTTCTATGTTGCAAATAGAGCTGACGGGGAGCACAGATGGGAGTAGAAAGGTTAGTTAAGAAGCCACTGGAAAAAATTCAGGGGAAAAAATGGTATGAATTGCCCAGGTGACAACAGTGGACGGAGTCAGTGGTGCATTCTGAACACACAACACCTAGACAGATACAGAGATGCATAGACGGATGGATGATAGATGGATGACAGATAATGAACGGATGAATGAATGGATGGATGGACAGGATGGGATAGGATGCAATATTGTAATATGTGATACATAAGTGAACAGACCAAATTTGAGGGAAGACCAATGAAATTCCCAGGTTAACCTAGGGAGGACAGACACAGCACATTCCTTTTCCTCGTGAAATTTAGCATTCTAGAGGGACTTATTCTCTCTGCCCAGCAATCCTGGCAGTTGTTATTATAGTACCCAATTTATAGAGGAGAAAACTGAGAATCAGAGAAGTTGCCACTCACCCAAGGCCAAACAGCTAGTAAGTGACAGCACCAATATTCCAAAATACTACCTCATTCCACATCTCCAGTACAAATATTGTAACCTGAGAATTGGGAAGAGTATCTCCCAGCCCCTAAGAAAAATACAGGTCAAAGGAAGGAAACGTTAGTAGAAGAGAAGAGCTAAAAAAAAAAAAAAAAATCACAACTAGCCGGTTTCTTTGTAAGTAAAAGGAACAGAAGTGGCAACAAGGAGTTAATAAGGAGAGTCAGTTGAAAAAAAAAAAAATCACAACTAGCCGGTTTCTTTGTAAGTAAAAGGAACAGAAGTGGCAACAAGGAGTTAATAAGGAGAGTCAATTGAAAGGAGATGAATACAGATCTTTCCGTCTAAGATGACCCGATATGACAGAGCGGAGACAGCGCATTGCAGGCGTCACGCTCTTTCTCCAAGGCTGTAGTTATTTATCTGCTCGAGCTCTTGTTTTTTCCCTTGCTTTAAAGCAAAATGCGCAAACACTCTCACTTCAAAGGGAAAAATTCTCATAAATGTCATTTTACTGCCGGCCTAGAAGAATAGCATCAACAGACCCTGAAAGGGGGTGTGTAGGGACCCCAGGCACATCTGTGACTAAGAAGTAAGCGGTCACCGGCTGCTTGCTATAGAAGGGAGGCCAAGCTCGAATGAACCCAGCTGAGCACACGCCTGCAGCTGCTAAGAGCATGGTATTGCCTAAGTTCAAATATGAAATATGTCTCTTTTCAGCTAGACAAGTCCCTAAACAATTCTGGGCCTTGGTTTCTTCATCTGTAAAATGGGAGTGATTTAATAGTCACCACTGCAAGGGGTCATTGTGAGGGTTTTTAAAAACCAACAAATCTGAAGTCCCCAGCACAGTGCCTGGCACTTAAGTCCTTAGCAGAGATAAGCTGTTGTCTTTGGGCATCTCTTGTATGGATGGATCTGGGTGTTATTGTCATGCCACTGTCTGTGGTAGATAGTGGGTGGTGTCTTCTCATATATGTGGACATTATCAGGTGAGACGCAGGTCCCCAGATAAGAACTTGGAAAACAGGCTGTAAAAAATGGGCCAACACTATCGACTAGAGAACTGAAGGCTATTCCTACTCTCTGCTTGGCTACGTTTCACTGCAGAGTCTAGAAAGCTAAATGGCCACATTGCCAGCCTCTCTTGCAGCTATGGGACTAGTCCTAGCTCAGGAAATATAAATGAAAGTTTGCAAGGGGGAATTTTGGAAACATTATAATTTGATAAAAAGAGACAGTTATAATTCCCAGGGCCCTTTCCCCTCTGGGAATGCAGGAAGTAATCATCTTGTGGCCAGGAGGGAAAGTCCAAGAGGCTCCCAGGGGCTTCCAAAAGAATCCTCTTGGCTTACTGAGTCAATGCCAACAACCACCTACTCAGACTTCTTGTTAAGTGGATGATTTAAGCCAGTGTCATCAGATTTTCTATGATTTGCAGTTATTTGCATTTTTAGCTAATCCAAATACAAGTAGGAAAAGTCTTTACTCTCCTAAGACCCAGCTCCCTGGGATCTCAACTTTAAGCAGCCTAGATATAACTGAAAGATGGGAAAATGCTGGCTTCCATTTTATCAATAGTCAGGAAAGATACCCTAAAGATACTTCAAGCCAAAGGTGAACAGAGCTCACCTAGTAGGACAAATCATCTATCTATTCTCTGTGTCCTCTCGGTTCCTTTCTCAGAGACTTTAGTGAGGTGGTATGTGACATCCTGTCCTGGCCTCATGTTTGCCATAGGGAATTAGAAGGAAAGCTGAGAGTCTATGTGTGTTACATCACTGAATAGAGAATGTGGATTGGCCAAGGGAAACTGGCAACTTGGGGGAAAGAAAATTATGGCTTCAAGATTTTCTCCCTCCTCTGACACTATAGTGGAGTCAAGATTGACCTTATTCAGGGGCTCAGCATGTTTCTAACAACTACAGCAGAGTTTTCCAAACAATTTACTTCCTCAACAGTCTCAGCTTAAACAGGAAGTCCACAGACATTGGGCACCTCAATCCCATCTCTATTGCTTGTTCAACTTAGTCCAATTTCCCCCACAGCTAAAGCACATGTCCACATCAGATGAATTTCCTATGTTCATCCAGCAGAGAAAATGTACTCTGCCATTATGGTCCTTAATCATTCATTCATGCATGCATGAGTTGTTGATTGATTCCATTAACATTTGTTGAGCACCTACTATCGGCCAGATTCTGAATGGAATGGAATTTTGAGTATGACAAGTGACCCATTCCTGCCTTAGTATGGACACAACATTCTGGATTTCACCCATTTCCTATGTTAAACCTTCCTCAAAACTCATCTAGAGAAATGTCTCCCCATCTTTCCATCCCACAGTATATCATATTGTTGATATTTTGGTTGGTTTTGTTCCAAGAGAGTATGGCTACAGTTGTTTAAACAGTTTTGCTAAGTCATTCTTCAACTGAATTTTTTAAAATATCTTGGCAAGTGCACAATTTTCTTTGGAGAATTCTGCATGACTTTATTGAGTTTTTACAGAGAGTAGCAGTATATGGAAATCCCCAAATCTCTGTAGTAGCTTTGGAAGATGAAGGACAAATTGCCTTGCTTGGGACATATAACCACACTACCACCTGGTGGTAATGTTGTACCTGAGGCCATTGAATAAAGGTGGGCCCCAAGTCTAAATATTTGGTGAAATTTATGGATTAGCGAGTCTTCATGTAAGAAGCTAAAAGGGCCAAATAGCCCTGTAAGACCATATCTCGGGGATCTGATGAAAATTCAGACCAATACTCCCCAATTGTGATTGTCAACTACCGTATTTATGGTGAATCATAACTGTTCACAGTTGCAAACTGCTCTTCGTATGCCTGACTTGAGATGTGCATCACTATTGCCTCCATTTCACAGCTGAGAAAACTGAGGCTCAAAGAGGTTATGGAACTGCCCAGGTATAGTTAGCAATACCTGGAAAGCCAGGACTCAAATCCACATTTTCTGATGCTGAAACAGACACTTTCTGAATTTAGGAAGGATGCCATAGTTCTGGGTGCCATTTAAAGTTGGAAATCAGCGTCACGGGTCAATGCTATATTACAGCACATTGGCATCAAGGCAAGTAAATAGAATAAGTAAAAAATAGGTAGCATGTCTCTATGTTGGCTGAGTATACACGGGACAAATAACCTTGTCTTAGTTCAGGTCAGATGGCCTAGAAGCAGAGCCTGAGACAAGGATTAGGTGCCAATGATTTATTGAGAGTGCTCTTAAGAGAAACCTCTATCAGTATGGAGGAAGCATGATGGGAAAATGGAAGAAGCCAAGTGATGATGTGGTCTCAGGTGAAGTCTAGCCTCGTCCTCATCCCACCAGAAACTCTAAAGCATTAATTGCACTGCAGACCTTGAGACAAGAAGATTAGGCTTTTGTACCCCAGCTCAAGCCAGTCTCTGGCCACAGGCTGCCATGGAAGGGAATGTAAAACTCTCAGGCACCTCCGGGCCAAGTGGCTCTGAAGAAGGACTGGCAGTACGAACAGTTAGCAGCAATCCACAGATCCACTGGGAGACGGGCATACTCACTTGGGGAAAAGGATGCCTGGAGATCAGATAAGACACCAGCAGCATCCATACAGATATCAAAGTCTACAGCGGGAGGACACAATGAGATGAGTGCCAGGGTAGCCTGATTTTTCCAGGTAGGATCATATCCATACCACCAGGAAGAAAGGCCTCTGTCTTCTCAACGCTGTCCTATCAACATAATCTTTCCTTGTAGGGTCAGAGACAACACAGTATTTAGGTTGGGGGTGGAGTTGAGGAAAATGATTGAGGTGGAATCATAGGTAAAGGTGGTATAGGAGCCCAAACTGGCTAAGTAAGTTACAGCACAGCCGTGTGAGAGAAGGTTATACCTTCCTTAAAAATGAAGGTCATACTAAGAATTGTGTGACCATCATCTCCCACCTTGTTTGTTTCAACAGCCTACCACCAGATGGTTTCTTGCCTTCTACCTATGTCTGTCCCCCACAGCCTATAATAAATGCAACAGCCAGAGATAGATTTCAAAATCACAAATCAATCCACACAACACTTGTGCTCAAAACTTCCAGTAGCTTCTCATCTTAATAAAAGCCGAAGTCTTCGCCCTAGCCTGCAAGGTCCTCTAAGCCCTTGAAAATCTAGTCCCTGCCATCTTTCTGACACCAACTCCTAACACTCTACCCACCTGCCCTTGTCACTCCTTTCCAGCCACAGTGGGCTCCACAAAGTTCCTCAAATGCACCCCACACACCCACCCCAGGGCCTTTGTACTTGTGATTTCCTCGGCCTGGATGTTCTATTTGCTCATTTCTTTACCTCGTCAGTTCTAGGCCCAGATGTCATTTTCTCAGTAAGGTCTTCTCCAACTCTGCTATTAAAAATTGAAACACACACACACACACAGACACGCACACTTTCCTCCTTTACATTTTATGCATTTGGTTTGTGTACTATTTCCCTGAACTAGAATGTCAAATTGGAGAAGGTAGGTATTTGGGTTCAGGTTACTCACTGCTGTGTCACCAGCATCTAGGACAATAACCAGCACACAGCAGGTGTTCCAAAAATATTTGTTGATTGAATGAATAAAAAAATAAATGATGAATGGAAACATTGCAGTTGTTTAATGGGAAAATGTACTCGTTATAGAAGCAGAATACACAAATATACACTCGGTATGAGTTTAATGACACAAAATAAATATATGTCTCTGTGTAAGAAAGAGACTAGAAAGAAATTCAGCAAAATGTGGACGGTAGTTAAATTTAGTGGCAGTGGTATTAATGATTATTAAATTCTCAGTACTTTTCCATGTGGTCCAATTTTCTACTGTGGCCACATGTAACATATTTTAGCTGGGGGTGGGGAAACGCTTGGTTTTGTCTTGTTTAAAAAAAAAATAAGAGTTTGATGGATTAATCAGTTTAATGACCATTACCACAGCAGAAACGACATGCAACATATTAAATGCCTGCTGTGTACGTCATCCTGTGGTTAAGACATGAAGGGAAGATGCGGTCCCATGTTATCCTGTGCTTAGGAACAGTGCCTGGCTTGTCCGAGGTGCTCATTAAGAGTTTGAGAACGGAAAGAAGAGAGGAAAGGAAGGAGGGAGGGAAGGAAAAGCAAGAGATGGAGGAAGAAAGAGAGAGAAGGAGGGGAGAGAGAGAAGTATGGAGAGAGGGAAGGAGGGAGGGTGGAAGGATGGTCGGATGGAAGGAAGGAGGGAAGGGGAAATGGAAGAAGATATGAGAGTCGGGGGTGGGGTGGGGGGAGTGAGAAAACCTATGAATCGAAACTCCACCCTCTTTCACAATGGTGTCTGAGGCTTCTGCCCCAGTTCCCCGGGAGCAGTGGGTATCTAGGGAGGCCAGATCCCGGGCTGGGGAAATAGCAGTCAACTGTTGAGCACAGACGATGTGCCAGACCCCAGATTAAGCAACCTGGCCCCCGACCCTACACAAGTGACTTCTGCTCTCTGAGCCTCTGGGCTCCTCTGTGCAATGAGATATTCATATCAGCACCACTCTTAATACCTCTTAGTCCACATGATGAACTGATGAGATGGACGTTGTCCACCCCAATGCAAAGACGGGAACACTGAGGCAACAGAGAGGATACAACCCCTGTTCAAAGTCACGTGGTACTACTACCCAGCAGAGATGAATTTGACTCTATTCTCCAAAACCTTTTTCCTTGGAAAGGGCATTTGGGCCTGAAAGCAGATCCCGGGAATTGGGGGGCCTCTAAGGCTAAAAAACAAGCAAACAAGCACGCTGGACCTCGGCGCTAACGGTGAGCAGACGCCTTTGCATCTCCAGCCCCCTGGGAGTGAAATTTTCCGTGTTCAAGAGGCTGCAGTGCACCCAAGGTCAGGGTAATTGTGCATGATTAATGGCTGATCTCTTCGCGAAAGACCCACACAAAAGCTCCAAACTGACTTAGTCGTAATTTCATACTCCTCCCAGTCCATTTAGAAGAGCAGGGTTTTATTTCCTCTGTGCACAGCCACGAAATCAGAATCTTCAGCCTCTGGAAAAGAGCTTTTAAACCCCTGATTCACAGACTGCGCTTTCCCAAGGCCAGGGCCAGCCATCACGGAACGTGTCCGGCCCCTTTAGGTGAGAAGGGAAAGAGAACATAATAGAAAGGGGAAGAAGCATCTGCTGATTGTTCACCACGCATCAAATATCATTCTGTGTTTGTTACGTATAGTTGACTCCCTCAACCCTCAAATCCAAGCTGCAATGATTCTCCCTATTTTACAGATAAGGAAACTGAGGCACAGAGTGGAGAAGTAGTTTAGGTCACACAGCTCCTAAGTGGGGGAGCCAGAATTTGAAACTTGGTGATCTGACTCCAGAGCCAGGACTTAAGGCTGGCTCCAAATCTTCACTGTTATCATCAGTCAAATCAACCTGATTGATAAGTGAGTATAAAACGGCTCCTTTGCAAACAATGACACTCTGCATAGCAAAACTAGAGTCATCGTCCTCCAATGGCTCATGTAAGATCAGCCACCTGTTCCCAACCCCCACACCCATTCAAATCGCTCTCTAGGTCTCAGCCACATCCACTTACCTTCCGTTTCCCCAAGGGCATCATGCTTTTGCGCCACTTCATGCCTTTGCACGCGCTGTGCCCCCTGCCTGGAATGCCAGTCTTGCGCTGCCTTTGCCCACTTGGCCAAATCATGCTCGCCTTCAGAACCCAGATCGAGCTTCTCCCCCCAAAAATAGCTGACGAATGGATGAAGTGAAACATTAAATCTAAGTCCACTAATTGACATCCCGTTGTCTAGATGAGGCCCTCAAAGGGGGTTTATTTGGCCACATGATCCTGTACACAATTTGCATGAGTTTTCCTTAATTTTAATAGTAGGAGATTTCACCTTATAAAAAAAACCTTGCATGGCGACAGTGGCTGGAGCTGGACAGCGGCTGGCCCCTTTGGAGGGGACAGCAGCTCCCAAGACTAGCAGAATTCCCCTTCACCCCCGTCCCCACCCACCTCATTCATGTATCACACCTGGGTGGCCCCTGTAGGTCTTGGAGTTTTCAAGGCTGGCTCTAAAAAGTAGCTTGCAAAAATGGGAGTTTGGGTGCAGAGAAAGGGCAGGCTTTAGGATATATTCTGAATTGCCTTCTCCATTGTAATGACTGCCTGCCTTGCCCACTGCAGGATATATCATAAAATAAATCGGACCATCAGCTCCAGAAATATAGGGAAAATTATATCACATTCATTTATTTTTTTCCCAAATTTTTGGAGCACCCATGGTGTGCAAAGAATTTTATCTCATTAGCATACAGTTCAGGGAAGCTTCCAGAAGCAGTCACCTCTGATCTTCTAACTTTTTATCTTCTCTCCTGAAACCTTTAAAATGCAGCTTTGCCATGCCGTATCCAAGTTCCTAAGGTTTAGGAATTTCATCTTTTATAAATGGACCATTAAAGACCCCCTTGCTACCTCCTCTTTGGGACTCCTTTGGCTGTCAATGTGGCTCCTTGACTCTGTCTCTCAGATGCTCTGGGTCTCAGCTCACACGCAGCTCACTTTCATGTGCGCTTAGTTAGGGACGAGGGGCCACAGCCCAGGACTGTGCCTCGCATCCAGGCCTCATTACCACGTCCTTAACCCATGCAGAAGATGTGGGTCCCTAGCCCCAAATCCAGCCTGGCAACTTTTATTGGGGCTCAAGCTTTAACTGGGGATTTTAAAGAGCTGGAAGTTTTATGGGAGACAGCTGGAATGCCAATCTTCATAGGTAACCACAGCCAGAGCCTCCAAAAAGGAAACAGTGGGTTTCCAGGCAGACTGGCTCAGCCTCCACATGGCCACAGGAGGGAAGAAAGAGGTTGCTTCCCAGCCGCCCTTTGATCTTTGAACTTAGACTTGTCATCTTCACAAGGGAGAACAGAGAACTCAGTTAAGCTGGGGGACCCTGTTCACTCAACCAAGGAGACCCCACCCAGCCCAAACCCCCAGAGCCCTGAGTGTAATAGCCCCACACTCTTGGCTGTCCATTCACACTGGAGAATAAGGCTGTCCCTGAACAAGGACGCCGCACAGCAGGAATATGGCATGGCGTCCAATAGGGTCACAATACACCTTCCTGATTCTTCCCTGGCTGGTGACTCTAGGAGCCCAGATCTTAGGTGGTTTCCATGGCAACTAGGCCCAGAAAGATTTTTTTTTTAAAACTGTGTTTTATATCCAAGGGAATATGGGTACATTTGGGGAAGGGGTGGGCCCAGTGGAGGGGGCTACATCCGGTTTACTTCCTGCCTCTGGCCTTTATCTCAGGCAGAGACCACATCCTCCATGAGAGGACGGGGGTGATTCATGGGGGGGATTTGGCAGTGACACAATCAGAGGGCCTTTGGGGGTTTCTCAGGCTTCTCCTCCTCCTCCCATTTCCTCTCCAACTGTGACATCATGAACCCCGAGCAAGTTAAACATGTGAGGGGCTCTAATTCCCACCTGCACTCTCCCTCCCCTACCCCCTCTTCCAGCCACAGACACTGACCCAGGGCTGCAGAGAGACTAAGGGACAGCCAGTCTGGAGACCAGGGCCTCTGCTCTGCCACTCGAAGGCTGTGTAACCCTGAGAAATACACTTTGCTTCTCTGGGTCTCAGTTTACCCATCTTTAAAGTGGAATAGGTGGACCAGAAAAAGAAAGGCCATTAAATTTGCTGTCAGCTACCATTTCTAGACTGTTGGTAGAGACTGCCTGAAGCACTCTGTTGAGAAGTCAGTTAGCAAATGTCCCCCCACCATACGCCCACCACTGTCAGAGTTCTGCTTTGCCGTCTTTTACAAAACACATCTACAGCCTCCTACGTGCAGACTCCAGTTTGTGCTTCTTTGAGGTGGAGTGCGAAACGAAAGTCACTGCAAAGCAGTCTGAGGGAAGAATCCTTCTAGAGTATCAAAATTACTTTCCCTCTAATCTCTTAAGATTTTCTCTCCATGCCTAATCCAACTGTGCAATTGTTTTTAGCAACTCAAATCCAATCGGTGTTTGCAAAGCATGCAATTTCATTTTTATAGATGCAATTCTTTTTCTACACATTCATTTTTTATTGGCTTATGAAATTTTATTAAATTGCGTAATTAGAATAAGAAAGGGGTAGATCTAGGTTGTATGGGGTCTGAAGCTTATATGATTTGAGGGTCCTTCCCAAGAAAAAGACTACAAAATTACAAATGTAAAATTAGACACAAAAAATAGATACTTACTTAGAATGAGAAGAGGAATCACAAATTTATACTTTTTAAAAAGAGAAAATATTGCAAATATATCAAAATCCAGAGAAAGATCATAATATCTTTATTAATTAACAACTTCTCATATCACTAAAATATTTTTATCCTACAACTTCTAGCCACAAATGCTTAATCTCTTTTTCTTTGTATGATAACAATTTTGAAATCATGTCCTCTTTAGAAAGACTAGAATGATAATTCAGTATTTTCTTTAGCATGGTTGATTTAAACATTTTTTATATTTGGAATACATAAAATATGCAACTTCGTCTATAAAATCACCATTGGTAGTTCTGCTGCAGGTTATGACCTGGACCCACAGACGTTGATAAATTCTATTTCATGTGATTCCTATCCAGTAAAGGAAAGAATCTGGGGTGTGTATACCTGTTAAAGTTGTACTTGCAAACAAATTCCTGTTAGGAAGGAACTTCTGTTTTGACTAGTTGTTATTTAAGTGAATCCTCTACTTTAAGTTTTACGCATTTGATGATTGAGATAATTCTCCATAGCCTAGCTTCTGGCTTTGTATATTTCAGAGTTTCTCTTCCGCTACCCACATATATCTGGTGCCAGGCACCACAAAACACAATCATATTGTGATACGCTCTCTGACTCTGCAGCTGAATGTCACAACATAAGTAGGCATAGTGATGGTAGGATCATTTCTATAAGCCATTCCTATAGTGGAATGGCTGGAAAAAAACTTCACATAGAAACAACTTCAACCCCCACAAATTATCTCATTAAATCCAATCTAACTATACCCCTAAATCCGCTTCCTTAAACTGATTTATTCCCTAATGTACAATGGCCCCTGACATTTGGCAGAAGTGAAAAGAGACAGTTGTTTTAACCAATCACGATTAAAATATTTTACTTCAAAAAGTTCAAAAAACATCGTGAGACACATCTAATAAAGGACTTTTATCCAAAATATATGAAAGAACTCTTCAAACTGAACAATAATAAAATGAACAATCAGATTCAAAAATGGGGGAAAAGACCTGCATAGACACACCTCACCAAAGAAGATATACCGATAGCAAGTAAGCATATGAAAAGATATCCCACATCCTACATCATCAGCAAATTGCAAATTAAAACAATGAGATACCACTACATACCTATTAGAATGGTCAATAGGTTGTGCATGTCAAAATCCAAATGGGACCATGAAACAGAGAGCACCTTTCAACTATGAGATGCTACATGTACTTTTCAAGATCCAGGGAAAAAAGAGAACCCACTTTGGAGTTTAATACAGGGAATTGACTACCCAGATCATGGAAGGGCTAAGAAGCCAACAGGAGAGGCTGAAGCAATCTAGAGTCTGGCAAGAGCAAGGAGTTGCTATTCCCCTTGGGCTAGAGGGACAAGAGAAGGTGGTTTTGCTAGAGCCAGAAGCTGGGGCATCCAGGACATGCAATAGCCATGGCAGGGGCTGCCCACAGGCTGAGATAATGGAGGGAGGGGCTATCCTAAAGGAGATGGAGACAGGGAGAAGAGACGGCATCTCACGCCCAGAAGCAGAGAGACAGGCAAAAATGCCCTGACTTCTCCCCTTTCCCCACCCTCCAGTCTTCTGGCATTTTTCCCATTGGCCAACCCTTTCCAGGAGGCTGGGAAACTGAGTTCCCTATGCTAAAGAACACAGCACAACAGGGAAAGAATGAGACGTGGATTGAAGGCAAACTTGCTATTAACCACATCACATGTAAACAAGAACACAAGATACTATTATTATCAGAGAGAGCTACAGGCTCCTGATTGACAGAGGAGGAGGGCTAGACATGGGATTCCAGAATATCACTCCATTTCTCTTCTCCTATATGGCTAGAACAAATAGGAGACAATAAAGTGAAAAGACTTAATGAGGATAAAATCTTCACTGTACAAAAAGGATGGGGTGGAAGAGTCACTAAGGAAAAGGCGGGTGGATAGATTCTACATTCTATTCTGCCTGCAAGCTACAAAGGGATAGCGATCTAAGGGCAGGGTTTATTTTCATCTTAAAATAGAGGGCAGCCTCAGGACTTTTGGAAGTGGCCTGTCCCCTCATCAGGGGCCTCTAGTGTGGAGGCACATAGAAGCTCCCAGCCCCAGAGACCAGGAGTGACAGGGTCCCTCCGGCACCTTTGATCCATCAGAAACTGACAGTGCTCCTGTCCAACAGTCAGCTGGCCGGCAGCCGCTCCAGCATCCTGCTGGAGGGCGTCAGTGGGAGGGCACATGCAGGCCCAGCCAGAAGCCACCCATCCCACTTCTCTCTTTACAGATGCCCTCCCCTGGATTCTGTCTTGAAAGGCAAATGCAGTTCCAGAGAAGCACTCTTAGCCTCTCCTCAGCCCTGAGTGCTATCTCTCCACTGGGACTGGTGTTTGCAAACAGCTCTGATTTCAGGACGTTCTGTCCCCGTTTGCCTTGGGAGCCCCCAGCACCTTACAGTTCACAGCATGGGCCACCTCCAGCTCCTTCAGGGTGTGTGCCCTCTCTTCCCTGCATCTGGAACATCCCTGTAACTCCTTTTTGTCAGGTTAGCACAGCCTCACCTCCCGGATCTCAGTAAATGTCACTTCCTTGGGCCACTCTTCTCTGACTCTTAAAGAAACTGATCTATGTTTCATAGCACTCTGTACTCGCCCAATTTATCACACTCTATTATTACCACTCACGTAATTATCTAGACTGGGGTCAGCGAACTATAACCACCAGGCCAATCCAATCCACCACCGTTATGTATAAATAAAGTTTTACTGGAACACGCTATGTTCATTCATTTCCATATTGTCTATGACTGCTTCCACACTACAATAGTGAGTCAAGGAGATGCAACAGAGACCTTATGTCTGGCAGAACCTGAAGTATTTACTATCTGGCCCTTTAAGAAAAAGTTTGCTGACCACTGACCATAGTCATAAAAAGTTGCTTGACTGTCCGTCCCTACTAGTAAAACATATTTGATTACTCTTCCACCTAAAATAGTATGTGGATATATTTTTTAAATTATGTACTTTAATTATAAGTATTTTAATATGTATAAATTATATACATGCACTACTTAGTGATACTCCTTGTACAGTATATGCCATACATAATAGTAGAAATTTCAAAAGATTAAATTTAGACTTAGGTATACATATGTGAAAGCTCTATTATTTTCTCCCTATGCCTAAACATCAGGGGTCTAAGACAGTGCCTGAACCATAGGGAGGTAAAAATGTTTATTAGATTAATGGAAGTCCTCTCTGAGGTTGCATATCTTCCCCAACTTAATGAGCCACCCTCTCATGCAAGCCCTGCAGAGTGAGTCAGAACCACAAGGTTAAGATGTTTTAACCTATATCAGCTGATTGCATCAATGAGCAAAAGTCCAGGTTCTCAAAATCATACCTTTAGAATTAGGTTTAGTTGCATGTGACGAAAAACTCAAAATATTAGCGTAAATAAACTAGAAGTTCATCTCTGTCTCACCTAAAATAAAGCCAGAGGCAAGCAGTCCAGGGTGATACAGCAGGTTAACAATCAAACGTCACCCAAACTACTTTTTTCTTGTTGTTACACATTTCTTAATTTTCTGCCTTATAGTCCAAGATGGCTGTTGAGCTCCAGCCCTCATGTCTGCATTCTTGACCACAGAAGGAGAAAGGGAAGAAGAGGCAACAGGCTTGTTCCAGCTGTCTTTAAAAGACATTAATTACACAACACCACCACTTACATTTTAATGGCCAGAACTTACATGACCATGCTTTGCTGCAAGGACAGCTGGGAAATGGTGCCTTTATTCCAGGCATCCATTGCCCAGCTAAACATGGAGAGTCTATTACTAAGAAAGCAAGAGAGAGTGGGCATGGCTACATGAACACCAATGTGCCACTGGCGTTCAGCTATTCCACATTGCCCCAGGCCAGGCTATCTCTATGCCCATTATACAAAAACAAACCAAGACCAAATCTAAGCTAAAGATTGTGCAATGCACAATCGGTTTATTCTGTTTATTCATCCATCCACTTGTTCATTTATTCACCAAGCATTTATGTAGCATCTGTTCTAAGCTGGGCACTGGGCAAGACACAAGATATAAGAATTGAATAAGAATATGGAGGAAAAATTGAATCATTCGCAAGCTTACTGCTGAGGTTATTTTAAATGAAACAATGTATCTTCTAATGAATGAGCATCATTAAATGTATCGTATCATTTAATGAGTGAGCCTGTTCATCACAAGACAGCATGAGCAACAACATAGAGCAGCAGTTCCACCAAAGGGTGCTTAAGCACAAACTTCCCCGTCAAATGTGAAGCTGCAGAACTCTTCAGGGGTTTCCAGACTGTGCCATCTAAAGCTCTTCTTGCCAAGTAAACTTCAGAGTGTGGCCTGCTCTGCCACCTCCCCCAGTCACGTCCAAGGTCAGAATCCAGCCGGGGGCCTCAAACAGGCAGAAATATTTATGCCAAGTCCAGAATACCGAACCTAAGAGACAGAGCTGATGCCACTTGAAAGGAATCGGGGTGGAATCTCTGGAGATTAAGAAAATGACAGTGACCAAGTTGTAAAGGGGAGAGGGGTGAGAAGTGGAGATTAAAGCAGCTGGGCCATCTGTTATTTTGATTTGTGCTTTTTTTTTATTTATTTCAAAAGGAATTAAAGGAGATGAATTAAGATTTCATTAGACCCTGACAACCTCAGGAATATTAATCCATCTTCCATTTGCATTAAGGCTCACCAATCTCTCCAGGGCTGGGGTGATGGAAAGAGAAAGCTATTGATATGTTTCTGTCCCCCCTCCCCAGTACCCTTGCCTCTCCCCTCTGGTCACTTTCCCTTTCATGTCTTTGTTTGACATATAGGAAAGAATCATGAGGTGTTGAGTATCATTAACTTCCAAACACCTATGAAATCAGTAGGAAAGTGCAAACACTGTGGCCCCCGACCGTCTCTGCAAATGATCTGTCCCAAAGTCCTCCCCTTTGGAGATGAAAAGAAAAGAGTCTGGCAGACTGACAGTCTCAGGGAGAGAGGCCCGAACGAACAGGAGGGGGACGCGCAGAATAAATGAAAATATGATTGACTTCTTACCTCGGCCCGGCTCACACATGGTTCTGAGCATTTAATAAACAGGTTGACACTCTGGGTTCCCCTCATTAGGTGAACGTGGAGACCTGGACCATCATAAATCAGAAGGGCAGGTTATCAAAGCTTGTGATCTTTAACTGTGTCAGGGCGCCCTCCTGTCTGCTGCAATGGAGGCAGCGACCTGCAACCTGCAAAGAATTAGCCGCTGCTGCACCACGATTTAATACACACACACCTCGGAGGCAGCGGGAGGCTGGGCCCAGCAGGGAAAAGTTGTCCAGGTACCCAGTACATGCGGCTGGTCCTTGGGCACAGCTGTCTGGGGCTGTGGATCTACTACGGATCAAGAAAGAGACCTGTGTGTTTAGTGAGACCAGGAGTGGTGGAGGGAAATAGCTATGGAATGAATGTCCAAGCCGGAAGGGGCACTGGAAACCCTCCCATCTTGCGGGTTTCCCAGCCTAGCTTCACATGAAAATCTAATGGGAAAAACTGTTTGGTAATTTCTAACAAAGTTAAAGACACTTCTACCCTATGACCTAAAAATTACATCCATGAGAAACGTATGCATATGTCCACAAAAAGACTTCTACACACACGTTCACAGTTACTTTATTCATGAGAGCCCCAAAGTGGAAACAACCACCTATAGGAGAACAGATCAACACTGTGGTACATCCATACAAAGACTACTACTCAGCAATAAAAAGAAACATGCACTACTGATACAGGTAACGACGCGAGTGACTCACACAGACCTAATGTTGAATGAAAGAGACCAGGCGCAGAAAAGTACATACTGTGTGATTCCATGTCTGTGAAATTCAAAGAGAAGCAAAACTAATCTATGGTAATAAAAGTTGGGACAGTAGCAGGATGGGGGGCAGGATTTAGGGTGCAGGAAAACTTTCTGGGAAGATGGAAATGCTCTATATCTGAATCCGGATGATGGTTACAGGAGTGAGTACATTTACAAAACTTCATCAACTGATACACTTAACATTTGCATATCTTACTATATATAAAAATTATACCCTGGTATTGTAAAAACAAACAAATAAATAAGTGCAGATTATAGAGCCTTTGCACATGCTGTTCCCTTGGCTTGAATGTCCTGCTCCTGCCCGCATCCCCCAAATTTACGAGGTTGGCCCCGTCATATCAGTATCATTCAGGTCTTAGCTTAATTGTCACCTCCCAGAGAGCTCAGCCACCCACTGTTGCATCATTCTGGTTTTTCGCTTGTTTTCATATGCCTAATCCTGCTCAGAAATCTTCTTGTGTATGTATTTGTCTATTCTCTGCCTCTTCATCCACCCCGATTCACCACTAGACCACGAACTCCTAAGGACATGGGTCTTATAGGGGTGGTATTCACTACTTGTGCTGTGTCTCTGTCTGTCCCATAGCACCCACGGTCTACCACTCTGCCTGCTCTCGGCCTCCGAGCTGACTTGGTGGAGAGTATCAGCACGTTCCCTGGCCTTCTGGCTCCTGGGTGAGTGTTGGCCAATGGGAAATCCCAGCAGAAGATTGAAAGGCAAGAGGCATTGGAGACTGGGGTGCCATCATCCCTGTGGGGTCACCACAAGTTGGCTGCATCTATAGACCAGTGGTTCTCAATTGGGGGTAATGTCACTCCTCAAGGGACATTTGGCAATGTCTGGAGACATATTTGGTTGCCACAACTGGGGCTTGGGGTGCTGCTGGCACTAGTGGGTAGAGGTCAGGGACGCTGCTAAACATCCTACCATGCACAAGACAGACCCCACTACAAAGATTTACCCAGCCCCGAATGTCAGCAGTGCTGAGGTCGAGAAACTCTGCTCTCAATGAAGGTCAGGGCTCTTCTAAGGAGACATCGCCATGACCCTCTCTCTCCAGGTTCAAGCTAATGCCCCCCCACTCCTTCAGGTCCAGAGGTTGTAAGCCCAGTGTTCACAGCTCCTGGGCACTACATTACCCCTTATGCTTCCACGAGATCCTGCCCACACCCTTGTATGAGCCCCTTTACGAAACTCACCAAATTATCCTAATCAGAGTGCACTGTGCTGTTTCCTGATGCAACCCTGACAAATAGGCCATTTCATCTCCAGCAGCTGCCTGCCCAGTAAATATCAATAAATATTTGTTAAATTAATTAAGTAATTAATGAGTAAGCCTCTCCTGGGAGATTTAGGTTTAAAAGTCCAAGATAAATCTTAGGACTTACATTTTTTTACAGCTTTATCGAAGTATAATTGATACACAAAAAGACTGTCCATGTTTGCTGTATACAATTTGATGGGTTTGGACATATGCATACAGCCATGATATCACCAGCGTGATATCCATCACCTCCAAAAGTTCACAATCGTACTAATTATTTACTACCTACAAGTTTGCGTGCTGCCTTTTTCAGTTAACACCGTCACAAACTGTTGTTGTTCACCGTCCCTCAGAAAAGTTGCTTTAATCTTTTCTTCAAATTATATAGTCAATATCACTTTAGAAAATGTGAGCAGTATTTATAAGAATATTGAAGAAAGTAAAAATTACCCAAAATCCCAGCATCTTACAATAGTTACCATTAGCATTTGGGGAATGGCTGTTCATGCATCTCTTTATGCATTTTATGCTGCTTTAAAAAAATCCAAGCTAATATCAGGATCAGCTGTGAATTTCCCAGCTATGCCACTTTGGATTGTATGATGTGGATAAGTTATTTAACCTTTCTAGGCTTTGGTACCTCAATCTATAAAACAATGTATGCATTTCCTTGGACTGTTATAACAAATTGCTGCAAACTGGGTGGCTTAAAACAGCAGAAATATATTATCTCTCAGTTCCGGAAGCCAGAAGTCCTAATTAAGTTGTACATAGGTCTTCTTTCTAGAGGCTTTGAGGTAGAATTTCATTCAATGCCTCTCTCCTAGCTTGGAGGCTGTTGGCAATCCGTTGCATCCCTTGGCTTCTAGACACATCGCTTCAATCTCTGCCTGTCTTCATGTGACAATTTCTCTCCATATCTGTGTCTTCTAAAGACACTTGTCATTGGATTTAGGGCCACCTAGATAACCCAGGATGATCTCATCTCAAGATCCCTAACATAATTATATCTCCAAAGATGGTTTTTTTAAATAAGCACACATTCACAGATTCCAAGTGGATATATCTCTTTGTTGGGGACGGAGGGGACACCATTTCACCCATTGAATGTGGATATAAAAATAGTTGGCTCCAACAGTTATTTTGATAAACAAGTTGAATGGGATAATGTATATGCAATTCTTGGCATATGACAAATGATCCATAAATGCTATGTATTAATAATCTTACCGGAAGGGCACTGTTCCTTCAACTGCTTTCTGGAGGAATAAAGTAAGATATAAATAAACACAAATAAATAATTTTTAGGTTCAGATGGATGCCAAAAACATGGTTTTCTTGAATTCTCTGTGAACTCTCTCTACCTCTCTAGTGTCTTTAAGTGGAAAGTTGTGATCTATCTATGCTCTGATTTTTTTTCTCTTCATTTCCTTTAGTTTCTCTCTTTACTCTGGCTTTTCTTCCTCCTGTCACAGCTCAGCAGGTTGGCCATTTTTACTCAGAAAAAAAATAAAACTTCAGAATGCACAGATTCAATCAAATCAATTAGGTGAATTACATTTTATTTAGAATGAAAAATCTACCATTCATTTCAGCATGTAGCTGTTCATGCTTTCATGACATCGAGGTTAAGCAGAAATTCTTTGCAGCTTCATTATTTTAAAGCACAGGGTTGTTCTGATCATTTTAAAACCTGAAAAATGAAAATCAAGACATTTGAAAGGGCAAATGACGAAGCAACTGCTCACAAAAAGATGTGTCCTTGACCAAACGATGTTCCTGGTGTGTTTTTGATGACTTGACTTACAAAAGGAGGATAATAATAAAAGCAAAAAAAAAATGCAATTGAGAGTCCAGAGAAGTGAGTTTTACTCTGGGCTGTATTACCCTCTAGCGGTGTAGCACCTGCTGGTAGTAACTTCTCTATGCCTTAGTTTCCCTTCTGTTAAATGAGGGAGGGTTGGAAGAGATGACCACTTCCCAGCTCTGGCCTTCTGGAGCTCAAAACCCAAATGTTGACATCTCTCAATTCATCCTGCTGAAGAGTTAACTGTAATCCCTTCACCAGTGGTCAGAGAAGCAGTAGAGTTGAATTCAGCAAGTTTTCTGTAGTGGAAACTTACAGTAGCATTTGTTGACCTGGAAACTTCCAGCTCTTACTGATCTAAGAGCAGGGTGTTCTGGAGTGAATGAACAAGACATGAAGTAAGCCACCCCTTATCCGGGAAGCTGAGTGACAATCTCGAGACAGCACATTCGGACTCATACCAAAGCTGCATGTCCACTTGTCCAGGGGCAGGATCTAGGGGAAATCTAAGGGAAAAGCAGCAAGAACAACCTTTGCAGATAGGAGGAAATGTGGCTTTACACCTGATGGAGAAACAGCTTGGACAAGACAGGATTTTATAATCTTGGTCCCTTCTGCCAAGTCTTGTAACGGAATTGGTGCTTGGTGAGCAGTGACTTGACAGGAGCAGAGGGGACAGGCTGTCTCCTAGAGAGCACTGGCCACTGGGAGGAGTTGCCATGAGCTCTGGTGGCAGGAGGAGATGTGAAGAGCAGTGGCTTCATCACAGATCTGGCTGAGCAGCCGGCCGAGCAGCCCACACCCTGGTACCCCACAATTAGGCACTGACCTCTGCCCTTCTGAGCCTTCATGCCATCATGGACAGCACCTTTGGCTCCCCCTCCTCCTCACCCTCTTCCTCCTCTTCATCATCATCACCCACTGTTGTTATTCTCCTTCTCCTCCTCCTCCTCCTCTTTCTTCTTCTCTTTCTCCCTCCTCTTCTTCTACCTCTTCTTCTTCTCCTCCTCCTCCTCACCCTTCTTATTCCTCCTTTTCCTCCTCCTCCATTTATTGCCATCATCATCATATTGATGCCATTTTCTCCAGTGTTTTCTCTCTCTATATATATATATATACACACACATATACATAATATAATATATATATAACATATGTATATTTCTGACACTATGCTCAATACTTTTCCTTCACTGTATCATAACCATCACAACAATTTCAAGGAGATTATTACTACGGGTCTTGGTCAGGTTTGCTCCCCCAAACAGATCCTGAGATGAGGCTCCAGGGGTAAGTAGTTTATCTGGGGGGGGCGGTGATCCCCAGAAGCCTGGGGAGGGAATGAGAGGCAGGGAGGGAAGCAGAGATAAAGGGGCTGCTGTGAGCAGCGATTGTGGTGGGTAAACGGGGCGCAATCTTGCTGTGACCCGAGAGGCTGTGAGAACCCAGAATTGGCCCGGTGAGGACATGTGGTGGGTAAATAAGGGGTGTTCACCACCTCTCATTCCTCACTGGTCAAGGTTGCTCTGGGGGTGTCAACTCCCTGACACTTCTGCTCTGCCCTGTCCTGGTCTGAGCACACACGTGCAGCCAGAGAAAGACCTTGGGCAGAGGGACTGAATGTAGCATGTTGGGAAGTGTCCACCTAAGCTTAGATGGCCTGGGAGGTTAGAGGGACAAAGGGATATGGGCGGGGCCCCAACAGCATCTGTGCTATTATTATTCCCACCTTGGAGATGAAGAAATGACAGTCAGAGAGGTGAAGTATCCGACTTAGATCACAGAGCTCCTACCTGGTGGAAACGAGATTTGAACTTGGGCTTGCGGATTCAAGAGCCTACGTTATTAATGACTCTAATGCTCTCCAGCCCCATCCATGAAGGCGGGGATTTGTTTTAGTCTGCCTCCCATCTGCAGCTCATCATCTGGGTTCTGGCAGACAAGGTTTAGAGTTGAGGGAGAAGGGTTTTCACATTCCTCTCTGTCACCCCTCTCTAATGTCTCTCTGAGGAGTCCCAGGAGAGGGAAGCAATGGTTTTGAACACAGGGCTGGTATCCCTGGCCACCACAAAGCCTCCACCTTCCACATCAGCTGGCTACTAATCCTTTCCCCACACCAATCGATTAGGTTCAAGGCTCTGAAACTTTGGAGAAGTCACTCAAATGCTGTAAACCCTGTTTCCTCATCTAGACTATGGAAGAAATGATGAGTACCCAACTTGTAGGGATGTTGTCAGAATTAAGTGAGATAATGAATAATAAGAACTTAGCAGAGCATCTGGCATATGATAAACGCTTGGTAACTGTTAGTTTATTATTTCTATCATGTATTACTAATTATTATAATTAGCTGGGCATCCGGTCTCCCACCTACAAACACCTTGTTTCCAAAATGAAAATCAGGATATTACCTGGGAGAGAGTCTAACAACAAAAGGTAAAGGGAAAATAAGGCAAATTCAAGCTCAATTTCCCTTGAAGGTCCACCATGCTGGGGCGGCAGCAGCAAGCTGACTGCTGCATTTGCATCTTTATGGGGCAGGGACTGGGGGGATGATGTCTACAGAAGCCTACAGACACTCAACCAGTTCCCTCTGGCTGCTGGAAGTCAAAGTTTGACTTGCTGTTGCCCTGCTTTTGTCCTTGTCCCCACTAACGTCTGTTCTCAAGGCAGCAGCAGCCAGAGTAGTCCGTTAAAACATAAGGCAGATCACATCATGCCTCTGTTCGGAATCGAACGATGATTTCCTTTCCTCTCTGAGAAAAGCAAAGTCTTGACAATGGCTACAAAGGCCCTCCATGCCGCACAGTCCGAACACTTCCTCCCTTTATCTCTCTGCCGCCCCTCTGAGCATGCTCCTCTGGCTCCCTCCACCCTGGCCATACTGATCCCCTTGGTGGGTCTGAGACCATAGTGCCTGCTCAGGGCATTTGCACTGGCTGTTGCCTCCTTCTGGAATGTTCTTCCTCCATGGCTCACTTCCTTACCCCACCTTCAAGTCTTTGTCAAATATCACCTTCTCAATAAGGACCTTCCTAACCACATCATTCAAATCATGACAATCTTCCATCCCCACCCCACAGCGGAGACGCAACTCTCCCTAACCTACTCCATATATTTACTGACACCTCCAACAGACTGTATAATTTACCTATTAGTGCATAGTTTATGGTCTGTCTCCCTCTCTAGGGAACTGTTCTCCTCATAGAACAGCTGTTCTTGTCCCTACAGAACAGTATCTCCAGACATTGTTAAATGTCTGGGGGCGCAATTTGCCTTACTGGCACCTTGTGGGTAGAGGCCAGCGATGCTGCTAAACATCCTACAATGCACAGGACAGCCCCTCACAGCAAAGAATTCTCTGGTGCAAAACGTCAGTAATGCCAAAATTGAGGAACTGTGCTATTTACATACAAAAAGAAGCTTCACAAGGACTGGGCTTTTCAGCTGACTTTTTTTTATTGTTGTATCTTAGCATCTACAACAAAACCTGGCAAACAGTAGTCACTCAATAAATATTTGGGAGATTAACAGAAATGGTCCCTACAGTGAAGACTTTCAGATTCATGGAGATCTCCAAAAATACACAATTCCTCTTCAAATTAGCAGCAGAACAAATAAATACACAGGCACTGGCCTGACAGTGAGAAAGATCTAGATCCTTTTTTTGGAAAGGAATCCTTTGTACCAGAAAGAAAGATGGTCCTCGAACAGCCCCACCCGGAACTCACACATTGTGTTCTAAGTTTAACACATCTTGTGCTCTCTCTGTCGAAACCCTTGGCTCCAGCCCATAATATCTCTGAATCCAGGAAACCATTATGACTGGTCAGGGTCAGAGGTTACTCCTATTGTAACCCACTTCCTCCATCAGAGTTTTAAATTTGGAAAACATTCTTATTGCTATTGTATGGAATGTCAACTCTCAGATAACCTCAGAATTATTTTTATTTGTCTACCATGTCCACCCCCACCAAAAAAAAAGTTTAAAAAAATTGCAGAGTGGGAGGGGGCTTTCCTCAGAACATAATGTTAATAGACAAGGAATTAGATAAGAACCAGCTGATATTTTCAGCCTTTAACTGAATAAAAGGAAGGAGAGGCGGTTAAATTCCCAGAGGGCCCCCAGAATGAAATTCCAACTTTTTTAAGATTGCTAGGATAGGCAAAAGATCAGAACCCCCAAAGAGTAGCAATTCTAGGTGTTAGAAAGCACTTAAAACTTTAAGGAGGTTGTTCTAATAGCCTGGGACATTTCCGGAACTTACCACCCACATTTTACACCAAGAAGAGTCACAGTACTTAGAAATGTGCCCTGGCATTATAACTAGGGCATCAGAGAAATCTCTTGATTTGACCAGGAAAAGAGGAGGATTTCAGGGGCAGTTGGGTGATGAGGCATGCCAAATCTTGGAATTGCATGCAGTAATTAAATGGCAAGAAAAAGGTTGTTTTGGCCAACGATGTGGAAAGACTGGGCACATCACCGTCTTGGGGGAGAAGTCACACTAGAGGAAGGAGGAGCTAGAAGGTCTCTGATGCACTTACAAGGTCAGAAAAAAAGTTATTCCGGTCAGTTCTGCAAATATTCCTGGAGCCCTTCCTGTGTTTGAGACTCAATGCTAAGTGCTGGCGGTACAGACAGGGGGCGCCACAGCATGATGACAAATGCACGGGCTTTGGCGTGGGTTTAAATTCTTGCTCTGCCACTTACTTGCTACATGAGCCTGAGCAGAAGACTTAACCTGAGACTTGGTTTCCCCATCTGTAAAACGGGATTGAAAATAATAGTTACCCACCTTGTGGGGTGGTTGTAAGGATGCTGTTTGGCAAGATACCCAGCACATGGAAAGTATTCAATAATCAATATTAGTATTATTGGAAGTAAGAGAAGGTTCTTCCCCTTAAATTGTTCATAATCCAGTGGGGCACACATCGTCATAATTAAAAGAGCAGCTAACATTTATCGTGCAATCACCATACACCAGGTTCCACACTGTGTGCTTTGCAAAGATTGTCTCACTGAATCCCCACAACCACTTGTGACAGATTTGAATGCTGCTCAACTCTACAGCTGGTTCACCTTCCGCCCTTAGGGCAACTGCACTACCATGTGCCTTGCATTTGGATTGGGCCACGTGACTAATTCTGGCTAATAGAGCGTGGGAGAAAATTATGCCTGTCACTGCCTTACTAGAGCATCTGATTGCCGGTGTGTGACCCTGACACACGTGATCTTTCCTTTGCCACTGTGGCAAGTGCCATGCCAGTTAGTGGGATCCTGGTCACCACTGAGCCTCTGTTGTCCAGAGAGCCATACTCGGCCACTAACATACCCCATACTGGCTCCTTCCCCTTCCTCTCTCATTTTCTCACTTCCCTACCAGTACTCCCTGGTGGGATAACTTCCCCTAAAACTTCTTGCACTAAAATTCCAGTTGCTTTAAGGGTTATTTACTCTAAAATAATAATCTTCATCCATTGACAACAGACCTTGCAAATCCCATCAGAATTATCTCCAGATGAGCTAAACTCACCACCAGGTCAATGAAGTAGGTGTTTATCCAATTCCTTAATCCAATTTATCTTGAACTATCTTCTGTTTTTGTGAATGTTGCTCTTAGTCCCAGAGTAGCATGACAGAGAAGAGGTCCCTGCTAACGTGCAGAGAACACGTGGCATGAGTAAGAAACAACTGAGTTGCTTTAGGCCATTGAGATTCAGGGATTGGTCATCACTATAGCATGACTTAGCATCTCCTGAATCACATGTAACCTTATACAGTAATTATCCTTCTCATCTCCACTCTGCCAGCATGAAACATAAGCCCAGAAGGGTTAAGTGATCTGCCCAGTTTCTAGATCTCACACTGAGCAAGTGTGGGGGGCAGGATTCACACCCATTTCTGTCTGAGTCTAAAATTCATGCTAGAAACTGCTATACCATACAGATCAAAGGATCATTCATTTGCACTTAGGCAAAGATATGTAAATTATAGGAAGACTTTAAATTTAAATAACATGAAGAATTTGTTGACAGTGTAGGATGTTAGAAAACCTATCCAAGGAAAACTACACTTTCTCCTGGGAATTGAAAACAGGGTGTTAAAAACACTTTGTTGCCTAAAATAGGTTGACGCCTCTGATATAAATGGAATAACCAAGTGTAGCATCCAGAACTGAGAAGACACTTAAAGCACATTAATGTGCAGACAACAGGATGGGAGAAAGGACAGGAAGGGGGAGAAACTTTGTTTCCTGCCGCCACGCACCATGTTGTCATTAGACAAGGGCAGATGAAGAGAATCTCTGGTCACGGAGGTCAGGCAAGCCTTCCTTCTTCACCTCCTTCCTATCAGTGCAGAATGATTTCATCTGTACCACCTCTTCCAAGAAAAACAGGCAACTCCAAGGAGCTACCAGTCCAGTCCTGGACCAGACAATCGTGAAACGATTATTACAGAAGAGACGTGATGTGCTGAATAGCACTGGACCACAGAAAGATAACATGAATGAAGAATGAGTAGTAAGTACATAGTGAGACCAGGGAACCCAGTGAGATGGGCCAGAGTGTCCCCTTTGTCATGTATAAAATAGGAGGGTCTTTATAAAGTTTGGGAGCACTGAGCTAAAGGAATGGAAACTCTGAGAAGGTGACAGAATTTCCTTTATCCTGTGATCCTTGTCTCTAGGCTCATGAAAGACTAGAGTGGATGCTGTTAGTGCCTCACCCATACCCTTCACCACTGGAGGTTTCCACGCTTGCCTACAACCTCGTACTGCAAGCCAGGCTAGGGCTGAGGCGAGGAGAATGAGGTTGATCATGGACGTTCACAATCCCAATTGTGAGCTCCTCCTTAAATTTTGCACCCTAGATGATTCCCCTTACCCTAGTCCTGGGGGTGCAAGCACCTAGGTCCTCCGTCTGGGGCTTCCTCTGGCTGAAGAAGCAAGCTCAGCCTTGTGCAGGGCAGCATGGAAGTGCCAGGGAATTGAACCCAGGAATATCCCTCAACCAATGACGAATGTAAGTTAGAGCATAAAGGCTCCTGTTTCCCTGCCTCTCAGATGGGACACTCTGAAGTGTGTTCTATACCATCTCCCAGAAGCCCTTAGGGTAGAATTGTTAGATTAAGCAAATGAAAACACAGAAAACCAGTTAAAATTAAAGTTAAGACAAACAATGAATACATTTTTAATATATGTATGTCTTATGCAGTATGTGGGACACATTTACATGAAAAAATTACTTTATTGAAATTCAAATTTAGCTGGTATCTTACATTTTATCTGGCAGTCCTATATCAGTGGAATAGAGCCCCAATTGCCCAGAATGGTGACTTGCTTATTAATACTCTTTTCACTTCCTTACTCCCCTACCAGTGCTTCCTGGAACCACTTCCCAACTAAACAACGTGTCCTCAAAGCCTAGCTGCTGCTGGAAAAACCTAAGACAGAGACCGTAAGCCACTAGGAGCAGAGTATGGGAGCTTCCCTATGAAAAACTCTCTGGAATTCATCTGGCCAAGAGCTAAGCTCATTAGCAATGATTTCTTGGATGTGACTCTAAAAGCCCAGACAACAAAATCAAAAATAGACAAGTGGAACTCCATCAAATTAAAAAGCTTCTGTACAGCAAAGGAAACAATCAGCAGAGTGAAAAAGCCACCTATGGAATGGGAGAAAAAAAATTTCAAATCATGTATCTGTTAAGTGGTTAATATCCAAACTACATAAAGAACTCCTACAACCCAACAGCAGAAAAAAAAAAATATAATCAAAAAATGGGCAAAGGACCTGAATATGCATTTTGCCAAAGAAGATATATAAATGACCAATATGCATATGAAATTATGCTCAACATCACTAACTATCTGGGAAATGCAAATTACAACCACAATAAGGTATCATCACCTCACACCTGTTAACATGGCCATTGTCATTAAAAAATAATAGAAAATAAGAAGTGTTGGAGAGGGTATGGAAAGATTTTAACCCTTGTGCACTGTTGGTGGGAATGTAAAATGGTGCAACCATATGGAAAGCAATACAAAGGTATCTCAAAAAATAAAAAAAGGAACTACCATATGATCAAGCAATCCCATTGCTAGGTATTTATCCAAAAGGATTTTAAACAGGACCTCAAAGAGATATTTGCACACTTATGTTCATTTCAGTATTATTTACAATAGACAAGAGGTGAAAACAATCTAAATGTCCACTGATGGATGAATGGACACAAAGTGTATCATATACATACAGCCTTTAAAAAGAAGGCAGTCCTCTCGTATGCTACAACACAAACGAACCCTCAGGATATTATGCTAAGTGAAATAAGCCAGGCACAAAATGGCAAATACTTCATATTTCCACTAATATGAGGTATCTAAAACAGTCCCACTCATAGAAACAGAAAGTAGAATGGTGGGTGCCAGGGGCTGGGGGAAGGAGGAAATGCAGAGTTGTTCAAAGGGTACAGAGTTTCAGTTATGCAAGATGAAAAAGTTCTAGAGATTTGCTATGCAACAATGTACATTAGTTAACGATACCACACTGTACACTTAAAAATTTGTTAAGAGGTTATATTTCACATTGTATGTTTTTTACCATAATAATAATAAAAGCTCAGCTCATCACAAGGTCACCAAAGTGGGTATTGACCAATCTCATTATTTCAATCAGGTATTGAAATTCTCCTGTTCTTTGGAAGGTTAGACAAGGACACCCATGTCAGCCTTTCCACTGGACCTCAGGATGTAGAAAGGAGTGTTGTGATTCATCTGGCTTCATCTTCACTGCTGGTCCCCAGACTTCTCATCTTTTAGGGGAATAACTTATTCCACAGGAGGAGACACCAATAGGTAGCAGTCTGTGTGAAGGTATGGAAATCTACTCCCAATTTCCACTCTAAATTGAGACCAAGTTGCACAACCAAGGGAAGCCCTGGACTTCCACCCCAGCCTCTGCATGACGTTTCGTGATGGCCAGCAAGACCAGCTCTGGGCTACAGGATCGAGTGTGAGGCTTGGTTTGCCACATTCTGGCTACATGACCAGAGCAAGTGACTTCACCTTACTGAGCCTCAGTCTCCCCATTTGTCAAACCAGGTCAATAAAACTACCATACGGGACAGTTGGGGGCATTCAGTGAAATGATGCAGACAAGGAACTTAGCACATCTGGTGACACTAATCATTGTTGGCTGTAACTATTGGTATTATCACGCTTTGCTGTGGTTGAATTCGTGTTACACAACTCTAGGCTGTCATAGCTTAAGCATTCTGTTTCCAAGGCAGAAATTGGAAGCAACGCCCATAATGTGTCAAAGGGTTTTAAATGACTTCTCCCAGCACATAGGGCTGTGGCTCTGAGTGATTTGCATAGGGCTCTCCTTCAGAAACAAGTCCCAAAGCCAAGAGTAAAAGTGACCCCTTTCTAATAGTTTATCCAACAGTCTTTACTGGGCCTGTAGCTCAATAGTAGGTATCTCTTTAGATGGGACTTGAGTTCCTCATGTTATTGCAGTTCCCAATCTAGACCAACACTCATTCTCACACTTGCCTGTTCACTGTAAGCATGAATTTGTGACTTCTGATCCAATACTGCTGTATTTTATTTTCAGCATTTAAAAAAGTGTATGTTTCCCCCAAATGCTTGAATAATACACATGGATGATGTCTCATGGTTTTAGGTAGCTCTGATATTCTACATACACTCACTGGGATTCCAGATACCTCAGTTTTAAGACACAGCTAAAGGCAATTTCTGTGCTCACGATCGAACCTGGTAAGGAATGCAAGGCCCTCTTCCTTCTAGTGAATAAAAAGGAATCCCAATTCTCAACAACAAACAAGAATTGAAGGGGCTTCTTTTCCCAGATCTCTCTGAGAAAGAGTTTTAAAATTATAAGGCTAATCTTCATCCAAACAACTTCAAATCAGATGGATATTTTTGTTTTAAATCCATCCTAAAAATCTATCAAGTCTTTACTATCAAGCCAAAATAAGGCTTTCAACTCCTAGTGGGTTTTTGTTTTTGATTTTTTTTTTGTAATGCCCAAATCACATCTTGCTTGGCAAAGACTTTTTATTATTTTTTATTTTCTTGATTCATAGGTCCTTAATGAAAGCAAAATTCAACCTTACATTGGTCTTGTATGAATTAGGGACCGTGTAAACAGTACTTAACAGTTCTAATTGAAGGTCAGTAAATCCCCAAGAGATTAAATGAATCCTGCAGGAAGCCGTGTAAATCTCCCTCTCTTTTATGGCAGAACAGCCAAGCCCCCAGCCTGCCTTGTGCAAGGCTTAATAAACATGGTATGCATCTAATCAAAACCATTTTGCACCCAAAGGGGTTAAGGGTGTAAATCACAATTACTCTTGGCACTAAACCCTTGGCCCAGAGAGGCCCAAGGTTGCCAAATACCATCAGGAGCTAACTTCTAGGACTTAGTTAGCTGTCTGGCATGGGTTTCCAGGCCTGAGTGTCCAGCCTGCTTCTCAGCGGGAGAATCCAGATGGGAGTATAAAATCTGAAAAGGATAGCGATTTCAAGTGACCCTCTTGCTCTCTCTGCTTTCTTTACTCCTTGACAGCTCTGGCTTGATCAAAAAGAAAATATCAATTCGTAGATGTCAATGCCTAGATATGTTCTTGAAGGGCCATGAATTCATTCGTCGCATCCAGATACACACCATTTTTAAAAAGGATGGTGCAAAGTCCCGAGTACCTAGCTGAAAGCAACCCAAAGTTAAGAGCAAAATCAAACTTGGGAATGTCAAGAAGGGTAGCTCAGCCTTCGCACTTGCATCTGAATATCAAAGTAAGGACAATGTTATCCTCCAGCACAGCTGAACGCTATAGTTATGAATGAATAAAAGGAAATCGTAAGAACAAAAGGAGGTCTGTGATCTTGGGGACTGGAGAAACCAGGGCAAGGGAAACTCTTCAAGATTTCCTCCAAAATTTGGGGTGAGTGCCATCCCGAATCTGTTGTATGTACTAAATCTGATCCTCGGATCATCCATCACAGTAGACATCATTCTGTCCATTTCACACATAGGTAAACTGAGGCTCAGGAAAGAAAAATTGTGTCTTCGAGGAGCCTGGGGTTCAAAGCCAATTCTACAACAACTCCAGAGACTATTCTCTGTCCTTCTGACATGCTGCTTCTTAGAAAAATAGGAACATACTTAGCTGATCTTCAGAAAGACTCATGAAAGGGAAGCGATAACCAAACTGCTAAAGAATAGCTTTTCAAAGGCAGAGGGTGAAACTAAGAAAGTTCTAGAATAAGACTAAGAAGCTCAGAGATGTCAACTAGTCAGTGTTCTAAGGCTTTCTCAAGATGTGCTCCAAGGGTGGCCTTTTAAATAATACCTATTTGCCATCCCAGATGTAGCCATCAATGGGAGAATCACCTAGATGCTCATTTCCAATTTGGCAAGTTGCTGCCCTGGTCACAGCCCCTGTGGCCATGTTGAATAGGAGCTCTCTACCCCCTTTCTTGATGTCTAACCTGAAAGTTGACTAAAGCATTCCTCAGTGACCCTGGATTTCCTCTGAAGTGGCTGCCCATGACTCAGACCATGTCTTTTCTCCATCACACAAATTGTCCCGAATGACCTCGGAGCTCACTGCCAATGGCTTTTTCCCTTGACATTTTGGAACTCATCAGCATGTATGGCCACATCTGTCCTTTCATCCTTTTTTCCCTTCCTCCCTCAGCAGTTTTGAAGCATCTTGCCTTTGAGTTTTTGTTGGTGCATGAATTAGTCACTCTGAGTCACAAGGATGAAGCACTCTGAGGCCACCTTATAAATAAAGAGAGGGTTTTCTGTAAGGTGAACGGACACTTTAGGTTTACCAACTGAAACCTAACAGAGCCCTGATTTCATTCAGGTATCCACTCCATTCCCATCTCCAGAGGTGGTAGCTGCTTAGTGTAAGTCAATAAGCATCTTTTATTAGTCTTGGGGGCCCATATTATCTAAGCTGGTCCAACCTGACTCGGGGGAAGGACTTTCTGTGCATGTGAGTGTAGAACAGTTTCTTCTCTTTCAATCGCTAAGTCTAGGTGTGACCAAAAAAGCCCACTGCATTGTATCTGTGGGTTGCCATGTTGTGACCAGGTGTAGCACCAGCAAGCCTGAGGATGAAGCCACAAATGAAGACGGACTAAAGAACGATACTGAGTCACTGGATACGTCATTGAGCTGCTCACCAATCCATTCCCAGAGTACACCCTGCCTTGGACTCCTGTGACATGATGTTACAACTTTAATTATTGCCTAAGTTTGAGTGGGAGATTTCTGTGACTTCCAGCCAAAAGCACCCTAACTGGTATGTAACAACACTTATGGTCAGAAGTGAGAACTGAAAGCGATTGCACAGCTCAAGAACTGACCATTCCCTCTGCCTCTTCCTCCCTTATACCCAGCCCACTCCATTCTCCTTCCTTCCCCAATCCCCCAGCAGTGCTCTTCCCAGTCCCCATCCGAATTTATTTGCAACAGGCCATTTTTGCTACAGGCCACTGCATCAGCCCCCAGCCAGCCTGTGTTTGGATCACCACTGATCAGACGTGCACATGAGTCAGAGACTGCCGGTTACTCCTCAGTAGCCATCCACCCTTTTTTCTTTAGTGACAGAATCCATCAGTTTTTAACTGGGCATGTGGCCACCTATGTAGAAACTGTGTTCTTTTCACCTTCCTTTGAATCTAAGTCATGGCCATGTGACTAGGTTCTGGTCAAAGGGAAGTCAAAAGAGGTGATCATCCATGTCCTAAAAGGGAAGAGCCTGCCTTCTAAGCCTCCATTCCCCTATCCTGTGGTGCAGAACGCAGAGTCAATGGTGGGGACGGGAGCAGCCATCTTAGACCAGAAGACGACATCAAGTGCTAACACAGACACGTGAGACAGAAGCAGTTTGGGACAGGGACTCCGTCACTGTGGGCACGACATGCCAATGGCCTGCTTAAGCTTGATCTGTTACAAAAGAGAGAAAGAAACTTCACAGTTTTCTTAGGTCACTATTATTTTACCCTTTGTTATAGTTGCTGGACCTTCTTCCAATATTCCACCCTTTAACCAATTGGTGCCAACCAACCCCCGTGCAAAGACCAGCCGGTGTCTCTCTCCTCATGGGGAGGTGTAGGCAGGGAAGTTACAATGATAGAAGCATATTGGATGGTCAGCAGTTTGGCCAGCATGCTCAATACTATGAGGAATACCCCTCTGACAATCTGATTTCATCCTCTTCCTCTTTATTTGGCTTTTCTCCAAGCCACAGGGATATTATATATCCTCCTCTCTCTCTCTTTCATCCCTCCTGATAAGTTGTGTTTATCCCCTCTTCCTTCACTGTCGTCTTATCACCCTTTCACTCAATCATACTTATAACCCAGATAAACTCATAATCCCATGTGGCCCAGTCTTTAAAGTCAGAAAGCAGAGTAACGGAATTCCAAATCTCCACTCATTCACTCAAGCAAGCCCCGAGGGAGGAGGAGACGGGGTGTCGCGCACGCACGGTAAACACCTTTAAATGCGGTCCTCAGTCCTTCCTCTCTTGATACCCTGCACCCAGCTGTTAGCTACACTGGAAAAACCTCCTCTCCTGTTTTAAAACAGCAATCCCTGAAACTCCCACCTTCACAGATTATGTCTTTTTTTCTTACCTAAATTTGGGGGTTTCTATTATGTAGGTTTAAAAGCCTCTGTGACTTCTTCAATTTTTTCTGTTTCACCCATTACCCAGACTCTCTTCAACAAAGGAGAGTAAAGGGTTTAATCTAGAAAGTATCTCTCTCATAGAAGCTGGAGAGAGGGGTGGTGGATATCAGTGAACATTATCACTAGCCATACTCGAATAATGTTTCTCCCTGTCAACCGTTCACCTTAGGTCGGGTTCTCTGGGGGAAAGATTTGCATACGGGAGATTCACCAGGGAGTGTTTGCAGGAGTCACACCTGCAAGGGAGCGAGGGAAGCAGGAAGCAGGCATGAGCTTTCCAAAGGTCTCAGTCAATCCTACAGGGAACACAGGAGCTGGGATGGCCCATCAGAGCTGTTTTGAATCAAGGCCAAGGGGCTGGGTCTTTGTACACCCAAATCGACTATTCCCTGGATGTAGGCTTCCTGTGGAGCGTGGGTAAGTAGCTCCCTCCAGTCAAGGGCAGTGCCTGCAGAGCCATAGGCATCTCATACTCTCTGGAGTTGGCAGAAGGAGTCCTGCGGTTCTGAAGAGGGGCATTTGGGTGACACACCACAGCATCCACTACTATCTTCGTGTTTTCATTCAACAAACACTTACAGTGCTCTGTGCTAGAAAACGTGCACCTTTCCCTAACTTGCCCTGCGTTCAACCCTCTCCCTGCTGCCATTCCTTCCCTGTTCCTTCCTCCTCCATCTCCCTCTCCACCCCTCCCCGCCCTGGTTTGCCTGGAGCTGGAGCTTCAAGAAGGGGCTGGCGCCTTAATTGCTTCTCTCTCCTCTGTGACATCAATCGGAGGTGACATTTCCCGGGCACAGAGCTGCATCCCTGTGGCTGCATATTCCCCCTGTCACAGGAGATCACTGGAGCTGTCACAAGTGGAAAGCTAGAAGCCATCGGAGGAGCAGGGGGGCACAGAGATCCCGGGTAGCATTCAAAGGGTTGGTGAGACACTTCCCAGAGCGGGTTCCAGAGGCACTTTCTGCCCCACTGATCTCTGCCTCGGGAGAATTGACGGGATCTGACATTTCAGGGGTTACCCGACTGAGCTACACCAACCAGGTCTCTCACCCAAAGCAAGGGGAAAAGGGCCGGATCCTGGGTGGCAAGCTAGTCCCCAAGGGAGGAACGGAGCGATGCAGACTAGGAGAAAAAGTCAACCGTGCAGAGAGGCTCCTGCATGGCTTCTGGTGGCAAACAGACCTGGTTTGAGCCCCAGTTCTGTCCCTTAGAGATGCCTCAGTTTCCTTAATCATAAAACTGGTGTCAATTCATGAGGATTAAATATGAAATATGAGGATCCATTGGGTCAAGCAAGCCAAAAACATGGGGCATTTTTGATGCCTCTCTTTTCATTCCTCCAGTTCCCCTGGTTACCCGCAGCCAATCAATCAGCAAACTGTGTCAGCTAGATCTCCACAGTATGTCCTGAAAATGACCACCTGCCCCATCTCCGCTGCTACCACGCCACCATCATCCCCTGTCCGGACAACTTCAAAAGACTCCTGCCTGGTCTTTCTGCTTCCATGCTCGCCCTACCACGATCCGCTCTCTACACAGGGGTCAAGCTTATCTTTGCAAGGTCGCCATGACTGCATAACCTCAAGTACCATTCTTGGTTGAGTTCTTTTCTCCTCTGTTCTCCTCCTCTTAGTCTTCCCTTCCCTTCCCTTCTCTTCCCTTCCCTTCCTTTCTCCCTACCTCTTCCCTCCCTGTCTCCCCCTTTATGAGCCTCCACTCACAATTTAGTTTAATCATCTCATCCTTTGCAATATCTTCTGGCTCATTTGGTGGCTTCCCTGAGCTCTGTCAGCTTGGAATCTGCCCATCTCACACCCTAGTGTATTCCAAAAACCTAGCACAGGGCTTGGGACTGAATAGAGGCTTGAACATTTTCTAGGCACATGATGAATGCATGTGGTTGGCACATGATAAATAAACTAGAAGCATCTCATGACCGTCACTGGTAGAAAGCAGAAGTCTTCTAACCTGGTGCCAAATCTCTAGGCATACTTAGGGGTCCCTGTGTCGGTGCCACCCATATTTGTGGAGATGAAACCAGCAGCTGGAAATGTCTTGTTCCACCCTCAACAGCTTCCAGAGCCACTGTTTAAATTATTATTCAGACTGACAAAGGCCAAACAGGTGCTGTGGAATGTCCCAATCCATCTCAATTTCAGTTTGGCACCCAAGATTCATGAGCACACAGTGCTCGAAGGGCCCGAGAGATTGTTCGGTCCGGGCCTCTCATTTTTCAGATGGGAACTAGAGAACATCACTGGTCTTCAATACCAGAGCCTGTGTTCTGGACCCATTGCCCTCTGCCGGGCGACGGCCCTTGCTCATGTGTTCTTTGCTCAGCTCTTTGCATGACCAGCTCTTTATATGTCCTTCTTGTGAGAGCTTAAATGTCAGTCCCACTGGGAATAAATTTCTGACCCCTCCCATGGATTTCCCATAAACCCTGTTCTGTCAGTGTCTTTTTCACGCTTTGAGGAATTGCTTACCTAATCTTCCACCCTCCATCCTCACAGACTCAACTCCAGGACAGCAAGCAGGCACTGGCTTTATGCAGTGTTGAATCCTCAGCACCAACACATATAGGTGTTGCACGGACACATACTAGGTGAACATGAACATAAACCTGTATTCCAAAGGAAAATGTTGAGTTCTCAAACCATTAGCTCGTGGGTGCGAGACGAGTCTTCTTCTACTTCCAAGCCTTGCCTTCTCCCATGCCACATTTCCTTAGCACTTCTAGCATCAGCTGGATTTTATTATTAATAATAAAAGCAGCCTATGATTTATAGGGCACCATGGAGCCCAGGCTGACTAGTGAGCTTAAGCTTTGCACATAAAAATCGAGCCGGCTCCTAAACCCCAGTGGCTCACAAGGAAGGGAAAATGAACCAAACTGAGCAATTGTGGACCACGCTGCTTGGGTTTTCTTCTGCCGGTGGGTCCTGCCCAGCTCCAGGGTGAGCGAGTTCCCCCTGCCACTCTCCTCCCTTCCTCCCCAGGCTACCAACCTAGGCTGGCCAAGGACAGGGCTCTGGGATCTGTGGGTATTCCCGTAAGTCAGAAAATCACAGCATGGGGGCTGGAGAGAGACCTCAAAGATCAACTAGATTAGAGGTCACTTTTGGCCTGCACAATTGCTTTGTTTGGCCCATGCAAAATTTGAATCTGGTGCAGATGTTCAAAAATCTGATTTTATATAAAAATCTTAATTTCTCCTTTCTTTTGGAAAACAAGAAGCTCTGGCCACGTTGGGCCGGAAATCCTGTCTGGCAACAATTTGCGGGAGTTGAGCAATGGCTGCGTCCTTCAGAGGGACGTGTGCCATTTCTTCCTACGTATGTCTACCTAGGTACCATTTCTTCCTCGTATGCTGCCACCCCAGGTCCACTTTACTCACTTGCACAACTTGTGTGGCTGGGAAGAGCTTCCCACCCACGACTTAGCCAGCTCTTCCTTTCACAGATGGAGACGCTGAGGTCTCGAGAGGAAAACTGAGTTATCTGAGATTACCCACAAGTTAATGACAGACCCAGGCCTAGAACCCAGGGCTCCTGGCCTTTAATTCAGGACCCCTTCCCCTGGATTGCACTTGCAATGATGCTCCTGGTAAGACCACCATATTAATTTCCCAGGGCTGCCATAGCAATAGGAATTCACTTATTCTCTTGGTTCCGGAGACCAGAAGTCCAAGATCAAGGTTTCAGCAGGGCCACACCCCCATGAAGGCTCTAGTGGGGGATGCTTCCTGTCACTTCCAGCTTCTGGTGGCTCCTGGTGTCCCCTGGCCTGTGAGCACCACTGCCATCTCTGCCTCCATCTTCACATGGCCTCTCCCCGTGTGTCCCTGTGTGTCCTCTCTTCTGTCTAACCAATCTCTGCCTCATTCTGATATAAGGACACCCGTCTTTGGACTTAGGGCCCAGCCAGGTACTCCAAGATGATCTCATCTGGAGATCTTTCAGTTAATTTATATCTGCTAAGACTCTTTTTCCAAATAAGGTCACATTCACAGGGTCTGGGGGGGTTAGGACATGGACATATCTTTTTGGAGATCACCATTGAACCCACTACAGCCACTAAGCCAGAAGAGTTCTCTAGAGAGGCCCAGCCCCATGGCAAAGGCTTCAGCCTAGGATAGGTTTTAATTGGCCAGTGGTTCTAATGCATGTTGGCCTGGGACTGTAGGTTGCAGGACAAATGCAAAGGTTCCAAATAGCCCTCACAGTGACCTCCCACAAGGAAAAATCTCTGAAAAAGAAAACATAATAATAACTACAATCATTTTTTACATTACTAGTAATAATCATGATAATAATAACAATAATAGCAAGACATAGACATTAATTCATTTAAGCCTCTCAAAACCACAGCAAGAAAACTGGTATCACTGCCCTTCTATAGATGAAGAAATTGGACGCTCAGAGGGGTTAAGTCATTTGACCAAGGTCACACAGCAAGTAAGTTATAGAACCAGGATCTAACCCAGGTCCATTTGACTCTAAAACCATTGTCTTCATCAGTACCCAACCAAAGCATGGACATTTGCAGGGAGTAGAGAGGGATGCCCAGTTGTGCACACATGGAGTGAATCCCACTGTCTTGAACTACTAAAATTTTCCCCCATCGGCCTTCTTTTATGCAAAAGCAGTTCCTTCCAAAATGGTATTGTCATGCTAGTGCATTTACTATCCTTCAGGAGGCAGGGTCACATGCAGTGGGAGGGTTTAAACCCCAGCAGTGGCAAGGACACCATACAAAGGTGTATTCACCCTTCGAGAACCTAGACTGTGTGACACTGAATGAATTTCTCATCCACCTGGCATCTGCCGTTCTCAAGAAAAGGCGAGAGCCATCCTTGAAGTTGCTGGGAGTCTTTATAGCCTCAGTTCTTAACTACTCCAGAGTGTGCTGGATTTTTCCCAAAATATCTATGCTCTTCACAGCTTTTGGTTCTGCCATCAATGAGCCACAATCCATCAACTCCCCTCATCCTCTTTAAGATACGGCAAAAAGATTCTTACCGAAAATAAATACATAAATAAAAGGATGACAATAACCAACGGATTTGAAGGCGGAGGTAGGGCATGCGAGGGCTTGAAGCAACAGATATTAAAAAGGAGAGTATAAAGCTCCCATAGCATGAACTGTGGTACTAACATAAAGAAAATAGACAAATCAATAAACAAATTAGAAAGCCAGATGGTTCAGTAGATGTTGTTAGGACATTTGATTACTATTAGGTTACGTGACTAGGAAAAATTAATAATAGCCTTAATAAAGAAGCTAATATTTGTACAGACTTGCTTTGTGCCAGGCACTAAACTTTATACAAATTAACTCAATTAATCATCTCGCTCACCGTATGCATTAGTAGTAGTATTCTTCCCAGGTTAGAGATAGGAAACGGAAGAATAGGAAGGTTAAGTGGCTTCCCCAAGATCAAACAGCTAAATTATAAATAGATTAAACCGTTCCTAGGAATGATACAAATGCAAACAAAGTTGCTATCTATGAGAGAGAAAGGTCTTTCAAGCATAAAGTCAGTGGCCAGAACCATAATGCAGAATATTACTAGATATGATTCCATGAAAAAATCAAAACTCATTGTATCACCAAAGAGCAAAACACAGTAGCAACAACAGAAACACCATGTAAAGGGGAAAAAAAGACAGCTTAGAAAATTGAGGGAATATATTTGTATGTTATGATAGCAAAGGTTTAATTTATAATGGTTAATCTATAATGAACTCTTATAAATCAATAAAGAGTAGACATCCTAACAGAAAATATCAGAAAAGTACATCATCAATCAATTCATGAAAGCCAAACTATAAAAAGCTAAAAAGCATATGAAAAAAGTTCTTCTATAAGGAACAAAAAAATACGAGGAAAATACGTTTTTCTGCTTAAAACTGGCAAAGATTTAAAGATATGATAACGGCTAGCACTGGGAGGTGCAGAGCATGGGGTATTCTCACCGTGGAAGTATAGATTGGTGTAACAAGTATGAATTGGTACAACCTCACAGTAGCAATTTAACAAATTTATCTAAAATATTCATACCAGTCATCAATTCCTCTCCTAGAACTTTAACTTAAGGAAATAATCAGAGACACACAGAGATTTATGTCTAAGGTAATCATTACAGAATTACGGGTAAAAAATAGAGAAAAATTCAAATCTCCAACAATAAACATCCGATAAAACAAAGTTAGGTGTCATCTTACAATGGAATATTTTCAACTATGAAGATCGTGTATTTGAAAAATTTAAAAATATATCAAGATCAGAGAAATTAAAATATGTTGCCAAATGAAAGAAATATAACGGTGTATGATGTAATTACAATTCCATACCAGCGTATGCACACGTGCAAGTGTGTGTGTGTGTGTGAATGTGTGTGTCTAGAGAAAAACCAAAAAGATATAAAGCAAAACATGATCAGTATCATGACGATTATCTCTAAAAGTTGGGATTAGGTGTTTATTCCTCTTGATACTTCTCTGACTTTTCCTAATTTTCTTTAGTGAGATTAAGTAGTTGCCACTCTGCTGTTAACCACGTTTCTAGCTCTCCAGCTTCTAGGCAAACGGTAAGATTTCACTTTCTGGCCCCCTTCTGTTTCGGTAGGCCCGTGTGACTAGTTTTGGTCAATGAGCTGTGAGTATAAGTGACGTGTGCCACTTCTGAGCTGTAGTATTTAAATGATGGGTTACAATTCATGACAAGCAGAAACCCACTTACTGACCCAACGTGGACACATAGCATAAGACAGAAACAAACATTTTCCTGTGTTTGTTTTTAAAACCACTGGGATCTGGGAGTTGTTTGTTACCACAGCACAACCAAGCTTAACCTGACTGTGCATATATATATTTACAAATATATATATATATATAGATAGATAGATAGATAGACAGATACACACTAAGAAGGAAAGAGTATTGCATCTGAAAATCTTAAAGACAGTTTAGGATCTTGAAAAATGTGAATTTTTTTATGGTAAAGAAAAAATTTCCCTTATTACGGGTCAGCTGTTCATAACACTTCAGCTGCTTGATGTCCCTAGTAACTCCTCCACTCAGGTTGGATTGAGGGACAGTACAGTGCAGGGGTCAGCAGACCCAACTCTGGATTGAGGGAGGACCTAGGTTAGAATCCTGACTCTGCCATCAACAAGTTGTGCAGCCTTGAGCCAACAAGTTCATCCCTTCGGGTCTCAGATCTTTGCAGGCATAACTAGGGATGATGACTGGTCCTATCTGTAAGGACTGGTAAGAAGGTGCAATGAGATGTAAGATGGGTAACTACATCATTTATCATTCAAACTGGGGCACTCTGGGGAGTGAATGCTGTTATTCTTCTGGGACAACACATGTAAATAGTGAATGTCTTGGGCAAACCTGGACATAAAGTCACCCTAGATCAGGAGTTCTCTATCTTGGTGGTACACTGGAATCACCTAGGGGGCTCTAAAAATACTGATGCCTGGTGCCTACTCCCAGAGATCTTGATGTAATTGATCCAGAGGGTGCCTGGGTGTTGTGAATTTCAAAACGCTCTGAGTGATTCTGGCATGCAGCCGTAGCTGAGAGCCATTGTTCTTAATATACGTGAAGCCAAGCACATGGCAAATACCCTCTGTACTGTCATTACCATTATTATTACCTTGTTATTGTTATAATATGACCAGAGAGGATGACATCTATAAAGATGAGCCTATTATAAAGATTTTGGTAACTATTACTATAATTAACAATCATTATTAACAAAGAGAACATTCCAGTGGGTGACATCTAGCCAATTACCATGAGCCTGGCCTAGAATAGTGAGATCCATCCAGGAGTGATTTTTGTCCCCAGGAAATAGCTAGCGATGAATAGAGATATTTTTTTAGTTGTCAAAACTGGTGGAGGTTGGGGGCATGGGGCTGCTGGCATCTAGAGGGTGCAGACCAGGGATGCCGCGAAACATCCCACAATGCCCAGGGCAGTGCCCCACAGCAAAGAATTGTCTGGCTCAGGATGTCAATAGTGCTGAGAATGAGAAACCTTGCTTTAGAAATTGGAACAGGGAAAGACTCTTGATCTAAAAAGTCATGTCAGGAACTCAGAAAAGGCCTTTGTAGTCCTGCTCTTGCATTCCCCGCTGTCCTTGCCAGATCTCAGAGGAGAAGCAAGCCCCTGGGGCCAGCCCTGGGTTGCACGTCAGCACCCCACTTAAACCTCCCCATGGATGCAGATCACCGCACAGCAGGTATGCACTCGAGATTGGCTTTCGACTTGGAGGAGCCCTTCAAACGTCTTGGCGTCCTCCGGTGCTGGAAGTGTTTATAAGAGACTTCCTCGGGAAAGAAAGGTCATGCAGGGAAAAGCAGAAACAGATTTCTTCTCTTTCTCTGGCTAACTTCCACCAGGCGCTTCAGCTCACTAGCACCTTAATCATAGAAAAGGAACATTTGCGAGTGGGGAAGGGGGAGATGCTGAGTTTGTGCCATCGCAAGGAGGCCTGCACTGAGGGTCAACCCAGGCTGTGATCTGGAGGAAGAGGGGGCAGAACTAAAGAGAGAAGGAAGGAACAGAGGGATGAAGGGAGGATAGACAGATGGGTGAAAGGATAGAGGAGTGGGAGGGTAGATGGACTAATGTATGGGTGGGTTGGTGGGTGGGTAGATGAATAAATGAATGTATGGCTGCAAGGATGGATGTGTGGATGGACGGATAGATGGAAGGGTGGGTAGGTAGATGGATGGATGGGTGGATAGACGGATGGATGGAAGGGTGTGTGGGTGGGTGAATGGGTAGATGGATGAATGGGTAGATGAATGGACAAATGGAAGGGTGGGTGGGTGGATCATGGATGAAAAAATGGGCAATAGAAAGGAAGGAAGGATAAAGGAATGAATGAATGAACAAATGAATAAATGGAAGAACTATGTAGGGGAGGGGGATGAGTAAGTAGGTGAGTGGGTAGTTGATGGGTGGATGAGTGGATGGATGGATTGATTCATGTCAATCAAATACATTATATCTTTATGTAAGATTGTGATTTAGTGATTCCTTAGCTGAATATGGTGGCTGGCATGTTTTACTTGGCTCACGCGTGCTTTCAAACAATGGCTCTCCATCCTGGCTACACATTAGTATCACCTGGGGAACTTACAAAAATCCTGCTGCTCAGGTGCCATCCTCCATACCAGTCATGTCACCGTCTCTGGGGATGGCATGCTTCATCGGTATTTTTTGAAAATCTCCACATGATTCAAATGGCATCCAAGCTTGGGAACCAATTTAAACCCCCAAATCAATGAAACTAGGCTAATGTCATGCTCGATCAATACACTTGCAGCTGCTTATCCCTTGTTTTATGCTAGGTCCCTCTCACCCGTTCAAGTTTCTTGCCTGGCCTTGGTGAGTGTTTAAACTTGCAGCCACAAACTTTGGTGTCACACCTAGGTTGGTATGTCAAGAAGCATATGCAACCTTGGCCAGTGGCTGAGCTGCTCTGTGCCTCAGTTTCTCCATCTGCAAAATGGAGCCCTTGAGAGTAAAAGTAAGTAGCTTACAGAGTTTTTCAAGGAGTAAATAAGAGAATGTCTTGAATATTGTAAACAATGATAGCTACTATGATTACTATTATGAATTCAATACTTCCCAATTCATTGATATGGATCATAGACAACATGTATTGATCATGCCTTTGTGCCAGGCACTGTTCTAACAGTTTTATATTCTATATGCATTAACTAATTTAATCCTTGTAAAACCTCAATGAGTTAGGTACTGTAACTATTCCCCTTTTCCAGATGAGAAAACTGAGACCAAGAGAGGTTGAGTCACTTGCACATTGGATGCACAGGTAGTCCTGGTGAAGCCATGACCTGAGCCCAGGATGTCTGGCTATTATTCCTAAACCAACTGCTCTCCACCCTTCGCTGCACCTTGCTTGCCTCACCATGTGGAACTCACATAGTCAGTCCACTCCTCATTTCTCCATGTGGGAAAGACAGTCCTGCCTCTAGTTATCAAAAAGGACAGCCATTTGTCCAAGATCTCTCCTGCTGTGCTCTGTGTCAGTGTCCCATGAACTGTACCCAGACCCTTAGGTCTTTAAGAACTTTTCTGATATTCAGAGCTTTCATTAAAATTCAAATGCTTCCAAGAGGTGGTCTCTGGTGAGAAGTCATTCATTCATTCATTCATTCATTCAGGCAATGAATATTTATGAAGCGCCTACTCTGTGCCAGATGCTGTGCTAGGTGCTGAGGACACACTGTGAGTGAAACAGACACATCCCCATCCTTCAAGGAAGCACAAGGTGGTCTGCCGGGCCGTGGCGAGCCGTGCAAGGCTGAGGTCAGGTCTGCAGGGGAAGTAGGCAGTGCGAATCCACAAGCTCAGAGACACTCCTCTAAAGCCGATGTCCCCAAACCCCAGGGCCATGGACCGGAACTGGTCCGTGGCCTATTAGGAACGAGGCCACACAACAGGAGGTGAGCAGTAGGTGAGCGAGCAAGTGAAGCTTCATCTGTGTTTATAGCCGCTCCCCATCTCTGGCATCACCACCCGAGCTCCGCCTCCCCGTCCCCCACACCGTGGTCCGTGGAAAAATCCTCTTCCATGAAACCAGTCCCTGGTGCCAAAAAGGTTGGGGACCACTGCTCTAAAGCATCAGTCTTCCATTCTTCATCAACAGCCCCTACACCACAACTGCACCGGTGTCCACCATGACTCTAGCATGTGCCACCTCCTGCTCAAGGCCGGCAGTCCCCACCTTGGCCTCACGTCCAATCCCCCTGCAGAGGGAAATAAAGAGGGGTTCTCCGACATCTTCATTTTTCCTTTAAGAAATGTGTGAAATTTCCTTTATGAAATTGTCAAAACAACATAAAGGAAAATTATAGAAGAAAAAAAAACCACCCTTTATCACACCACCAAACATAACTCTGCACTGGGGGCATTGCCACCCATCCTATCCGCACACGGCTGGGCTCACGCGCTGGGACCTGTCAGACACACCACGCCTCCAATCTTGTCTCGAGATAAATTTGCTGTATTGATTCTGCAATGTTACTTTCCCCTCTGAGCTGCTTCTTTCTCCTTTGCAGAACGGAGCCAATATTCTTTCTACCTTGAAGAGTTGTTTGATAGAGTGTTTGAAAAATGTGTATGTGTGTGTGTGTGTGTGTGTGTGTGTGTGTGTGTCCAATTCCTGGTGCAGAGAGCAGGCACTCTATGTGTGATTCTGGTTATTCCCTCTTTTAGAGGTTTAGAGGAAAACACAGCCAGCCCTGGGTCCGCGTCCTAGTTCCCCATTTACCAGCTGTGCAACTTTGGAATAAACACTTAACCCCCCCGATCTCCAAATTCCTCATCTGTATCCTAGCTATGATAATGCCTGTCTCTATATCATTGTGAGAATTAAAAGAAGAGAGTCTGGTATACAGTAGGTACTCTAAGAGTAGTTGCTATTATTATTGTTACTATTAGTATTATTTCATGAAATATTTACATCTCAGCATTTACTCCCAGGAAAAGAGCCCTAAGTAATTAAATCATCACAAACTGATCCAGGCTTTAGGGGCCTATAGCTCATTTATTATAACTGGGAAGACCTCTATGAGCAATTGTGTAAAAATATCTCACTTTTGCAAATTTTATAAGAATAATGACCATGGGAACACTTTGCTAGGTCTCCACTCAGGGGCTGAGAAGGGGCTTTTGCAAATGTGGAGTCCTCAAGCTTGAGTTCCATTAGCTTCATGGACAGTCTGCTTCTGACTTGAGTTTTTTTTTTCCCCCAGGGCAAGAAAAGAGCCTCGCACCTCCACCCCCGAGGCCCTTTAGAGCTTTGCCAGTCTGTTATTAGCTTATCAAGGGTCCCATACATGGCACCCCTTGGGTTTTCACAGGCGTATGGCAAGTGGTGGCCACCCTGCCTTTTCCTTCTCCTTCCTGCCAAGCCCCAAGCATCCCCCATATCTCCCCCCACCCACCCGCCGCCGCCCACCATTCCCAGAGACTTGGCTGGCTCCAAAGTTTCCAGACAGAGGAGCTAAACACGTTAGCCCACAGACTAGCAAGACACAAAAGGCGGCAGGAATCAAATAAAAGGAAAACGCAGCAGCCACAGGTCAGTCCTGTATAAATATTTATGCTGGAGGAAAAGTTGGTGCCTGAGTAATGACCCTGTGGCTGGTATTAATAGAGATAATGTGTGTTTCTAGAACACGCCGCCAGAAAGAAAAAGGGGGTGGGCAAGGGGGAGAAAGAGGCAGAGCAAGCAGGAGCAAGAGCAGGGGAGGTTATAAATCTTCATGCCAAGCCCAAGCCCCAGCTGACCTTTATACCTCTCTCCCCATCCCCCTCCAGCGACCCCCTCCCCCTGCCCCCCGCCCAGTCTGCATCTTCTAATCTATTTTGCCTCCTTGGCCATCACATCTCCAGGCAGGCGCACACTCACTGTGTATTAGCCATCTCATCTCGGGGCAGATTCTAGGCATCCGAGTAGGTGGCTTGGCACCATGCTGGGTATACCGTTGGTGTTTAATAGAGGTTCAGGGCACTGAATTGACTGAGCCATGCATGGAGTCCAGTCTCTGTTGCCTTAAAGATGCAACCAATTTTGTCTTTTAATGGTTTCCCTGTCTTCATCACCCTTCTCCAATCCAGCCAGCCTCGCTCTGTTGCAGCGAAGAGGAACTTTCCAAATGCAAATCTGATTGTGTGTCTCTCTCCTGCCCAAATTCCCTCAGTGGCTCCCCTGGTCTTGAGATCAAATCCAAACTTCTCAACACAACCTGCAGGAGCCTCTGGGACGGACCTGGGTCCTGCTCACACTTCCAGCCTCATCTCTCACAGGCTACATCCCTCGATGACTCCCCTCCCCAGTGATACCAAATTGGTATCAGTTTCCAAAATACTGCATTCTTTTTCACATCCGCACATTGTTTCTTTCACCTGGCATGCCTTCTCTGCGATCCTTAATCAGGCTGCTTCATCTGCATCTTGGTGGCTCCTCTGAGGCCATGCCCCTTCCTCCAGGAAATCTTCCCTGCATTAGACCCTCCTTTTCTCTGCTCCCACAGCACCCTGAGCCTCTCACCATCTCTCCACTTATCCTGCTGAAGAGTCATTGACAATTGACTTGTCCCTCTCATTCCTGCAAGACTCTAAGTACCATGAGGACAACAAGCTGACGTTGATCACTACATCCACACAAAGCCAGGCAGATAGTAGATGCTCAATAAACATTCATCAAATGAGCCACAGGGACAGGACCATACCCTTTTTCTGTTTAAGAAATGAGATGGGCTCAGACTTATCCCCTTTTGGAACACAAGAAACCAGACGCCTTAACATCTGGAAAAGGCCCCTCCTTCACCCACCATGTGGGAAGCCAGGATTTCTCTCCTTCCTTCCATTGCCAGGTGGAACACCGAATCCGAGCCAAGTTTCCAGTGCTGGGCAGGAGAGGGCCCCTTGTGCACACTCAGTAAAGGAGAAGAAGAGCAAAAGAGAGAAAGACCGGCTCTGCCCGAAGGGATCTAAAGGCAGCATTCCAACCCGAAGACATCAATGTGGGGATCTGGATTTCAAGATGTAAAAGAAGATGGAGTTTGAGCCACAGTTCTTGGAAGCCGATGAGGTCTGCCAGGGCAGGGAGCCACGGAGTGAGGCTTTCCTGGAGGAAACTCGAGCCCTAGAGCCACTGCATCCTCCAACCCCTCCTGAAACAAACCCTGACTTCAGACTTTAATACCTCCCTGCCTGAGGCCATAGTGGAAGAATCTACTCTTTGGGGTCTCTCGTCTCTGCGGACCTGGACTATCTAAGGTCAGTGCTATGTGAGAACAGAAGGAGCTGAGAAGCACCGAGCACATCTGTGTGTCTGGCCCGAGCATAGGTTGTTTCCTTTCATCTTCAAGATGGCCCCGGAGCTCTTTCTTCTACAGCATCCTACCCTGCCACTTAGATGTGTATGCCCTGATGGAGACCACCTCTGACTGTCATCTACCTAATCGAAAGGACTGTACCTTTTCCTTATTCTGTCTCCCTGGTCCCACCCACCCCAGAACCGGATACCGAGCTGAGATCTGGCTAATATGACTAAGCCCATTGGCTTTGATGTGGGATAAAAGAGCAAAGCCAGAGGCAACTGGGTGGATCCCAGGGAAGGGGCACCTCCCCACTGTGTGAGATGAAAATACCTCTCTGGAGAAAGTGGCAAAGGCAAGGAGAGATACTGGTACACCCAAGTTCATGACAGCACTATTCACCATAGCCAAGAGGTGGAAACAACCCAAATGTCCAACAGCTGATGAATAAACAAGATGTAGTCTAATCATGCAATGGAATATTATTATTTAGCCTTAAAAAGGAAGTAAGCTTTGCTATATGCCACAACATAGATGGAACTTGAAAACAGTATGCTAAGAGAATGACACCAGACACAAAAGGACAAATCTTATATGATTCCACTTACATGAGGTACCTAGAGTGGTGAAATTCATAGACACAGAACATCAAATGGTAGTTATCAAGGGCTGAAGGAAGGGGGAAATGGGGAGTTATTACTCAATGGTACAGAGTTTCCATTTGGGAAGACAGAAAAGTTCCCGGGATGAATGGCGGTGATGGTTGCACAATAATGTGAACATACCCAATGCCACTGAATTGTACGCTTAAAAACAATTAAAACGGTAAATTTTATATCTGTTACCACAATTTAAAAAAAAAAAAAGTAAGAAGAAAGAAGTAAATCAGAATAGATCAAAAAACAAGAAGGTAGATGGGAAATGGAGTTGGGAAGAAGGAAGGCCAGTCGGGAGGATTTAGGGAGGCAGGACAACCTCAAGTTACTAAATCTTCCACTTTCCTTTATTTGAGACAGGGCTGTTAGCAAATTCCTGCATGAAAATTCACCTCTAGAAGAGTGTAGAATATAGGTGATAATTACCCTTCTCTTACACACCTAAAGTGAGAATGATTGGCCTCACCACAAGTATCCAAGAATATCTACTCAATTACTGCACCAAATGCCTTCACTAATTCAGGGCTCAAAAAAGGAAAAGATTAGAAAGATAATTTGGTGGTTTCAAATGTGCTTTTCCCTCGAAAACAGCCTTAAGAGAAACAAAACCGCAGCAAATTTTTGCAAAATGAAATTTAGCTACCACTTGTTTTTAATGTAGATTTATTTTCAGTTTTAATAAAACTCAAAGCATCCAGAATGCATTAGTAATGAGTCATGGCTTCCGCTCTTGGGACAAAATGTTTTTGGCCCCTCCAGAGTTTGCAGTAGAAATCTTGAATACTGGTCCAACTGTCAGGTGTGGGGAACAGAATGAAACTGGCCCTCCTGATTACAGATTCACACATGTCACCCGACATCACTCACTTTTCCACCACCCTGATTAATTCTTTGCTTCCTCACAATGCTTTCTAGCAGGTGGCCTGAAAGGGAGGGTATCTTATCCCAGGCCTAGTATCATTCCTGCCAATTGGCTGCTCTGGATCAGGTGACCACCTCTCATCCAATCAGCTGTGACTAGGATGAATGAAGGGAGCAGGGCTCATGTGATATATGCAACATGGCCACCTACTGAACAAGGACTCAGGTGAGGACAGTTTCCTTTAGAAGGCAGTGTGAGCAGAGCAGATTTGCCCCATACATCCCCCATTCTATAAGACAGAACCATATTCCAGAAAAGGGATGCAATTTGGAAAGAACGGTCAAATGGCATCATGAGAATAGAATAAGACTTAGAATTAAAGACTAAAGTTCAACTCCTGGCTCTGCCCATTGGATAAGTCATTTTTCCTCTGCAACCCTTAATTTCTCCATCTGTTAAATGGAGAAAATCAAGCACGCCCTGAACATCTCTCTGGTATGTTCTGTGATGTAAGTTAGATTATAGATAAGAAAGCATTCTATGAGCTGTAAAGTACTACATATATATGTGTGTGTGTGTGTATTATATATATACATATATGCTCAAATATATTCATATACATATATATAAAATTATTGTCCAAGGTCACTTAGCTACTTATTAGAAGGATTTTATCCAACTTGACTTGGCCAATTTATGCATCACTCATGTTCAGAATGCAAACATGATTCTACCAGGAATTAAGCATGGCTTATCTTACTTAACAAGGTGGCCAGGGGAGGTGGGTAGTGGATAGTCTTTAGTTCTGGGCTCTAGAAGACAAACTTTCCAAAAGGAAAGAAAAGAGAAAGAATCTTTTTCAAGAGCCTAGTACATGGCAGATGCTTATGACATGGTGTGTCACTCTTCATAGCTCTATGAGAGCTCTATGTTATCACTCCTTATTTGATGAGATCACACAATAAGTGGGTACATTCTGATTCAATTTCCAGGCAATTTGACTCCATTTCCCCTCCTACCAGCCGGCTTGCAAGGAGGCATCTTCATCGTTTCCCTCCCCCACTTCATTCTGCTTCTCTCCCTCCATTCTCTCGGCCCTTCCTGGGACCATCAATACTTAATGCTTTATGCTGTCACATTTGTAGCTGTGAAGGATCCAATTGTGTGGTTGATCTATAATGTAAGGTTAATGCCTAATTTGCTCGTTTAACGTTTCTTTCGTGGATAATTCATGATAGGTCATTAACAAAAGCCAGGGCAAACAGAGGGGCATGTTCATCGCCATAAATCAGAGGCCTAAAAACATCATAGAAACAGGAAAATGCATGTATTATTCAGGTCGAACAAAGAGCCAGGTCTACATAAGGCTCCTCAATGCTCTTCTGACCCTGAGGTCAAGGGACCAAGTGCAAAGCTTGAGAGGAATTTGCTGTTAGCAGAAATAGGACTGCCCAGAGCAGAAGGGGCACACATCTCCTGGTCAATATATAGCTGCACATCTCATGGTTAAACTTATGATTCCCCAGATGGAAAAGGCCCCTTCAACCACCGAAGAGTATATACCTACAACACCAATAAGTAACTACCATTTATCAAGTGCCTACTGTGTCCCAAGCCAAACGTGTGTGTGTGTGTGTTTGTGTTCCATGTATCAGGTAGCTATTGCTGCATAACAAACTGCCCCAAACTCAATGGCTTTTCCTGAGTCTGTGTCTCAGCTGATCTGAGGCTGGGCTCATCTGATCTCTGTTGGGTTCATTCATGCGACTGTGTTCAGCTGGTAGGTTGGCTAGGTGCTGCTCATGTAACATGGCATAACTTGTCTGGCTAGCTGTTAGGAACAAGGGTGACTGGAGAGCCAGGCAAGCCACTCTAAGGACTATAGCTTTCACTAAGAGAGAGAGGGGGAGCTCCTGGGAGGTTCTGAGCAGAGGAGGGACACAATGTGACTTACGTTTTCAAAGTGTCCCTCTGACTGCGATGGTTAGCAGAGGTTGCAAAGGCAGAGGCTGGGGGAAGCAGAGAGATCTTGGAGGATGCTGCTGCAATCACTCAGGTGAGAGGTGACAGCGGCTCAAATTTGGGACGTAGCAGGTGAGAAGTGATACTCGAGTGAGCAAGACAGGTAATCAACAAATAATTGCACAGTATATAATCTAATTAAAATGGTGAACAGAACTACAAAAGAGAGGTCCAGGATGCTATAAGAATATATAACAAGGAAACTGGTGGTCTATTACTTTGCGGGGCGGCGGGGGGATGGTATTAGGCAAGGGAGGCTTCCCAGAAGAAGTGGCATATTAGCTCGAAATTGAAGGATGCGATGGAATCAGTTAAATGAAAATGAGAAGCTTATCCCAAGCAGAAGGAAGAGCACGCACGAAGGCCCTGGGAGAGCAAGCAGGTGGGCCAGCATGGCCATTGGGATGCTCATGGAACATGTTCTTCCTCTGTGATGTGCCGCCCTGTTGATCGCCTCTGAAACGATTAATGACTCAGACACTTCGCAGCAAGATGACCACAGTGGCTCCACAGCGCTATTACTGCTGTTCTCTTCACTCCTCCATAGGCAGTTAAAGAGGATCTAGACCTTCCCACCTAGTAAATGAATAATGAGGACGATCAGACTGGCTGGGTTGGTGCGAGATTAATAATGATGGTGTGACTCTGACCTGTCTAGAGTTGAGTGCCCCTCATTGGGAAGGGCCTCAGAACCCCTCCTTTGTCCCAAATCCCTGCCCTCCTAGACAACCCTGCCGCTTTACTGAATAAGCAGGTGTGGGGGAGATGGCAGGATGGTCCCTCAAAAGGGAAAATCAAGATTAAGCACATAAGCTGGCCTTTTAAAAGCTTAGCAGGCCTTTCCAATTGGATCCCAAATGGACCACACTTGAGAAATTAAATAAACAGCATTTGTCAAGGGCTTTTGTGGGCTCCCAGCTGTATTTATTTATAGGTTGGTCTGTTATTTATGGGCGCTCGTGCTCCATATAAAAGCTTTGTCGGAGAGAAGTGGTAGGCAGGAGGCAGAGTGCTTAATGCTTACTCAGACACTTAAGTCTTCACTCCAAGGAGCTCAAACAATGAGCATTTGCTTGCTTTTGTCCCACAGAAGCTGGGTGCTAGCATACAACAAGACGGCATTCATGGACATGCTGGGTCACTGGGCACCTCCCCTAAAAAAAAGTCATGAGTCCCTTCAGAGACTTCTGAGGCTAGTTCCCAGGGAAAAGTTGAAAATCTCAGATTGGCCACATCTTTGACTCATTGTGATTTCTGACTCACAGCTGAGAAAGCCCAACAGTTATGCTTTGAGACACACGCCAGCAACTCTTGGCACAAAGTGGATGTTCCATACATGTCAGAAGATGAATGAATGAAGAATCAATGACTATTTTCTGTCCCTGTAGTTATGAAACTGGAAAATAAGAAAGACCTCAAGATGTCACATAGAATATATTGGTTAAAAAAAAATTTGCTATTAATAATATGTATCTAGGTCCTTAAAATGTCCACAGCTTGGGCTTAGCAGTTCTAAGAATTCATCCAAAAGAAAAATCCAAGAATTAAGAAAATAAGAGGGAATGGGATAGGAAGGGATGGAAGGGAAAGAAAAAAAAACACTCTGTGCAGAAAAAGATACTGTCTTGTTCTTTGTAATAGTCAAGAATGGAAAACATATGGAATATCAATATTGGAGGAATTATTAAGTTAACTTTGGTGCATCCCTACTTTGAGTTATTAAAAATTTGTTCATAAAAACCACACGATACAAAAATGCTTGCTAAAATATCACAGGAAAATTCAGTATACAATATTACCTTTATGGTCTTATTAAAATTAGGTGTGTTTTTTTAACTAGTAGAGAAAAAAATGCTGAAACAAAAACTCTCCAAAAGGTTAAATGTGGCTACGTTTGGATAGGAGAACTATGAGTAATTTTTTAAAGTTTCTTTTATTTTTCTAAATTTTTAATTTTTCATTGAAAATCACTGTTGGCTTCATGATTAAAAATAATAGTCAATAAATTCATCATGGCCGGGCGAGGTGGCTCACGCTTGTAATCCTAGCACTCTGGGAGGCCAAGGCGGGTGGATCGCTCAAGGTCAAGAGTTCAAGACCAGCCTGAGCAAGAGCGAGACCCTGTCTCTACTAAGAGTAGAAAGAAATTATCTGGACAACTAAAAATATATAGAAAAAATTAGCCAGGCATGGTGGCGCATGCCTGTAGTCCTAGCTACTCAGGAGGCTGAGGCAGGAGGATCGCTTGAGCCCAGGAGTTTGAGGTTGCTGTGAGCTAGGCTGACACCATGGCACTCTAGCCAGACTCTGTCTCCAAAAAAAAAAAAAAAAAGAAAAAGAAATAAATAAATAAATTCATCATTTAATAAATACATAAACAGTATCCTCCCACCTCAAGGAAAACCTCTCTTAAAGGCATCCAAAGGAAGACACTTCACTGGGTTTTTTTAAATTAGTACTGTTAGGAAAATTTTTTATTTTATTTATTTATTTTTCTTAGGAGACAGAGTCTTGCTCTGTTGCCCAGGCTTAGAATACAGTGGTGCAATCATCATTCACCAGTCTCAAGCAATCCCTCTGCTCAGCCTCCCGGGTAGCTCGGACTACACAAGCACACCACCATACCTAGCTAATTTTTTCTTGAGACAGGGTCTCACTATGTTGCCCAGGCTGGTCTCAAACTCCTGGCCTCAAACGATCCTGCCGCCTCAGCTTCCCAAAGCCCTGGGATTACAGACATGAGCCACTGGGTCCAGCCTGAAATTTTTTTAAATGTTACATACATTTGTAATTGTTTTGTTATCATGGAAGCCAAAGAAATGCCTACAAAAAATTAAAATATCAGCATCACCAATTAATCATTTTGACTTCTTTTAAGTGCAACAAACAAAAAACTATTTGTTCTTTTTTTTTCCTCTCTGTGCCTTTGTCTGCATCAGCCTCCCAGCCCTACAAAATCCTCACACCCATATCCAGTACCTCCCTCCTTCCAGGAATTGTGGTCTGTCTGTGTCTGTGTGCCTCTTTGCTGGTAACCAACACCCTATAACCTCTCTTCGTGACCATCGCTTGCCAACAACTCAGTACCTTCTCTGTGAACCCAGCTAAGATGTCAGGGCAAGCAGGAGCCGCCCATAGACTCCGAGTCATGCAGACCAGTGTTCAAATCCCAGGTCTGTGTTCAAATTCCCAGCTGCGTGACCTTGGGCAAGTCATCGGATTCCTCTGTGCCTCAGTTTCCAAGCCTGACAATGACCAAAATGAGATGAGAATAGTAACAAAGAGTTGTGAAAGGAAAGATTAACAGATCTTAACCACTTAGAACGTGCCAGGCACTGCGCTAAGCGCTTTACATGCATGAAGTCACTTAAAGTTCACTACAAGCCAATGCCATATGCTTTTTCCCATCCTACAGGTAAGGAGATATAACCATAAGTAATATTGACCATTTGCGGAGTGCTCACCTTGTAGTTAGACCCTGGTCTGATTCCGCCCTTACAACAACTCGTCTAAGGGACCAGTGTTATACCCATTTTCTAGATTAGATCACTGGGGCTCAGAAGGACATAGGGTTTGACCGTGCTCTCCCAGCTCATAGGCAGAGGCAGCAGGACTCTCACTGAGCCATCTCTCCCCGCCAAACCTCTTGGTAGACACTTGATAACTGGTGTCGTCAAGAAAAAAGAAACAAAACATGTGCTGCCCAGACCAGGGTGGCTTAGACCTTCACAGAGCTGGGTAACCTTTGGCTTCTGAAAATCACCCCACCGTCAAGCCATGAGTCCGGTTACAGGGGGGAGCTTTGAAGCAGGACAATCTCGAGGAACGTGGACATTGCTCATTCTGCAGCCGCATCTCTGAAGTAATGGCTCCCGTCTGACCAGATGCAATCAATACACTTTTGCCCTTCCCACATGGATGGGAGGTCATAAAAAGAAATCTCCAAGGAGGCAGATAAAAGTTGGTGTCCAAAATCTTGCCTGGGATGAAAAGCTGTTTTTATCTAGAGCATAAAAAAAAAAAACAGCCCTGTCCTTTGAGGCATCAATTAGGAAAAACATTGTGGAGTATGGGGGTTAGGTTGGATCCTTTAGAATGGACTCAGCTGGGGGGTTGCCTGTTTTGCCTAGACTCCTGTAACTCGTAACGAATTGTGGATATTCTAATAGTGAAGATGAGACAACAGCAAGCCAGGGTATTTGGGGTAAAAAGGAAAGTGGGGAGCCAGAGACTCACATGTGTGAGTCATTCGGGTTTGAAATGATCAGTTCTCTTGCCTGAGGAGGAGGGGCCGGGGCAGTTGGTTCCCATTAAGCTCAGCAGCCTGAGAATTCCCTGCGTGTAGATACGTGCCTACCCCAGCTCCGTCCTGGAAACCAGAGCACCACAGCCCCTGATGCAGCCTGAGAACGTCCCTCCTCCTCCTCCCATGGCTGTTGACGCAGTGGCCCTCAGTGTCTCCACTGGGCCTCGAGAGAGAGAAGTAGCCAGAAGGCCACAGGACGCCAGCACTCCCATCCGTCCCATTTTCCAGGGCCCCTAATTAGGTATTTACATGACAGACCAATTACATCCCTGAAAGAGTGGTTACAGGCTATTGGGTAATTAGTGACATTTTTAAAATACATTTTTAACCACACAAAACCATGTTTACACAATGTTAAGGAACTAGCTTCAAACCACAGAAGTGAAAAAAAAAATTTAGCGAAGGCAGAAAGAGTCCGGCCCTAGAGGGTCCAGGGCCATGTTCTCTTTGATGTTCAAGCCATGGGTATGGCGGATCTGCCCAAGCACTGACAGTCAGTTTTCCTGACTCCAGGGATCTGAGGACCTACCACTGCCAGGCATTGCCCAGGGTGTGGGGGAAGCAAAGTGGACTGTACGTCAGTCTTTCGACTTAGGAGCTCACAATTCTCACGGTGGCAGTGTTTGCAGTGTTGTCTTCATTCAGGCATCACTTGGCAGTCCATTCAACAGTGACTGAGCACCTACTATGTGCCTGACAAAGAAGTATAAAGATAAGGAAAGGCCTGCTCCCCTCTTGAGCAGTCCCCAGTTCTGAATTCCCTTGGAACTCTATCTGCTATTAGCATCTTCGTGCAGTCGGGTCTACGTTCAATGAATGTGTCAAACACCTCTCTAGGCCTAGAGGATTCAAAGCTAGTTGCAGCTCTAAATTTTTCCAAATTTCACAGCCGTTGGGTAGCTTTTTTTTGTATTATTATCTTCAGTTGATTCATACATTCATTCATTCATTCACTTACAAATATGCTGAGCTCTTATTCTCCCAACCAAGTACTAACCAGGCCCGACCCTGCTTAGCTTCTGAGACCAGATGAGATCGGGCACATTTAGGGTGGTATGGCCGTAGACTACTGAGTTCTAATTGTATAACACTGTGGTCCCCAACCCGCAGGCCTGTTAGGAACTGGGCCGCACAGCAGAAGGTGAGCAGAGGTGGGTGAACTGGCGAAGCTTCATCTGTATTTACAGCCACTCCCCATCGCCTGCATCACCACCTGAGCTCCACCTCCTGTCAGATCACCGGTGGCATTAGATTCTCATAGGAGCGCGAACCCTACTGTAAACCGTGCATGCGAGGGATCTAGGTTGCCACTACTTGTGAGACTCTAATGCCTGGTGATCTGAGGTGGAGCGGAGACAGTGATGCTAGCACTGGGAAGTGGCAGGAAATACAGATTATCATTAGCAGAGAGGTCTGACTGCAGAGAGCATAATAAATCAATTGCTTGCAGTTGTGAATCAAAACTCTATCAGTGAGTAGCAAGTGACAATGTAATAATAATAAAGTGCACAATAAATGTAATGCACTTGAATCATCATAAAACCATTCTCCCCACCCCAATCCAAGGAAAAATTGGCTTCCATGAAACTGGTCCCTGGTGCCAAGAAGTCTGGGGACTGCTGCTGTTACAGATACGAGACTAAGTCCCGCAATTCAGAAATAAACAAATAAGGTCTGGTCCCTGCCCTGGGCCCAGAGAAAGACACATGGGTCCATGGTGTCAGCAGAGCAAGCTGCTGAGAGGTTAGCTGTTAGGTGAGCTCCATGGTGGGGTGGCCCCAGAGGAGGGAATTAAGCCCTGAGTGGGCAAATGTTGACTGGAGGTGGCCAAGTCGTAAGTTTAAACAAAGAGCCACAAGGGAGAAACACATGAGTTGTGGACAACACACAGGCCAGTATGGAGGCAGGGGGAAGAGAAATGATGGGGGGCAGGTAGGTTCAAATCCCCGCTTTGCCATTAAATAAACCTGGGGCCTTAAGCAAGCCACTTATTGCCTTTAGCCCTCAGATTCCCATCTGTAAAATGCAGAGCTCACCATCCACTGTATAAACCTGTAATGATGACAGTAACAATGTCCTATTAATTTGTATAATATTGCTAATACTGACTTTGATTGCTCACATTTTTAAGCAGTGTTCATCCAGGCACCATTCCAAGGTCTTTACATGTACCTAGTCATGTAACCTTTATTTATAAAACCCCTATGAGCTGGTGCTACTACTTAGCCCCATTTTACAGATGGGGAAAGCAAGACCCAGAGAGGGTAAGTAACTTTCCCCAAGACACAGAGCTAGTGAGCTGCTCCTGGAGGCATGTTCTGGATCCCTGGGAAATGAGCTCGTGTCTGGGAAATGGAAACTCCATGCTGACACATGCAACTGCTCAGCAAAGTTTAGCGGAACTCAAAGCTGGAAGGACTAAAAATTACTGATGTGTACCGAGCAGATGATGGCCAGATCTCCAGCTGAAATTTTCCATTGCTGCATAACAAATAACTAGGAATTTGGCAGTTCAAACAGCACACATTTATTATTTTATGGTGTCTGTAGGTCAGGAGCCCAGGCGTAGCTTAGCTGGCTCCTCTGCTCAGGGTCTCGCAAGGCTGCAAACAGCACATCGGCAGGACTGCATTCCCTCCTTCTGGTCTTCTTCTAAAGTTCACATTAGTTGTTGGCAGAACTCGGTTTCTTGGGGCTGTAGGACTGAGGTTCTTGGGTCCTAGAGGCTGCCCGCGGTTCCCTGCCATGCGGCAGTTCACATCATGGCAGCTTCCATGTTCAAGGCCAGCAGGAAAGTCTTTGGCTCTAGTCTACTAGGACGAAGTCTCATGCAATGTAACAGTCACAGGAGTGACATTTCATCCCCTTTGTCACATTCTACTGGTCAGAAGCAAGTCACAGGATTTGCCCACATTCAAGGGGAAGGAACTATACAAGGATGTGACTCAGGAGATCACCTTAGAGCCTGCACACCACACAAGTATAATAGTAGTGCCAAATTTTAAAATTAGAGACCCAGGCAAGCAGTGCTTGCTAGACCAGATAGGGAAAAAAACGACCTAGGGAACTTGCAGATCCACCGCTATGTGGGGCTTCCGTGGCCTCTCTGATTTGGCTAGGAATGTTTCACATCGTTTGTGGGGTTCCCACAGCTCTCTGTACCTCCGGGATCCTCAGGGCTTCAGTTTTCTCATCCACAAAATGGGGATCATGTCCTCATTTGCAGGACTGTAGAGACAATTCAATGACATAATATATGTATTTGCATGGTTGAGCACTTACTAGGTGCCAGGCTCAGTTTAAGGGCTTTATGGATTAAATGGATTACCTCATTTACTCTCACAACAACCCTATAAGGCCATCACTGTTACTGACCCCATTTACAGAGGAGGAAACCGAGGTTCAGGGAGGTTGTCACCTGCCAAGGTCACACAGCTAGTAGTGGTGGAAACAGAATTCAAGCACAGGGACAGCCTGTGTTCTTAACTGCAGTACTAAGCAAATTCCCATGTTTAGCAGAGAAACAGGTACACTGGAATCCCTCAGTAAACAGTAGGCATGATTTTAACCATAAGTATCATTATTTATATTGTCATCATATCCTGCTCTTACAGCAGGGCTCATCACACTGTGTTACAGAGAGTTCTGTGTAATTCTGTTTCCTCCACTACACCCTAAGGAGGTATTTTTTTCCTTAATCATTATATCCCTAATGCCCAAGACGATGCCTGCACACAGTGGCACTCAATAAATGCTTGTCGAAATGAATTGAGCTGTGCTCTGGATTTGCAAAGGGCTTTCATCATAGTGGGGTAGACAGGAATCTACTATGCTCCCCAGTTTATGGATAGAAAATGAAGATCCAGAATCTTGCCTAATCTTGCACAGCTAATGATCAAATTTGAGCTCTGTCTCTGCCTTAGACCTCATGTGCATTTCACAATGGCAGTGATGCTAACAGACGTTGTAACCATGGCGGTAACGCTTACTGAGTGGGACCCAATACTGTGCTAAGAAATGCCTGCGCCTTATCTTGAGTCCTATTTTACAGATTAAAATAATGAGACTCAGAAAGTTTAAATCACCTGCCCAAAGTCTCCCTAGTAGGTTGCAAAGTGGTCAAAATCATTTGCTCCTCCCTGGATCCACACACTTTGCAATGACACTTTGCAGCTACCTCCCATCGAGAAGTGGACTATATCTCCCAACCTCGCAAATCAGAGCTGACGCTGGGATTTGCTTTGTCCAATAGAATGTGGCAGAAGTGACAATGTGCTAGGTTCCAAGCCTGGACCTCAAGAAATATTGCAATCTCCTCCCCCTCTCTCCTCTCTTTCTCTCTCTCCCCCCGCTTCCCCCCAATCCCTATCTCTATCTCTATTTTGCCATCTCTGCAAACGCATGAAAGATCCCATTTGAGCCACAGACCCATGCGCTAAATAAATGGTTGTTGCCATAACCATTAAGTTTTAGGTGGTTTGTTACACAACAATAGCTAACTGACATAGTCATGCCACCACTCAGTGGCAGATGTAAAGCCAGGTCCACCTGACTCCAGAGCTCTCGTGCACTTGAATACACGCCTTTCAGGTCCTCATCCAACACTCAGGTCCCAAAGCCTTGCCCAGCAGGCACATGCAGTGTTGCAGGATGTCCTCTGCTTCAGGCTTCAATGACTCAGCCTCCTTGACCAAACAGTCACACGCCTGTCTCCAGAGCGGACCTGAGCCTTTCACGGAGCCTCCATCACACCCCTGGCCTGAGATGCCATACCCACTACTCCTTCCCACCCATTCAAACCCTTTGCATGCTCGAAGGTCCAGTCCAAATGCCGTCACCTGCAGAAAAACTTCTCAGAGCCCCCACCTCCGTCCTCAGACTGTCACAAGCATCTCTGTTCACCAAGCCTCTAGCATTCAACGCCACCTGCATCTGCTTTTTTGTGATTATTTTTTGTGCCCATATTTTATTTCCCTGCTTTCATTACATCTCTCCAGATCTTACATGGAGTCGTCCCTCAACTAGTCCATTCCATTAGCAAGTACTTGTTACATGCCTAGCATTGTTCCAGCCACTGGAAATAGCCTGTGAAGAAGATATGCAAGGTCCTCATCCCTAGCAGGGAGACCACGTCATGAACTAGTAAACATATGAGAAAATCTTGCACAGTGAATGGTGAACTCTCATCTCCTAAAAAGGAGATGAATTAACTGTTACAGTAAAGAGTGAATGGGGGAGAACTTCCTTAAATACGGTGGTCGGGGAGGTCTCTCTGAGGCAAGGGCATATGATCGGAAACCTAAAGCAATCAAAGGAATCAACGATCAGGAGAACTCTTGAAAAGGATAGCCAGGAAAAGGGAACAGCAAATGCAAAGGCCCTGAGGTGAGAACAGATCCAGCTCTTCGTGGAAAAGAAGAAGGTAAAATCATAGCAACAGCACAGGGAGCCCATGGAGGCAGGTGGAACAGGCAGTCAGAGAGACAGACACAGGCCAGGAAGGCCTCCAGGGAAGAGTTTAAGCTCATTCTAAGTGGAATTGGGTCAACAGATCACTTCCCTTTGAGGAGCTCATGAACGGAGCCACATACGGCTACAGGAGCGCATCGGCCCTCTCTCTGTGAGCATCACTATCCTCTCCCCATCCTGTATCAATTAGACCCCTGATTCCATCGCTCCTGACTTCAAAGGGGAAAAATTGACAGAGAATTTACAAAGGACAATAAACCCAGTTCGTCCAGGCTGCAAGCCCATAAACTTTTACCGGCCCTTCGACTGCCCGGGGTACATCACTCCCTGCCACCAAAGTACTGCCTTTATCCACAGCCAACACAATAAAAAAGTAATTTTATGGAATCCCGCACCACCTGGGAGAAAAATCCTGGAAATAAAATTTGCCTCCATGAATCAGTCTAATTGGGAATGGTCAAGGCTTTTACCGGAGATGCCACATAACAGTTACAAGTTGTTGTTCTTCAGTGTTCCAAGAGCCTCAACTTTGCCATTTACTCCCCGTGTGGTCTGGGGCGAGTCCTTGTCCCTTCCAGCCTTGGTTTTCCCTGGAAATGATGGATTTGGATAATCTTTAAGGGCCTCTCTGTTCTACGCACCTCGAAGTCCACAAGAACTTCTTAAGGATCCCCCGAGAATTTCCTGGGTGACACTGGACATCCGCAAGCACGTGGAGGAACAGCATTGGGCATGCACTGCAGGTGTCCTTGTGCATTGGTACAACTATCGTGGAGGACACTCGGGCACTATGCATCAAGAACCTTTTAAAAAAAATAGCACAAACACTTGGACCCAGGAAATGGTCATTCCAGAATACAAAGATGTAGTTCAGATGTCCTCAGCAGGAAGTGATTTTACCCCTCCTCCCACTACAAGGCAAACATTGAAGGGGGTGCTACTGACACCCAGTCCATAGAGGCCAGGGATGCTACAATGCACAGGCCAGACCGCACCACAAAGAACTAGTGCTGCAGTTGAGAAATCCTGGTGGGGCTAAAGGACAGACACCCAGTATTGTTTCTAGAGATGTAATATAAAATATTAAATATTGAACCAAATGGAAAATACCTCCATGCAAAATAAAAGGGAATGAGTTAAATAATGTGCATTAAACCCATGCAAAAAGGGTTCAATGCAGTCATAAAGGGGTGAGCAGTTTTGTGGCCAAGAGCCTGGGCTCTGGAGACAGATTTCTGCCTGGTTTCAAATCGCACCTTGACCCCTTAGTACACGAGTGACTTTGAGCCGATCTCTTTACCTTCCTGAGTCTCAGTTTACTTATCTGAAAAATGGGTATGAGGGTCATTGTTATTCCCTCGCAGGGTTGTTGGGAATCTCTAAGCATCACATGGGGAAGATGGTCCGGCACGTCGTAAGTTGAGTTTGGTCCTGGCCCCCATATACATTAGGGTTTGCAACCTCAGAAAATGACACAGAAAAGCAGCCATGCCTGGTGAGACGAGCCAGTAGCCAACTGAGTATGGTGACTTTGGATTCTGCCATTGACACTGAACTATAATTATGTGGTGAGAGCCCCAGACAGAGGCTTGATTTCACATTTTCTTAGACATGCCCTGTGCTGAGTATCTTACATGCATTATCTCATTTCAACCTCACAGCAACCCTATAAGATGGATTCAAGCATTATCCCTATGTTAAAGACAGAGAAACTGAGGCTCAGAGAGCTAGGTAAGCTGCCCAAGGTCACTCGCTGACAAGGAAGCAGTGCCGGTGAGATTCCACCGCAGCTCTCTCTGATGTCAAAGCCCAGGTCCCCAGCTCTCCAATGGATGGCATTCCTAAGAGGCTTACATTGCACAGGTTTAAATAAGAATTTTCTAAGAGTTTACCAAGTCATGTCAAGATAGTCAACTTATCCCAGTTTTAGTCCTGAAAGTCTCTCATCCTGGGAAACTCCTCAGTCCCAGGCAAACCAGTCTCGTTGGTCACCCTCCTTGGGACCAGAGATGATGACTGCATATCTAGCTCCCCAAACCCCCGAGGCCTGGTGAGAGAGAGTTTATGAGTGTGAATGTGCAGCCTTTCTAGGGTTTAGAAACTTCTCTGACATGGAGAAATTGAGGCAACAGTGAAGGGGGCAGGACCTCTGGCCAAAGGTATCAAAAACTCTGGATCTGCCACAAATTCACTGCTTAAACCTGGGATCCTTCCACATACTATTCTTGTCCACTGAAGATAGATGGAATTGAGTTAAATTTCTCTACAAAAGTCATCTATCATCCCCGTATCCAGTCTTCCACCCACCCATCCATAATACAGGATTGTGGTCAGCTGCCCAGGTGTGAATACCCATTCTGACTTTCTGGCTGTGTGACCTTGGGCAAATGACTCCTCTCTCTGAGCCTCAGTCTCCTCATCTGTAGAATGGGGATAATAATGAGTCCACTGCTCAGTACAGGGAAACTATTAATCACTGGGCTTTGGCATACCTAAAGTATTCTGTAGATACTGGTTGATATTCTACCAATGGTCATTTGTGAATAAATTTATTTCATTTAGTAAATATTAACTGAGCACAGTACGCGCGACACCCAAGACATAATTGTGAACAGTCCTCACTCCTCCTACGTCTCTCACATGAAAAAGCACAGATTCGAAATCCAAATGAATTAACGACCAACTCCTTCCCTTCTGAAGTTGAGATTAAAGGGGGAGGGGGGAGGCAAAGAAAGAGGGAGAGGCTGTGCTCTCTCAAGTGCACAAGCCAAAACATACATCCCGCGCTGCACAGCCCGCCATAAATCCATCGCTTGGCGAGGGCTCTCCCCAGCTGGCATGGCGACCGTTTGGAATACGCAATATTCCTCCACAACTGGCTGTAATTACCAGCCAGATAATTATCCGGCCAACCCACTTCCCTCAAATACCTCTCAGGCTCAGCAAGCAGAGAACAGCATAAGCAGAAAAAAAAAAAAAAGAAAGAAAGAAAAAACCTTCCTTCTTCTGTTCCTGTGAGCCTCCCAGCCTCCTAGCTAGGCCAACCTCGGGAGGTCCCTGCCAAAAACTGTCCCCCAGGAATAAGTCGGGTTGCCGAGCTGAGCGTGCCAATGCCTTAAATTGTTTTATGTTTTTTGTCTCTATGAATTAGAAGCCGTTAAGAGAAGGCCACCCAAGGAAACCAAGCACAAAATATATTTGGTCACAGATGGATGGGAGAGGTTCGTTGTTGCTCTTTTCAGCTTTTTTTTTTTTTTCCCCCCTAGGAGAGTGAACATGAACTTTTTTTTTTTCTTTGTTAAAGGGCTGATATATTTGGAGCCAGGTTCTTGGAGCCCAAAGAGTGTAAGGAGCACATCCTCCTGGGCGTGGGGGAGACGTCCCCTCCAAAGACACCCTTGCCAAGGCAGCTGGGCTGGGCCCAGGAACCCCTCATATGCACATGGTCAAGGGCGCCCTTTGGAAGCATGAACGTGTCGGCTGCAGATCCTGGCAAGGGAAGGACACACTGCCGAGGTGGCGGCTGCATCCGTGTGAGCCTCTGCCCAGATCCCCAGCCAGCCCCAGTGCCACGTGACCAGTGCTGGCCACCATTCCAATCCCTGTTAAGAAAGGGATTCTGGAGTCAGTAACCCGAGCACAAATCCTGCATCTTCCTCTCACCACCTCAGGCAAGTTTTGAAACCTCTCTGTGCCTCAGTTTCCTCATCTGTAAAATGTGGAGAATAAGGGTTCTTCCTCAAGTGGCTGTCGTTAGGATTAAATGAGGTAATGTTTAGCACAGGACTTAGCAACTGTATGTGCCCAATAAATGTCAGCTACAATAAAAGTTACTTACCCCCTCCATGCCTCAGTTTGCACAGCTTTAAAATGGGGATCCTTTGGGGAGTTGTTGAGAGGATTAATTTAATTACATTTTATGTATCTGACACCAACTGCTAAATGTCTATTTTGTGCCTAAAACTGTACTTAGCAATCTTATTAGATCCTTGTAATAATTTGGAAAGCTCAGCATCATTTGCCTAATGAGGAAACTGAGGCTCAAACGAGAGAAGGCATTAGCTTGAATTTTCTCCGATTCCAAATCTATAAGATTAAAAAGATTAGATGGGCAGGCATGGGAGTGCATGCCTGTAATCCCAGCACTTTGACAGGCCAAGACAGGAAAATCACTAGAGCCCAGGAGTTTGAGACCAGCTGGGCAACATAGCAAGACTCCTTCTCTATAAAAAAAATTTTAAAAATTAGCCAGACATAGTGGCACACGCATGTAGTCCCAGCTACTTGACATGCTAAGGCAAGAGGATCGCTTAAGCCCAGAAATTTGGGGTTGCTGTGAGCTGTGAATTCACCACTGAACTCCAGCCTGGGTGACTGAGTGAGACTCTGTCTCCTTGTCTCTCAAAAAAAAGAAAAAAGAAAAAAAGATTAGATGTAAGTGTGTCTCCCTCTAGGATGAGTGCATACAAGAGCTTAGTGGGATCATTCTTGCTTTTCTTTCCTTCCTTCCATACTCTCCAAACAACCTTATGTGTAATTTACTTTCCCTGTCTCAGGATTGGGAAGGTCAAAATAGCAGACCCAAGGGTTTGTGATAAGAAAAAAAAATTATGCACCACAAATTACCCAGTTAGAGTCTAGTTGCTGTCTCAGTCCTGTGGAAATTTGGTGAAGATGTATCACTTTCCCGGATTCTCATCAATGTGGTTACATTAATCAAATCAAGTTTCTGGAGTATATTAACCCCACAAAAAAAAAAAAAATTGCCACCACCATCATCATCACCACCACCATCACCACCACCACCATCACTATCACAATCAGCCCCCCATCACCACTTTACCATGACCAGTCCCACCAGCATCAGAACCACCACCATCACCACCACCACCACCACCACCGTCTCCACCATCACCACCACTCCACCATCACCACCACTACCATCATTTCCACCATTGACACCACTCCAGAAGGCCTTATCTGAGCAAAATATAAATTTGGGAGACAGGGAAGAGTTTAGACGTTGGGCAATCGGGTGTATAAGCAAAAGTATGCCACGCTTCAAGGTGTGACCACAGACATAATCTCCTGAAATAGCGAGCTGTTCCTCCAACCCCAACTTCCTTTACATCATCTGAGCCAGAGTTTCAGCCAAACGAGATGGAAGTTAAAGACAAGGACAGATAACAGATGCTACTCAGAAAGATAGTCACAGCATGATGTCTACAGGAAGAACATGTGTCTTAGAGTCAGACAAACATGTGTTTGAATCCAGCTCTATGACTTACCAGCTGAGCAGCCCTAAGGAAGAGCCAAAACCTCTCTGATCCTCAGTTTCCTCATCTATAAAACATGGAGAGCAATTCCTGCCTTGCAGATTTAAACTGCAATCACATGAGTACAGTGGCCAACACCCAGCATGTATTTAGGCTCTCAATTAAACCCACGATCACTACAAGGGTTATTCTCTACACACTCCCACTGAATACAGTTTTGCTGGATGCAAGGTTGCAGCTCACTATCCCAGAGCCAGAGTAGGAGAAGTGAATTCTGGAGAAATTAAGACACTTGGAAAGTTTAAAATGATGATTTCTTGTTTTCATTTTTTTTAAAATGCTGTAAGTTCCAACATGATCATCTGTACAAAGGAGATGCACCTCATTAGAAATGCAATGTTCCAAGAAGAGGAGGTTGTTTAGTGTGGCAGGGCACAATTGAACCCACAATGCAATTCATGTGAGTTGAGAAGTCCAAACTGGCACGAGTTGAGTATCCCTTATCCGAAATGCTTAAGACCAGAAGTGTTTTGGATTTTGAATTTTTTCAGATTTTGAAATAGTCACATTATACTTACCAATTCAGCATCCCTAATTCAAAAATCCAAAATTCTCCAATGAGCATTTCCTTTCAGGGTCGCATGGATGCTCAAAAAGTTTCAGAATTTGGAGCATTTCGGGTACCTGGATGCGTAAAAAGTTCTGTACTTTCCTCAGTCCTGCTTCTTGTTCTATTTCTTTTAGATTTTTTTTTTCTTCTTTAGGTCAAAATAGAAGCTCATTGCTTGATCAAAGGGGTGAACTTCTCATTTTCCTAAACAGTTCCCATAGAGCATGGAGTTTATTTCCCTGTCATCAAAGAACTCAACTCAACCCGGAGCTCACACAGGGCTGGGAGATGCAGCAAGAAGATGAAGACAAAGCTAGAAGTTTGATCCACCTTTCTTTCCACCCCCTCAAGGAGAAAATCATCCAGTTGTCCTGACAGGGCTTTGCTAACTACAGGTTCAATGTACCTAGAAAAAAAAGAGAGGCAAAAACCACAGAGGAAAGATAAACCAGAGGCCCCTGTGTTTTCATCAGTCAATGACAAATGGAACACAAAGAAAAATATTAAAAAGACACTTGCACGTGAACGTTTATAGCAGCACAATTCACAACTGCAAAGATGTGGAAACAACCCACGTGCCCATCAATACATGAGTGGATTAATTAAATGTGGTATATGTATACCATGGAGTACTACTCAGCCACAAAAAACAATGGTGATCTAGCACCTTTTGTATTAACCTGGTTGGAGCTGGAGACCATTCTTCTAAGTAAGTATCACAAGAATGGAAAAACAAGCACCACATGTACTCACCATAAAATTGGAACTAATCGATCAACACCTATGTGCACATATGGAAGTAACATTCATCAGAAATCAAGCAGGTGGGAGCGAGGAGGAGGGGATGGGTAAAATTACACCTATTGGGTCCGATGCACATTATCTGGGAGATGGGCACAGTACCAAAGCAATTTATGTAACCAAATCATTTGTACCGCCATAATATTCTGAAATAAATAAAAAGAAAAAAGAAAAAAAATGTCACGGGTTGTTCGTATAAGTACTCAATGCCAAGGACTGCTCTTTATTCTAAGATCCTGTTCCTCGCATATTTATGGTTATAAAAGATTCTCTCTTGTAATGGAACAAGAGTGATTCATGTCCACGAGTCTTTCTTCTCTTTGCCCTGCTAGCTAGAAAGACCCAGGCTCTTGCTGCCCAGTGTCTTTCCTTGTGCTTCCTGGGGACAGGGTCTGTCTTTGCTGGATGATTGGATTGAAGGGGCAGGAGGGGGCTTTTCTGATGCTGAGCCAGAGGAAGGGAGGCACGTAGCACTGCCCCAGGAAGAAGAAAGGGGAAGAGAAAGACCCAAGGAGGAGAGGAGTTAAGCCGATCTGCAGGACAAACAGCTGGAGTAGGGGTGGGGAAGAAAGGACTGGGACGGCAGAGACAGAGGAGAAAGGGAAGACCCTGTGGAAGGGGGTTGAGAAGCTTTGGGGAGTTTGGGTGTGAGAGATTTGGGGAAGGGATAAGAATTGGTTCTTATTTATGTTATTTGAGAATATAGGTGGAGACTGGAATGCACAGACATTGGAAGTAAGCTGTGTAGACCATCCTTCTTTGAAAGCAGCTTCATTCACTTCAGAACAAATTGTGGGGCCACGCTCTTCCTCGAGTGACACATTTACAAACTGATAGTAAGTGCAGATAGCAATTTTTTAAATATTACTTGACTTGGCAAAAGAAAGAGTTGGCAACCCTGTGTCTATCCCCCAACAAGTACGAGAATTGCCTCCACGGTGTACGGAGCACTGCTTTGGCACATGGAATTGCTTTTTCTCCAGGGCTCAGGCCTTTTATTCTGCATGTAATGGGATTTCTTCCCAGAAGAAAATGGGAAGATAAACCACCTTCTAAGTTTAATTAAAATAAGCAAGCTCCTGATAATTTTTTGAAAGCTGATTATTGCCATATAAAAAAGTCTATATGATCCCAATTTGGGAGTAACGGAAATGAACATTTCATGTTTGGGAGTGACTTCCACAGGGCAGGCACAGGGTTAGGTACTTTGTGTGCCTTACTTAGCAGGAAGGGGAGGAGGTAATGAGACTCTTAAAGGAGGAGGGATTACAACTGACGGAATGCAGGGAGAAAGAGGAAGTGGTCAAGGACAACTCCCAAATGTTTGTCCTGATCTACTGAATTGACTGGAGGGCTTTCCTTAAGCTAAGGAACATTACAGGAAGAGAAAATTAGGGAAGTGGGGGAAAAATACTAAGTTTCATTTTAGACCTACGGAGTCCCCAGTGCCTGAGAGATAGCCAAGTGCCAATGTTCAACAAGCTTTAGGATAGATGGGTTGGATGTCCAGGAAAGATATGAAACAAGAGATTTAGATTTAGATTTAAATATCAACCCTATAAATAATCCCACACAAGATTTAACTTTGTATCAAGCCACACCCACCATTTCACTAACCTCCTATCTTGCCCAAGTTTGGAAATCTTGTTCATCTTCCAGGGTTACTCTTAATCTCTTGTCGTTTAACTCTCAGTAAACAATCTTAAGGACTACAACCAATGTCTCTACAGGACCCATGGTTTCGAAGCAGCTTTATGTTTGAGATCACATCTGTGATAGGATTTCTTTGGGTTGCAAATGACAAAGAGCCAATTCAAATCAGCTTAAGCAAAAACAGAGGGCATTGGGTGGTGTGTCTGTTAAGGTGCTCCAGGAAGCAGAAGCCAAAACAGAATTAGATATTTATTGGAGGAGCCACCCGTGGAGAATAAAGGAAGGAGGAGGTAAGGAGAGCCTTCGGAATGCAACTGGGAAAGGAGAGAGGGACGGAGGGAGGATTGGATAGGAAGAGCCTCAGACCATAGTACAGCTCCAAAAAAGTCTCAATGAGGCCAATGGGCACCTCCAAAGCAAAGATTTCCCATTAGAGGAGTCCCACTTTGGGCAGAAATGACCCTGCTCTAGAACCCACCCCATGCTCAATCATCAGCTAGGCTGAGAGCAGCTCAGGGGGAATGTGGCTTCAGAGTGAACATTTGGCTGATGCAAAGTTGCAGTGGCTGGAGAATTCCAACTACGCTGCTGCTCACAGCAGAGAGAACCAGGCAGCACATCCTCACAGGTGCCCCAGGTAGCTGAGAGAGAAGCTTCAGGCATAGCTAAATCCAAAGTTCAATTTAGAATACGTCATTAGATATCCTCCCCATCTCTCATATTTTCTTTTCCCTACAGTGGCTTCACATTCCTTCCGGGTTCAACTGACATAAAACCAAAGATAGCCCTCAACATCAAGCACAGATGATCCCTACAGCAGCTCATCATTTCTAAAGGAGGGGAATCCACTCCCTCCCAGCATTCATGCTGATCTCAGCAAAGGATTCACACGTCCACCCCTGAACCAATCCACTATATCCAAGGGGCTGGGGCTGCTCTAAGAAGCCAGGTTGTACACAGGGGGAGAGAAATGGGCCCCTGATTTTAAATCCCACCAAAATGACATGGAACAGAAAAGGGCAGTCTAAAAGGCAGGATAGTCAATAAAAGTAACAGATGTCCACTGTCACCGTCCAGGCAAGCAGGGAACCGGGGGGAAGGCAGATGCTTCGGCTGGGAAGAGAACTCACAGAGCAGACTTGGTGAGCCTCATTTTATTTTAGGGACCACAAGTAGAAGATTATTTTGGCCCAAATTCCCAAGGTTGACTTTTGTCAGGCACTGGGTTAGTTGTAAGGGGAACAATAATATTCTCGAAATAAAACTAATTATATTTTCTTTGTAGAACAATAAATGGATGTCAGTGAGAAATGCAAGGAAATCTCAAAATTAAATTTCAATAGTAGTAATTAACATTGCCAAATGACATAGTTCCTGGATTAAGGGCACGGACTATGAATTTCTCATCTCAGTTCTGCTACCTTCTAACTGCATGTCTTATAGTAGTTTGGGGCTGCTATAACAGAAGACCATAGACTGGGTGACTCATAAACAGCAGAAATTTATTTCTCACAGTTCTGGAGCTCAGGAAGTCTGTCTAAGATCAAGGCGCTGGAAGTTTTGGCGTCTGATGAGGGCCCGCTCCCTGGTTCATAGATGGCTATCTCCTTGCTGTGTCCCCCACATGGCAGAAGGGGTGTAGGAGGCTCTCTGAGGTCTCTTGTATAAGGGCACAAATCCCAATCGTGAGGGCTCTCCACTCACCTCCCGAAGGCCCCACCTCCTAATACCATCACCTTGAGGGTTAGAATTTCAGTGCAGGAATTTGGGCAAGAGGGGACAAAAATAGTCGGTCTATAGCACTGCAGAACCTTGAATGATGACCTCCTCGCTTCTGTATCTCAAAATGGAAGAGGTGGGGAAGGCACAGTCTGTTTACAATAAGACCATTATAAGAATTCATTGAGCTCATGAGTATATAGCACCCAGCACAGTGCCTGGCACTTAGTAAGTGTTCAATACACTTGTGTCTAATTCCATACACTTCAGCTACTATTGGCTTCCTGCCCTGACACCAGTCAGCCATGCCAGCAAGCCTGAAAAAGCCCGTTGCTTCATAATCCAATAATCCCATGGAGCCTTAAGAGGGGAAGGAAAGTGTTCCAAGCCCAACGGGCTATTTTTGGAGATGAAACATCATCCCATTATTTGCAGAAGAAAAAAGGGGATGGGGTAGAGAGTGGCTCTCCGTGTTATCCTATGCCTACAGTTAATTGCGCCCGGGGGAAGGTTCCATTAGACAGAGAGAGAGAGAGATGTTTCAACATCCTAGAACACAAAGCACCTTTACAATTGTCCTTGATTTATTGCATTGCTGAGGCTGGCTTCCAGCTCCAACCACAATCTGCTTTGGGTCCGCCCAGGTTTCTGCTCATGCAGATACAAGGGCCCAGCCACAGGCCTGCAGGGGAAGAAAGGGTCCAGGGGTTCTCACGTGCCCTCCACTTAGCCTGGCCCCCTTCTTGAGGCCATGGGAACACTCCAAATTTCTTCAGAGTCCTTCCTATCAGGCTTTGTTTCTTATATTTTTGTCGAGGCTCATCTTGCTAATATAGATAATGTTTTGGGGCAGAGATTTCAAAAAAGAAGTCAAGTATATAGAAGAGCTCTTCTTTGGAGGCCATGGTTTGCAGGCATGCTGGCTGGCTTTCTCATTGGTCAAATGAAATAAAGCAAATGGCAAAAGAGAAAGTGTGCCCTGAATAAATATTGATGGGAGGAATGCAGTTTTAACTTTGTCAGGTGGGTAATGAGGACTGTGCCCAAGCTTCCCAGGAAGAACCTGCAGAGAGAGATGCCCAGCATGTTCAATCCAACTTTTTCATGGCCCTACTGAGTGAGATGAAAAGTTGACATGACTTTTGGAAAGAGCTTAGGTCAAGACAGCATTCTCTAAGCTCATAGCATTTAAATACATAATTAAAATACAATTATCAGGTGATTATTACATGTTAGACTACATACCTCATTTAATCCAAACAACAAGGCTAAGAGGGAGGTAGTATCATGATTCTCATTTTCTAAATAAGGAAACTGAGGCTCTGAAAAGCAAAATGGCCCATCAACTTCTCTCCTAGTGACATGCCCAACAGAAGTGACTGCATATTGTCACAAAAAGACAAGCACAAAAATATCCATAGCCGCTTTATTCAGAACAACCAAACACTCAGAATGGTACAAACACCTATCAAGGGAAGAATGCATTGGATTAATGGATTAACGGATTATCGTATGTTCGTGCAATACAATGCTGTGTCAAAAGAAGAAATAAACTCTTGCTACAGGCAACAACATGGATGAATTTCACAGATTATTATGGCAAGTATAAGAAGCCAGACACCAAATGGTATAATCTGCACAATTCCATTTATGAGAATTTCAAGGACAGGCAAACCTAATCAGTACAAGATAGAAGTCAAGATAGTGATTACCTCTTGGAGGGAATATTAAGGAGTGCTATAGCTTGACCTGAGTGCTGGTCACACACACACACACACAATCACTTAACATTAATGCACTTTAACTTTTGTGTGTTTTACCTAAATAAATTTGCAAGGAACAACAGAAGGAAGAAAGGAAGCAAGGAAGGAGAGAAGAAAGGGAGGGAGAAAAAACACATGCACAAAGTCCTACGGCTAGTAAATGGCAGAAATGGATTCAGCTCAGATCTGCCTGGATTTAGAGTACACTCTACCTACTGGGCTACCCTGCCTCCCCGCCGGGTTTATGTTGACTGTTGAATAAACATTTGTTGATGGATGGGTGTCTGTTTATGGAAACTCAGCCACATTAGCTCACCAGCATTCAAGATTTAGATCCTGGTGAATTCTCTACGACATGACCTTTCCTGCCACCCATTTCAATATCTCTCATGACTCTTGAAGAGGAAAATTTAGCTACGGCAAGGATATAATGGGCTTCTATTGCAGGCTGAAGTTTCGTGGTGAATCTGGCCTCTCGTTCTTAGGCCATCAACAGGGAATGTGGACAAGAAGAACAGAGACAGGTATTGATCCTTGTTCATTATTTAAATGCATATGGCGGCAGGCAGCTCTGCTCAATAAAACCCTGACAGAGACGCCTCAGGCCTGAGTGATGGTCCTGGCAACACCCGAGGGCCCCTCAAGGAGCCTGAGACTCAGTTTCCCCAATGAAAAAGAGCAGGAGTGTCGACTGACCTATCTGCTCAATCCAGATGGCTTGAGGGGCTGTTTTCTTTATACTTACAATGTGCAGTGGGTACTCTGATATTTTTGGATTCGTGGAGTGGGGGAAGCATTCTGTCATTTTTCTCCAAGTTTAACTTTAAGAATAGAGAGTCTAAAATATTATGGATTTATTAGAATTTCAGGCTGTTCATGGAAGTAGCATAGTGGTTAGGAGAGGCAGGGTTTTGTTTTCAGCCTTGTCTGCTGCTTGCCAACGCTGTGAACTTGGACAAAGGACCTCAGCTTTCTGAACCTCAGTTTCCACTCCTGAAACTGGAGATCGGATTCATGTACACCTCATACGGCTGTTGTAAGCATCGGATGAGTTAGAATGCTTAGCACAAAGCCTGGCAGAGACTAAGCTTTCAATAAGTATGCTATTCTAGTATCAATAATGATTATGATAATGGTGACAATGATGACCAGAACAATTAGTATTATATACTCCAGAGTCACCCTTTAGCACTAACTAAACTAACCAGCACCTTCAACCAAGTAGGTAAAAGAAAGAGTAATCTTTCAGATTTAAAGTTAATTCTAAAACATCTGACAAAGACTCTTAACAAATCTTTTTCAGTTCTTCATTTTCCCACCAATCTATAGGACTCAATGGCCTATAAAGGCTCTTTTAGCTCTAAAAGGAAGGACTCTGTAGAGAGCTCTTGGGACGCTTCGTCTGGAGGCATAGAATTGTAGAGCAGGCTCCCGCGGTCTTGTTTCTATGAAGACTCCATGGATCAGCGGAAGGACATTAAGGAAGAGAATTCTGGGATTCATAAATGAGAATAGGAAAACTTTTTCACTGAAGCTTTACCCCAAACTGAGAATATAATGGTCATTAAGACAAACATAGTTTCTGTTCTCAAAGCTGAATGGAAAATATTAACATATATGTAATATACAAAAATGTATGTCATCTATGTAATAATAAACCAAGATATATACATTAATGAATTAAATAGAAATATGTTACTGTGAGATCATATACACACTAATGTTAAAATATAATTGCAAGATAAATGTTCAAAGGGAAAGGAGTACAATTTATGGAAACAGAAAACAAAATCACCTGACATAGGCCACAGGTCAGGAGATGATTCCCTAAAGCAGCAACCTGCAAGCTGAGGTCAAAATACGAATGTGAGTTACCTAGGTAAGTGGGAGTGGAGGGGGAGAAAATTCCAGGCAGATGGAACAGAATATGCAAAGTCTCTTTGTGGGAGGAGAATGGCGCTTTTGAGGAAAGGACACCAGAGTGGCTGCAGCCCAGGATGCAAGGGGGCAGTGTTAGGATACAGAGCTGGAAAGGTAAGCGGGGCCATCACATGCTGGGCAAACATCACAAAAGATCTTCATTTTTATCCTAAGAGCAATGGAAATCCATTGGCAGGTTTTACATGCGAGGTGACATGTCAAAATTAGTATTTTTGAAAAACAGTTGTGACAACGGTACACAAAGAAAATGAGGATGGGACAGAGTGGACATGGGAGTCTAATCAGAAGGCTATTACAGTAGCCCAACAGGAAATAAATGACGGTGACTTGGATGGCAGTGATGGAGATAAAGAAAAAAGAGAGATTGTATAATAGTGCCTTTTACTAAGGTAGGGGTACCAGGAAATACACAGTCACGTGCCACATGACATTTTAGTCAACAACAAATCACCTAACACAATGGTCGTCCCATAAAATTATAATGCTATATTTTTACTCTACCTTTTTCTATGTTTAGATACACAAAAACTTACCATTGCATTACAGCTACCTACAATATTCAGTACAGTACCATACTGTGCAGGTGTGTGGCCTAGGAGCAACGCCCACATAGCCTGGGCGTGTAGTAGACTTGCCATCTAGGTTTGTGCAAGTACACTCTGTGATGTTCACACAACGACGATATCACCTAATAACACATTTCACAGACTTTATCCCCATCATTAAGCAACACATGACTGTATTGGGAGGATGGGGATTAGAGTTGAAGATGTAAGTTCTGACCTCATATTTTCAGTGCTTTGAGATATCAAGATGGAGATGTTTAGAACACATCTGGTTATATGCCATGGAGCTCAAAAGAACTGCCTAGGAGACAGATATAATTCTGAGAACCACTAGTAGATAGATGGCAGTGAGTTCATGGGGGTGGATAAAGTCACCTACGGAAAGGATATAAGGTAAGAAGAGAAGAGGGTCTATGACTAAGCCTAGAGAGGTCCTCAAATAGAAGTTGAGTATCCCTTACCCAAAACACTTGGGACCAGAAGTGTTTCATGTTTGATTTTTTTTTCAGATTTTCAAATATTTGCATATTTACCATTCAGCACTTCTAATCCGAAAATCCGAAATCCAAAATGCTCCGATGATCATTTCCTTTGAGCATCATGTCAGCTCTCAAAAACATTTGGATTTTAGAGCATTTCAGATTTCATAATTTTGGATTCTGGATGCTCAATCTGTATTTAATGAATATGTTTAATGTATTTCATGACTACTTACTTCTTCCCTTTTTCATAACTACACATTAAAAGGATAAGATAAGGAGATGGGGAAGAAACAGCCATGGAGGTGGGATAAAATGGGAGATTAATGGGAGAGTAGGAAGCTACACAAGCCAAGTGAGGACGTTGTGTCAAGAGGGGAGAGTATTTGATTGTGCCAAAGGGTTCTGAGAGATGACATAACATGAGCAATAAAAATACCCATCGGGTGGCCACGTACGGTGAGAACTGCAGCATCCCCACTGGATTTAGCAGCAGCATCAAGATCCCCAAGGACCACCTGGCGACAGGTTTCAGTGACAGCATGGAGATGTAAGCCAGACTGCAAAAAGTTATGAGTGGAAGGTGAGAAAATAGAGAACTTCATCTAAAAGTTGTCACTTAAAGAGATACCCGTACCCTTGACTGTATGGGTATGAGGAAGGATGCATTATGCTTCTGTTATTCCATGTGTGGTTCTGAAAAAAGAAAGAGTCTCAATATACTTTTCTATCTAACTGTGAGGTTTGAACCTCACTTTCCGATAAGTTCAAACCCAGTGGAATGCAAATCTTTGAAGGGGTAAATCACAACTGCTCACACACATACACACACTCACACACACAAACACACGCATACACATGTATTTGAAGAGGCTTATACACAAGCTCATAATTCTTCCTGGACATCAAATGTCTCTTTATAGGCTTCATTTTGGTGACCTAAGTATATAGCAAATTAAATAGAAACATAAAGATTAAATTTCCCTCGAAGTACAGTGGCTTTGAGGAAAAATGAGGAAAAAGAAAGAAACGCCTGCATGGTCACGTTATGGTTTTTCCTTTCCTTCATGAGTCTACGACTTTGCAAATGCAGTCTTAGAGAGCCTGCCAAACCCATGTGACATCAGCCGCCACATCCCACCAACACCCTAAAGAATCCTCTCCATGCCCGTCCTCTGTGGGCAAAAAGGAAGCAGATGACACGTCAGTGTTCTCATGTATTAATGTGTAGAAGCACAGCCCTACAGACTAGCTGGCTTCTTAGAGGCAGAAATCAAACACAACACCCATTGTTTTCATCTGAGAGCCATGTATTTATGAGAAATGGGGAGTAACCAAGCCTGGCTAGGAACAGTGCCATCTCGCACTTTTCTGGAGTTTGTGCATTAAGTCATGGTAGCAGGACGCTGGGGTTTTTAGCCTGGCTAGCATCCATTTTCCCCCTCAGTGGGCACTTACCTCTCTCCCCACAGTACACACCCTGCCAGTCAGAGCATCCCATTAGTGATTGGTTCAGGGATGAGTGCATGACAACTGACAGCCAATCAGAGAACTGAGAGTTAATTCCCAGGTCTTTTGTTGGAGCCACAAGGGAAAAAGGAGTTCCCTTTCTGGTGTACTTCAAGCTGGGAGACTAGCATATAAATCTGGAACTGAGTATCATCTTGTCATGTTACAGCAAAAGGAAAACCTGCCCAATAATGGAACCCATACAGAGGAAAGCAGAACCCAACCATCAACAGAATAAAACTAAGTCCTGAATATATAGTTTGAGCCCTTGATACTTAAATTTAAATCTACCATGGGTTTTTTCAATAATTTGAGGCTATAAATTCCTTTTGACCTAATCCTGTTGCATTGAGATTCTGTTGCTTTCAACTGAGAGCCCTTATTGAGGCAATCTTATTCAAGGTGCCCACATTATGAGATATCTATTATTTTGGGAAACTATTTCCATCTTCATTTTATTCATGAACTAATGACAACATGGATCCTTCACATCTGGGCATGCTTCATGCTTTCCAGAATGCCTTCACCAAGGGTGGATATTCAGAGAGACCATTGTAGTTGTTATAGCATCTGTCCAACATCTGTTCCAACTGGTCCATCCCTGTTCCATTCAGATTGCTAAAGATTTTTACTATCACCTTGGCTATCACCTACGTGATCGCATTTGTACTACACATCAAAGTGGGAGCAGACCAAAGACTGATGCCACAAAGCCTATTACATAGATGAGCAAGATAGGATAAAACTCAGAAGAGACTTCTCCAAGCTAATAAATGGCCAAAGTTGGGTTTGAAATTGGGAATTTTGTTCAAGGCTCTTTGTACCTGTGTTCTGCACAGAATGTAAAGACATGCGAATTATATCTTTCCCATACTATTTATCAGAAACTGGACTAAGGGATTTACATGCATCAAATGGTCACAACAAACCCCAAGAGGTAGGTTTTATTGGCCTCTTCATTTTGCATATAAGGAACCTGACACTCAGTGAAGGCCACCTTGACAGGAAGTGGAAAAGACAGGATTTGAACTCAGATCTTCCTACTCTAACAAACTATGTGGATCCTACCCTCAAGAATCTAGTTGTAGAGACGTGATATGCAAATCTTTATTAATCATAAGCTAAAAAAATACATTGGTTATAATTATACTCAGATACTACATACTATATGAAATCAGGACAAAGAAAAGTCAACTGAGTTTCAGTCATCAGGAAAGCTATCACACAGGATTTCAAAGTAACTCAAGAAACATTTGTGATTTTACGATACTGGGGCTACTCGTAGAAAATTGATGAGCTGTATTCAGTCCTGAAGGATGAATGGGGCTTAGCTATGTAGGAACAAGGGAATTCTGGGCAAAATGACCAACACTCAAAATCATGTAAACATGGGGAAAAATCTAAAATGTTCAAGAAAAGAAGCCAATCTGTCTAGGTCAGGAATGGCAAATCAGCTTTGTTTTCCTGCCAAGCCTCATCAGTTGGAGTATTGTGTTGAAGACAATGGTGAGACTATAAAGAGTCCAAGGGAAGAGTTCTGTGATCACTTGTTGATGTCTGCCATGGACAGGGGATAGAAACCTGATAGCACAAGTGCATGTCTCTGCCATTATAAGATTGCAGAGTGCAGGGCATATTAAAGGATGAGTAAGCAAGAAGGCTGAAGAACTATTTTAGGTATATGACAAAGAGTTATTTTCTGTGATATGGAGTTTGGATATGCTTTAGCAGATGAGAGAAGGAGTGATTATGAGTTCTTCAACAGGGGAGGCTCCAAATAAAATTAGGACTATAGTATATGGAATTAACTAGAAGGCAGCCCCATGAAATATGGTTCCTGATCACTCGCAACAGCTTCTGAGCTGACCTTCTTTTCATAGAGCCAGTCATCAGGTGTCAAAGTGATGCCTTAAAAAGAAGAAATAAATTATGTATATTTTCATTGTTGGGCTAAAGTTCAAACTGGAAGCAAGCAAGCACCTGGCTGTCATCACAGTTGCTTGATTGGCTAATAAAATCCCATACATCTCTTGCACAACCCTGGCATCCAAATGGTCTTTGGGTCATCTCAACTGTGTTCTTAGACATGGTGTTGCACAGAGGAAAAGCATGTCATCAAAGACCTAGATCTGACCCAACTCATCACAGGTCACCATCCTGTGACACTTTATCATCTTCCTCACCCTTATCATCATCATCGCTCAGATTTACATGTACTAGGGTAAGACTTACTTTACATTTTTATCTCAGTTTATCCTCATGACAACCCTGAGAAGTACTAGTGTGCCCATTTTACAGATGAGTAAACTGAGTCTTAGAGAGGTCATGTAAATTGCCCCAAGGTGGAGCCTGAGATACAAATTGAGGTCAGTCCATTGCCCAGGTTGCACTCTTCACCACCGCCATCCTTGTCACTTAGGCCATGGATCTGCACACACAGGCTCCAGCAAATCATATTCCCACTGACATCGCAGCAAACAAACCACAGACAAAACCAGCACGAGTGCCCGGTGGGACTGTGAATTCTGCCCCACTCCTTTCCCAGATGACGTTGACAACCGAGCCACAAGAACCCAGCAATTAATTTTTATGTTAACCACACAACCCAAAACACCTACTGATAAGGAAGGGGCTTGGGAGGGTCTCACCCCCAAAACATCAATCCCAGCATTCACAGTAATATTTCTGAAGCATTTAATACAATTCTGAAATTGATTTCATAGATTTTATACATTTTGATTTCATAGATTATGATTGAGGTTAAACCCCCAGTTTTTTAAGACCCCCACAACCTCTTCTGGAAGCCTGAGTTTTATTTCAATTATCTGAGGCATCTAAAACTCCCAATTTCCAAGTCCAGTTCTCTGCCCTTGTATGTTCTGTTTAGGAAGACGACAAAAACAAAAACAAAACAAAACCTCCACGTACATCTAATGCCATATTTTAAATACATCTCCGAAAAGTTGGATGGTGACCAGAAACTCTCCCATTCTGGTTCAAGAAGACTTTGTTTATTTAACTGATACATAATAAGTCAATTTTCTTTTACCTTTAACCTCTAAAACGTTCTGTGGTTTTCATAGATTTCCTTTTCACATGTACAGTAACACCAGCTTCCATTTTTATTACATATAAAAGCTTTCCATCAAGCCCATTTTTTTTTAGTAAGAATTCATTTCAGGGTATGAAAAGAACTAAGTAGACTCTCTTCCTAAAAGCTAAAGAAGCTTTCTTTTTATCTTACCTTTATTTGGATCTGTGCAATGGAATTATTGCAAAAAGTCATGGAAGTGTTAATCCCCGAAATATTTGTTTCAAGAAGGAAGATTCCCAGGTTTCAGTTTCTAGTTTCCCACCATGGTATCGGTCAGAATAGTTCAGGTTTTGCTGCAGTAACAAACAACCCCTTGTTTTAGGGCCTTAAAACAGCAAAGCTCTATTTCTCATTTGCACTATATTTCTTCTGCAGGTCAACTGAGAGGTCTGCCCCCTATATCCTCACTCTGGTACCAGAGTAAACAACATCCAGAACTTCCCTGGTCACCATGGCAGAAAGAATATAGTTAGTTGCTCTCTGGCCTTAAAACTTCTACCCAGAAGTGATAGATCACTTCTACTCCCATTTGGTGCCAAGGAACACTAACATGACCATGACCACTGCTAACTCCAAGCTGCAGGGAAATACACTATTTTGCAGAAGGAGGTTAGGAAATATTGAATAGCACTCATAACCTCCCTTATCACCACATTGTGCTCTCTACGAGGAAGGTATGCATAATAATAATGAAATCTCATCTTTACCACGTGCTTACTCTATGCCAGATGTGAGTTTAAAGAGGTTTTACATACATTGTTTCATTTAATCTTACGTCAACTCTATGAAATAGGCATACCTCACCCCACCTTAAAGATGAGGAACAAGGGAGGGACAAGGAAATTGAGTCACTTGCCCAATTCAGCTAGGTGTAAAGGACTGAGACCTAAACCCAGGTAGTCTGGCTTCAGATCCTGTGCTCCTAACAGTTCTGTAATAATGCCTCCCAATGCTGCTATTATTACTGTCATGAATACCCCTCTCTTAGCTCAGTTTTCATCATCTATGCAATGAAAATAATAATCTATACCCTCTTAGGATTCTTGTTGTAGGTTACATCAGAAAATAAAGCACAACTGCTCCCTAATGTAGGGTGTTTTGCTATACACTATCGGATTTGATCCACATAATCACCATGTAAAATGGCTGGGAAAAATTTATTAACCCAATTTTATTGGGGAGAAAACTGAGACTGAGAACAGGACGCTTCAGTGCCCAAGGTCACGCACTGAGTAGGGGCAAAGCTAGGACTCCTGTCTTACGGATTATAAAACGAATGTTGTTCACACCACAACCTACAATATCGCATGGACAACTCAAAATCAAGGATCCTAGTACCCCAAACAAATCAGTTTTGATCAGTGGTCCAGATGGTCCACAGCTCTATGGAAGTACACAGAGTGGAACATGCCAAATCAATTTCTTAGATTTATTCCCAAAAAATCAAATGAAGAAGGATGCCATAATTTTTTGTTGAGAAAAATAACAGAGAACCAACAACTGTTAGAACTGATTTTATCTGTGCTGTATCTGGGAGAGTTAGCATGCATATTGCAACCTTCTAATCACATACCCATGGCAGACATTACTAATCAATCACAGCACACTTCCCTATTAAGACCAGATACAGCCTCAAAATTCTCTTCAACACTATAACCCAGGCAACCACCAAAATCAGTCATGGCTGGTACTCAAGAAGAAACATTTTGCTATGTGTTTTGGTTACCTATTGCTGCATAACACATTACCCCAAAACTTAGTGATTTGAAACACCAGTTTATTATTTTCATATCTCACCATTTTCTGAGTCAGGGATTTGGAGAGGGCTCAGCTGGACAATTATCACTATGGAGTTGATTAGGGGTCACTCTGTCACATTTAGCCAATGGTGGACAGTTCAGGGGATTCCAAATTGGCTTCAGTGGGGACTTCTGGAAGGCTGGGCTCAGCTGGGTCCCCTCCCATTCCACGAGGTCTCAGAGCCTCTCCATCTGGAATCTCTAGCAGAGTGGTCTGACCTACACAGCTGCTCAGGATTTCCAGAGTGAGCAGGACGTATAATCTGCCAGTCTTTTAACTCCCAAACCTAATGTCTGTTCCTCCCTATTGCACAGATCAAGTAGTCACAGAGCCCACCCAGATTCAAGCAGCAGAGACATAGACCCCACCTCTCCATGGAAGACATATGAGAAAGAATTTGTGGTCATTATTAAGCCATCCTTAATTTACTTTTGCTCTAGAACAAACACAACTGAACAGATTGACCTCCCTTCAAGAAAGACCTTCATTTCAGTTTGCTTGTGTTGCTATAAAGGAATACCTGAGGCTGAGCAATATATAACGAAAAGAGGTTCATTTGACTCACAGTTCTGTAGGCTGTACAAGAAAGCAGCATGGCACCAGCACCTGCCTCTGGTGAGGGCCTCAGGAAGCTTCCACTCATGGCAGGAGGTGAAGGAGAGCCTGGATGGAGAGATCACATGGTGAGAGTGGAAGCAAGAGAGGGAGAAGGAGGTGCCAGGCTTTTTTCAATACAAAAAGCCCAGACTTCACCACTACGTAATATATCCATGTAACAAAACTGCACTTGTACCCCCTAAATCTATATTGTTTTTAATTGAAACTAAGAGTGAGAACTCACTTACTCCCTTGAGGATGGCATCAAGCCATTCATGAGAGATCCACCCTCATGATGCAAACACCTCCCACCCGGCCCCACCTCCAACACTGGGCGTCAGATTTCAACATGCCTTGGTGGAGCTGAACAAACCATATCCAAACCATCAACCTTCTAAAGAAACGTCCTCATGTTTAAATCTTCCCAACTCCCTCTGTCATAAAAACTAAAATGAAGCTTACCACCTTCTAATAATAATTGCCTTTCTTGATCAAGCATTTAATATGTGGCAGGCACTAGACAAAATACTTTGCATTCTTTACAAACACTGCACAGTAGGCTTGAGAAGCAGACATTCTTATCCCCAGTTAACAGGTAAGGAAACTGAGGTTTCCAAATTTAAGTACCTTGATCAAGGTTACACAGCCAGGATTTGAAACTCTATTTGTGTAGTTCCAAAGCTCTTAACCTCCCTGCTCCCCCAGGCAAAGATTATCACTGCAAAGTGTTTTTATGGAACAGGTCTATGCTGCTATATGACGGTCGCAGCACCTATCCCTTATAAAAAGCAAGACCCATAGCCAAGGACTAGCCAGACCCTCAAGCCACAAGACGGGAAGATCATCCCTGACCATAAAAAGCACGAACTTTGAGAAGCATTTTGTGTGGGGCAGAATCCCAGTGAGGAAAACTTTTCAAATTCCTGCCTGGAAATAACAGCCAGGTTGGAAGTGCCAACTAAGAATCTGCGAGTCTGCAGCTCTGCCTGATAGAACTCTGAGATCATGGCAATGTCTATGTCTGCACTATCCAACATGGTAGCCACTAGCCACATAGAGGAGACACTGCTCACTGGAAACGTGGCTGGTGCAACTGAAGAGCTGATTTTTAAATTTTACTTAAATATCCTTCTGTGGCTCCTGGCTACTATATTGGACAGCGCAGGTCTAGAGGGTTCAAACTCAAGTGCTCACTCCCCTCAACTTCAGAGCTGGTTTATTAGCTGAGTTTACCAAACCACTTCTCCTTGGCCAACCAGGGATCCATCTGGCCAGGCTTTCCAGATGGCGTCATGTGAGTAGCCTTCATTCCATGCATCTGTTGCATTTGCCTGCCATGGTGCATTGCTAAATAGGAATTTCTTTTTATTTAGGATGACCATCCTAATCCTTTTCCTGAGTCACCATCATCCCCTACTGCATTAGACCAAGCCTCACTCACTGATGTCACCTTCCCAGCCTTTGAAGGTCTGAGTTTGAGAACCCTATTCTATTAATACATACTCTGTCTCATGCAATCCTTTGTCTCAGCTCTACACTATGCCCCTATTAAAATCCCCAGCAACTGACAACTTTATCCTTTCTGCCCTACATTATGGTTCACATCCCTCTTCCCAAATCTCCTTTAGTTAACATCCTACCCTCATCTAATTTAACTGGTGTAGGCTTGTACTGATTAAAACATTTGGATGAGGAAGGACATAGTGGGCAATACCATCAGATGGCAGAATTTAAATGTTACCTTCCTTTGAGTTATACTCAAAGGCACCTGTCATTAGTGCCTTCTAATTTTGAATTTAAAAAGTTTTGTACACCCATAGGAAAAAAAATAGAAGTATGACATTGGTATTCCATCTTATATAGTTGATTTCATGAGATTTTGACAGTTCTAGGGCATTTCCAATAGTCACAAAATTACTTTAGGTGGGAAGTGGCTAAACAGCTGCCCCCCCACCCCAGCAAGTGTTCTTAACCTGAGATCTGTGAACCCCAAGAGGTCCAGGGATGAAATTCAATGGCTCTGTGAATTCAGACGGCAGAAAAGAAATTACATCTTTGTTCTCATTAAGCTCTAACCAAAATTAGCATTTCCTGCAATAATGAAGGTAAGCAACAGACCAGAGTGGTATTAGTGGTCTGTGTCTGACATGGGTGGGGCAAAGGCAATATATGTAACCTAAACATTCGTACCCCCACAATATGCTGAAATTTAAAAAAATAAAAAGAATTTGTCATCAATAGAAATCATAAATATTTTTATACAGTGTTTCAATTATCAGAGATGTCTCAAAGTAACGTTCCTGCTCATCACGATTTTGAAGTTATAGAAATCATTTGACAAATTGGACTAGACCTGGCTACTTGATGTACTAATTTTAAAGTACATATATTTCTATAACACATAGTTGTGTTGTTGTGATCTTTTAAATCTTAATACAGCATTTAAATACAGTCATCTTTGGGAGACCAAGGTGGGAGGATCCCTTGAGACCAGGAGTTCGAGAGCAGCCTGGGCAGCACAGCGAGACCCTGTCTCTACAATTAATCAATCAATCAATCGATCGATAAATGCAGTCATGTGTTGTGTAACGATGGGGATCTGTTCTGATAAATGCATCATTAGGTGATTGTGTCATATAAATGTCATAGTGTGTAGGGACACAAACCTGGATGGTATAGCCAACTACACATCTAAGCTATAGGGTATCACCTACTGTTTCTAGGCTACAAACCTGCACAGTATGTTACTGTACTGAATACTAAAGGCTACTGTAACACAATGGTAAGAATCTGTGCATCTAAATATATCTAAATACAAAAAGGTACAGAAAAAATAGGGTATAAGGGATTTTTTTAAAATGGCACACCTGTATAGGGCACTTACCGTGAATGGAGCTTGCAGGACTGGAAGCTGCTCTGGGCGAGTCAGTGAGTGGTGAGTGATCTGAAGGCCCAGGACGTTACCCTGCTGCAGACTTTATAACACTGTACACTTAGGCTATGCTAAATTTATTTTTAAAAATTTTCTTTCTTCGATAATAAATTAGCCTCAGCTTAGTGGATGACAACCATCATATAAGTGGTCTGTTGTTAATTAAAACGTCTTTATGTGGCACAGGACTGTGTAATTGATGTCCTTTGTAATCCTACGTATTTTATATTTTGCATTTAGGAATGTCTTCTCCAAACTAGAGGAAGGGTTCGTCTCACATCAGAGGTTAAGAGCCCTGCCTTAGAGTAAAGGTTTTCTTGGGCTCTGCCTCCCCAGTTATAAACCACCATCACCTGGCAGCTGGCCCACCCTCCAGGAAGGGAGTGGTCTACAACATCCTCAATTTCTCCAGTCATGGGAATTGGTCAACTCCAGTTTAGCTCCACCTAGTCAGCTATTAATTATGGTCCCACTTTGTCCCAGGCACTGTGCCAGATCTACATATATATTATCTAATTTAATCTTCACTGGATGGTTGATGTGATCTACCTTCTCAAAATTAGGAGTTTAAAGTTCGGAGAGATTAAAGATTGTACCTAAGAATAGATACTGAATAGTTATGGAGCTGGTGTTCCTTAAATTTTCCCATTGGATCTCTGCAGGGTTGATCAATTGGCAGCAGTAAATAACTTGGTCCTAAACTGAAAAGATAAATGGCTACCTGTTCCCCATCGCCTACCACTACAACTCATCTAAACCCAACCTGAAATTCTCTCTGAGCATGCAAAAGGAATTCCATACAAATGGCAGTCATAAAGGATCCTCATTTTTAAGTCAGAATTTTTACACACACCTTCTTTGTCAAGGTAAGAGAAATAAGCTATCTCAGCAAGCCATCCAGAAGTAAATGTCAGAAACTTGGGAACTATTCTCGGCATCTTCCTTTTCTTTACCCCCCACAACCGCCACCATCAAGTCATTGCAGTCTACCGCATTTCCATTTCTGCTACCCATTCACTTCCTCTCTGCCTCTCATCTGCTGAGCTCAAGCCACCATGCTCTTCCACCTGGACTACTGCAATGGCCTTTCCCTGAAACTGGCCTTTCAGCTTCCACTCATGTCCTGGTCTATTCTCTACCCTGCAGCCCAAGTGATCCATCTCATCGTGTTACACATTTAATGTGATTATGTCATAAATGTCTGTCTAAGCCCCTAGATCCAGCCATCCCTGAAGCTGGATGCCCTGGGGTGTTTCAGTTACATGAGCCAAAATTTTCCCTTTTGTTGAAGCCATTTATAGTTAGCTTTCTGTCCCTTGCAACTAATACTCCCTGGCTAACATTTACCTCCTCCCCCACCTTCCTGGACACTCAGTTATCTTTGCACCCCAAGTGGTTTCTCCAGTGCTTTGTACATGTTAGGCACACAGTGAATGTTTGCCAAAGCAAGTTGATATAAATGGTATTTCTGTGATAGAAAAAAATAGGGTCTTAAAAGGGAAAGGCCCTGTCTGTTCCCCTTAAAAACCCACAGAAAGTCACTACACAAAGACGTAAAAGGCAAACCTAACAGTTGACAGCAAAGTTCTGTCACCAGCCCTCTTCTCCTTCATGAAGCGGGTTTTAAGAGCAGCGTAGGGAGTTTTCATCACTCCCTTAAATGTGGTTTCGCTTACTTCCCAAGCCCCAGAAAAGGCTCTCATTTCCTGGGCTTCTTTTATTTTCAAGTCCAGCCTGGAAAAAAAAAATGTGCATGTAGAAAATCCTATAATTACTGGGTCTGATTTTCATTTGAACTTTTCCTCTCTGACATCACTGCAAAGATCTTTGGTGAATGGCAGCCAACAAGGCCCCAATATGCATGTGTGATAGAGAATCTGCCAGGGTGTGAGTGTGTGTGTGTGTGTGTGTGTGTGTCTGTGCAAGTGTGTGTATGAGGGAGGTATGTGTGTACATGTGTGTATGTAATGAATATGTTTGAGTGTGTGGATGAAAGGGCATGAGGTGTGCAGGTATGTTGGTATGTACGTTTGAGTGTGGTATGTATGTGAGTGTGTTGTATGTATGAGTGTTTAAGTGTATATGTGTCAATAAGTAAAAGGCTGTGAATGGACGTGGAAACGTCCGTGTGTCTGCATGTATATGTGAGCAAATGTGAATATGAGTGTGTACGTGTGCATTTGTGTGTAAGTTAGCAAGGTCTTTACAGACAAGAGTGGTATTTGAAAAGATGTAACAAGTGTCAGGAGAGAAGGAAAAAAGAGAAGATCTTTTCAGAGGGAAACACACTGCTATGAGAGTGAGCATAAAACCCCTCAGCAGAGATGGAAGATGACCTCGCTCCCCAGGCAAGGGTGTAGTGTGGGAGGCAGAGACGTGGGTGAACACTGAGGGTGGGGGGGCTCCGATGGCTGTACCCACAGGAGCACCAAATAACTCTGTGAAGAGAACAGTTCAGTTCGATGCGAGAATCTCAGAACATGATGTTTACTCAGGAATGGAAGACCCTAGAAAGGCCTGCAGGGAAAAGTCTGCTTAAAGTGGGATCCTGGAGGCCAGACCATGGTCTTATTTATGGGACAATAGTCAAGACCAGACACTCCAGACCAAGACATCATCATGGGTCTGAATCTAGGCTGTGCTGCATCATCCTCGGTAAATTAATTAATCTTTCCTTGCCTCAGTTTCCTTACCTGTAAAATGAGGAATATAGAATTTGTGTCATAGGGTTGTTAATGATGATTAAATGAGTTAATATACGTAAAGACCCTAGAATAGTGTCTGGTTATTTAAGTGTTAGTTATTGTCATTATCTCCTTCACCATCATCAGCACAGCCCCCTCATCAAGCAAATGGCTAGCTATGAATAGAATAGGCATCTTCTCTAGGTTTGTTGAATGAATGAACGAACGAGTCAATGTGAACGAAAGAGGTAGTACTGCATCAATAAGCCACACTGAGGCCTTGGCACTTATTATTTCCTCTACCCAGAGCACTAGCACCCATTTTCTGACTCCCTGCGCACTACATCGTACCCATCCATCTCGTCTCCAGTGACACTTCATTTGCTCCAGGGAGCCTGCCCTGACTTCTACGGCGTTCCCAGACATATGTGTCCCCAAGGGTCCTTGCACACCTCCATCTCCTATAAGTACTTATTCAACATATATCTTTACCAGTTGGCTGGACATTTGTGAGGTCAGAGCCTTTATCTGTTTTGTTCACTGCAGTAAACCGAGTTCACACAGAACAGTGCCTGGTCCATAACATATGCTCAATGCATTTTTGATTGATTAATGAATTAATCAGTTAATGGTAGGGCAGTGCTTCTCAAACTTTAACCTGCACATGAATCAATTAGGGATTGTGTTAAAATGCTGGGACTCTGTATATCTAACAAGCTCTTGGGCAATCTGATGCTGCTGGTCCACAGACCACACTTTGGGTAACAGAGTCCTAGAGTATGCACTTAGTTGAGTTTCTCAGTTTCTGTATCTGTAAAATGGGGAGAGTACCTACCAGATGAAACTGTAGGAAGTATCAAATGAGGTAATGATGGCAAAACTCTTCACACAAGCATCGAGCGCATAGAAAATATTCACTAAATGTTGACTGGACATGAATCTCATTTCCCTGACTCATAAATAAAGATAAATCATACAGATTTTATACAAGTCAAATGAGTTAGAGTTATATGAAAGCATTTCCCCAACATTATAGATTATTATTATTATTACCAAGGTAAACTGATTTACAGAAACCAGAGAAGAACAAGGGAAGCAAGATTGCTCTGGAAAACAAACAAGCAAGGAAAAGAGGTGCACACAAATGGAAGAACCAGGCTTTGAGGCAGACAGTGTTGTTTAGGTGAAGAGAAATGCTAATGCAAAATTATTTTCAAGCTTGAAATGGTTTTTCTTCCCCCAATTCAATTCAGAGAGAAAAGTGCAGTCAGATATAATGAAGAGCTGACAGAGAGCAAGATATGTGTTCTGGTAAATACACTCATCTCTCCAAACTCACTTGAAAACATTTTCTGCTTTCTAAAGAAGCTCTGATGAATGCAGAGCTGCAAACAATCACCTGGTGAGCGCCTGTTCCAAGAGACAACCAGGCACTTCCGAGAAAAGGCCACCCAAGCCTAGATGCCTCGGAGCCCAAGGCCCCTGGCCGGTGTCCTGGAAAGTGGCCTCAGCAGGGCTGTGCACACGCTGCTCCCACTCAATGTGCCAGTGGAGATGGCACCACGTGAGACACCAGCCACAGACGGGGCCCCTCCAGCCAAGGAAGGCACGGTGAGGTGGCGGGGGGAGCTGACACTCCTCTCTAGAGGGAAAGGGGGCTGCTTGTTGCTGGCATTTGTCTCTTATCTTTGTCATCATTTGATCCATAAATACGTTCAGCTGCAGTCATGGGGTCTATAGCATAGAGGCTATGGACGAACACTGTCCAGTCGAAATAGACCACAAGCCATGTTTGTAATTTAAAATTTTCTAGCAGCCACATTAAAAGAGGAAAACACAGCCACAACAAAAAAAAAAATGACATTAATTTTGATGATATTTTGTTTTAACCCAATATACCCCAAACACTATCATTTCCACATGTAATCAATATAAATGTATCCATGAGATATTTCACATCCTTTCATTTTCATACTGTCTTCAAAATCCAGTAGGTACTTTACACTTGCAGCACAGGCCATTTTGATCTTTAATAGCCACCGGTGGCGAGTGGCTACCAAGAATCTTCACTTTACCAAGCACTCCCTTTTATCCAAATGATTGTGATGCCAGTGGAAAGTTGATGCTCTCTACGAAATGCTGGTCTGAGGCAGCACTGTCCAACAGAACTTTCTGCAAAGACAGAAAAGTTCTATGGCTGTGCCATTCCATGCAGCAGCTGCACTAGACATTTATGGCCACTGACCACTTGAAATGGGGCTAGTGGAGCCGAGAAACTGAATTTTTAATTCTAATTTTACTTAGTCTAAATTCAAATTGCCACACAAGGCTGACAGTATTGGACAGCACAGGTCTAACGAGCCCTGCTTCCATTACTAAAATCCAAGACAGAGAACCCCAGTTAAGGACACTTTGACTCTTTATTTATACATCTTTGTGGCTTGATTCTTCACTCTCTGCTACAATTCAGTCAGTTTGGAGATATATGTCTGGAGGCAGATAGATAGATACACTTTTTTTTCTTAAAGTGAGCTTTTTGGAATTATCATTGAGTTCTGTGCTCATCAAAGAATCTCTTGCTCAATATTTACCATGCTCAGAATACTAGCCAGACCCAGCTCTCAGTGCACAAAAAGAGTCAGCTAAGGCAGGATACAGATGCAAAAACAAAAGTCCCTTCGAAGAAGAAAAAGCTTTCCTCCCCTTGTGCATGCTTTCAGCATTTTCTGTGCATGGCTCTCTCACAAACCCCTGCTGCTCAGGGCTATTGAGGTTATTGACAATGGTCTTATAGAGGGAGAAGGCCACCTGCTCAAGGGTCAGAAGAACCATCTAGGGTGTGACCTTGAGCAAGACTCTCTCGACTAGGGGCCTCAGTCTTCCCATCTGCAAACTGGAAGAGTCTGGGCTAAATGAGCTCAGGGACCCTTTGAGTTTTAAAATTCTTATTTAAAATAATACAACTTATCTATACGTACTGAGGCGGCCATGAAATATTTACATATTTGTTAAGTGAATAAAGCAAGTTTCCCATTTGGGAAAAATACACACACACACACACACACACACATACACATATATATATAATTGTAATATGTGTGTATACACATACATACCACATAATACTATGGAAAGATACACACACAAAAAAAAGGTCTGGAAGTGTACACACCAAAGGTAACAATCTCTGGGTAGTACTGACCAACATCTATCAGTCTTGACAACCTAGGATTCCATCTTTAGGCAACCAGACCTAGTTGCCACTCTCCAGCTCTAGCACATGTGATTTGGATGGAGTTGACTCCGTCTCCCCTTCCTACCTCTAGGGAAGGACACATGACCCAGGCCCGGCCAACAAAAGAACAGCATCCCCTGAGCTTTTCAGGTTGGGCATGTGACCCAAGCTAGCCAATCACTCAATCCTGGGCCATGCCTAGAACTACAAGCAAAGAGCTCTCACTTCTCTAGGAAGAGGTAAGTCTGGAGATTCTGGGGGCCATCTAACAAAAGCCTACCTAAGAAAGACCCTACAGAAGTACAGCTGAGAGATGAAAAGCAGCAAAGGCTTACAGTCTGTTTTGAAGCCCTGGACCCAGCTGAATGTGAAGGTAGCTCTATCCTGGACTTTTCAGCCTAGTAAGTCAGTCGTTTCCTTTTCATACCGGAACTCCATAGAGTTAGCAGTCGCTTGCAACCTTTATTAATACATAGGTAGAATTGGCTCAATAGGGTAAGAAAACTTTCACTGTTTATTTCAAGGGCTTCCATTTTTGTTGAAATTTTTTCTACAATGAACATGAATTTACCTTTTAAAAACGCTTGGATGTCCTTGATCTTAATAATAAACATAATTCATGTGTGTCAAGCTCATTCCATGGACCAAACACTGGACTAACCACTTTCCATACATTCTCTCATTGAAAACACACTCTCATCCTGCAAGATGGGTACTGTTATTATGACCATTTTGTAGATAGAAAGACTGAGACTGGAAAAGGCTAAGCAAGTGTTTAAGGCCACACAGCTAATAAACAGGGAAGATTGGACTGAGACCCAAATATGTCAGTCTTTATAGACCCAGTGTATTGCTTCTATTTCCATGTTTGGTGGTCAGAACATTTGACGCAAAAGAACTCTTGGTAAAGATCTGTGTTGTACACTAGAATACAAGCTCCCATAAGTTGGGCAAGAGAAGCTTGACTACCTTGTTCACTGCTAAACATTCAGCACCCACTATAGAGCCTGGCACGGGGGGCTCCACAAACATTTGTGGAAAGAGCAAATGAATGAATGAATGGATAAGGTATGATATCTGAGACTTGAGGAGGTCAAGGTATATGAAAAGCTCATGGAAACACCCATTTTCAGGCCAACATCTAAAGCATTCCTTCCAACTTCATCGGGGATGTATCCTAACAGCTCAGACATGCTTTCCAGTTGAAAACATTCATTTAATTAGCAGGCATTTTCCAAAACGGATGTGCCTTTCTCAATCACTGTGTCTGCCATGAACATTTGTTGAAAAGGTTCCCCCATCCCCCCAACATCAAAGCATATTCTCCAACAGGCCTTTCTCCCCCAATTACTTCCATTGGGGAAGGACAGCCGGGTGGATGAGAAATCGGTCACAACATGCAAGATGTTTTCCCTTTGTAAAAAAGATGCTTGTGGTGTAAGGTACTCTTTGGAAGAGAGAGAGAGAGAAAAAAAAAAATTGTGTCTTAGAAAATGTTCCTTTTGCCAAGATAGGCTGCTCACTGTGAACTGCCAAGAATCATTTTTCACTCAGATCTGGCTTCCCTCCCAACAACAGAACCAAAAAACAATATATATAAGATACCATTTCATTGGGTTTGTTTTATTTCTTCCTGATTTGTGCAGCTACTGGGATGGACATTCTGGTCCTTGTGTTCTGCTTTAGTTGAATCATTACAACTCAGTGTTGAATAAAGACTCTGCGCCTTTTTCTCTCTTCAGTCTCTGCATCCCAGAGCCTTGGGCAGCAGTAGCTACGGGCGGAGACGGCATCGATATTTTGGAAAAATGATGCTCCTTAAGAAAACATGATTCTCCAAATCCACTGAGCCATAGCTGCAGTTGATTGAGTCAACCCCTCACCCTAAATCCTTTCATAGCTCCCCACTGCCATTTGGATAATGAACAGTCATCTTGAAGCTTTGCTTGCAGAGCCCCAGCCTACTGCTCCAAACCCAGTTCTGGCCCTCCTGGGCTCTGGCTAAAGAATCTTTTTGCCATTTCCAGCATCTCACTCCCCACATTCACCACCAGATCCTTTGCACGTGCTCATCTCTCTGCCTGGAACATCCTTTTTTCCCCCAATTTCTTCACCTGGTTATAACTGCTCAGGTCTCAGCTCAAATGTCACCTGCTCCAGGAAACCTCCCCTTGTCCTTCCCCCTGGAAGAATGCAATCTGGTGCCCTTTCTGTGCAGTTACAGCTTACCTACCTCCCCCAGCACGGATGGCACTATTATAAATACCCATTTACTGCCACCAGACCTGAGTCCCTTACATGCTGAGTCTGAGTCTAGCACACAGTGGACCCTCCACGAATAGTTACTAAGTGAACAGGCTAAATATACAAATGGAAGCAGAGCAAAGAAGGAAGCAGTGTCCAGGCAGAAAAAAGTTGAACTTTCCTCCTTAAAATGGTTGGGTTGCAGAGCGCTGAATGTCGTCATGAAGGCGGTCGTCATCCAACCCTGACTCCCAACCCCAGGGTGCACAGAAGAATGAATCTCCCCGACTATTGTCCCAACAAGGAAATTAACTTGTTCCTACAAAGTAATTCCAGCCAAACAGGTCTGTTTGTAGTTTTCCAAGCAAGCTCACTTTGCCCCAGAGCCTTGGCCAGCAAGTGTGGCTTCCAAGACAAGCCACCTGGAATGAGCCTTCAAAGTCACAGAGAAGGTCGGGGTGAGGAGGGAAGGCAAAGACGACGGGAAGACAGACATTCTTGGACAGGAGGGTTCTCTGAGCTTGGCTTTGGTCTCCAGTTGGATTCCTGTCCAGCAGTTAGTTGCCAAAGAGCCAGGGCTAAGCAATAAAGAGACAGTTGGAAAGAAGTGGAAAAGAGCCTGAACGTTTGAAAGAATCTTTTCCCTCTAAATTTTGAGCCCCAGGAAAAAACCCCATTTTGCTTTTGGCTTTCTCTGTCCCACACAGCACTTTACCAGGTAAGCAGGCTTTGATATTCTTCTGCTCTCCAAGCGTTGAAGTGCAAAGGTCACTGGTGTGCAGGAATTGTTGGCTTCTCTCAGCCAAGCCACCGAAATGGCACCTCCTTGAGAGAGTAAGTTTACTCAGCATCTTAAACCTCTCTCTTCCCTGAAACATTTCTCTACGAGTTCAAGGGGACTTCTGGTTCCATGGATTTTCCTCTTCTTGCCTCAAAAATTATGCTTGGAAACCATGCCTAAGCATCCTACTTTGAAGCTCACTCTCCCAGGTGTTTGAACTCTAGCTTTGCCTCTTTCATGTTGTGTGACCTTGGACAAATGGCCAAACCTCTCTGAGACTTGGTTTCCTCATCTATAAAGTGGGAAAGTAGACCTCTATCGTGAATTATGATGAAGATGAAATGAAATTATATATGTAAAGCACCGAGCATGGTTCCTAGTTCCAACAAAGAACCTATCATCAGCAGTTATTATTCCTGTGTTGGAGTGAATTTATTTCTTGAATAAGGGCTTGGATTGGACCACCAGCTCTACTGACTCTGATTTTATATTCCTAAAACAGTCTATTGAATAAACAAAAATGGGATTTTCTGTATTGTATAAATTTAGAGAGGCAGAAAATGCAAAAGAGACAAAGCACTGGTTTACACTGACTCCAGGATGTATCACGAAGAGGTTTTGTTATTTCTGTTGTTAATACATTCCTGATAGCCACTTGTTTCCGGGTTATTTGCCTCTCTGGCTCTGATTGGCCAGGTTCCAGTACACTGAGGTTTTTACTGCATTTGGAAGCTATGTTATGAAGACCTTGAAGCCTCCATGAAAATGAAAACTTCCTTTTCTTCCCCTTTCTCCCCAGACTGTGGTGGCCAAATACCCTCCAGATTTGAAAGACTGTTCCAACCTCAGATGCTCTGTGGCGATGATGCCATAACCATCTGTTGTCCCAGAAAGTATAGCATTTTGGCATCTAAATTATAATTCCCTCCCTTGCCTCTCATCCTGAGAAGTGGCCGAGAAAAATCCTTTGTTATTTCACGCGTCTCCAGTTTTGATTCAGATAATTTGACTCCGTATTTGTGCTATATCTCCCTTTTGCCTTCAACCAGTATTCTCATCATTCAACCATTACATTCATCTGTCAATTACCTTCCCCGGTTCTAGTAATGTCACGCACACGCACACAAATGCACAAACACGCCACCCACACACGATCATCTTCATTTTCTCCCTCCAACACAGGCATTCCCGCTGCTGTGATTTATACTCAACAGAAATTGTGATTAAAAGGTTTGAGAAAGCCCAAAATGTTTTTCATCACCACAGGGCACGCGAAGGTGTTGTAAGGACACCACTAACCAAAGAATCCATTCCTTTCCTGAATGCCTGAAAGTACTGGGATGATCAGGGATGTCACAGTCTCGCTTTCTGCTCACTGTGGCAGGCCAAGATACACCCACACCAGGATAAATGGTTCCTTTCTGGCTCTAGCAACGTTCTTCAAAGCCAGCCAGCCCAACCACCAGCAAATACAGCTCCTTGCCTCGATGACTTTCTTCCTTCTCTATATTTCTTGATGATATTGTTGACTATCCAAAATGAGCCCCAAAGTGCCTGCCCATACCCTAGTTTGAAAGACCAGGAATAGGCACCCAAACCAGGCCCGGGGGTGCAAATCAGGGGCTGGAGTGCCATCTGCTGGCCATTTTTTTTATAAGACAGCTTCCTGCTTCTCAGCCCACACAACTAAATGTTTTCCCCATTTCAAAGCTTCCAAAAGAACTTAATGGTATAGCTTCAAGCATTTGAATGCATGCTTTTTACTATATTAATATCTCATTATTTTGTTATTGGGAATAGGCATTTAGAAATAAAGGCTCCTTTTTCCCCTTTTTTTGTTTGTTTCTTTCTTAGGTATATAAAGGGACGATTGGAAATCTGGTAGAGATCGACTCTGCTTATAATTGCTTTTATTATTGTTGTTCTTCTCATTACTATTATTACAGTGTAATATCAATTAATAATAATAATAAACTCTTTGAAACTTTAGTTTTACGCACTCTTAATCCGGACCCCTAAATCAGCATATCACAGTTCGCGGAAGGATTTATGATCCTCGGCAAGTTTACGAGACCGTAACACAACAAAGCCAAAATAAGAAATAGAAGAAAAATCAAACTGAAATGAATACACTCGTTTCCAAAGGAGCAAGAATTCAGCTCATGCAGGCATATGCTAAGAGTAGGTTGATATCTGTTTCACCTGAAAATAGGCATTTCTACTTAAGATCAAACGGACTCATTTCTTTTTTTCCAGCCTACTGCATTTTTGTAGTCCAGTAAAAGCCAGAGGAAACACTGGGGGTTCTCCTTTTAAATAATTTTGCCTCTTCTTACAGAGAAAACAGAAAATCTGTGCCTACATGTCTTTCTTTAGAGTTTATTTTGTCTGTGTTTCATCAGGTTTCAAATCAGACAGAGAATTTGTCAAAATTGACAGAGGGAAGAGGGATGCTTTTCTTTAAAAGAACAGATGACATGCTTATATTTGTAATATTCCCTAGGAAGTGTGTCAACAACACAAAAATCAAATACTGTCTTTCCAATTGCACCATATGGAAGTTTTCCTAAATTATCATCTACATAAATTAGACAGATATATGGAAAATAGTATAAATAGCATAGACACACGTGCATGTTTTGATCTGCCATGCTCGGAAGTGCCCACCCTGAAGAAGGTGTGTTCTCTGGTTGGGTTCTAATAGTTTCTTTTGTTTACGCTTTGCTCGGACTTTCAGAGGCACCTATAAGCTACAGATCTGTCTGCAAGGGATTTGGTTAATATTTCCTAGTATTTTCAGCCTCTTCATTGATTTCCTTCCTTTCCAGTATTTTTAGGTCCTGAGATAAAACTTCATTTATAATAAAGTCAAAATCCCTGGAAAACATTTCGTCAATGAAACATCCAGCTTTGCTGTTCATTATTTTATTGAATGAGTGTTTTTTCCTTGAAACTTGACGGCCCAGCTCTGATTGTTTAAAGGTAGACACAAAACTGAAATGTTTAATATGTAAAACTTCTATTTTAAATGTTTGTCATAAAATAGCCTTTCCAAAGGCACAAATTTGCTAGGACCCAATCATTCACTTTAGGAACAAGGGTATGTTAGCACCAGATTCAATTTTGGCAGATCCTAATTAAATGTATCTCTTAACCTCTCTTTTTATCATTGCAGTTTATTCACGGTCCCTAGTCTAAAACGTTGAAATTCTGAGGCGTGATTGAAGACATTTTTTAATGGAAACTAGTCAAATAAGAAGTTCTATTTCTTTACAGGGTCCTTTCATTATTTCCCCAGAAATTTGGGGAGGTTTTTGTGATCATCGTACATTGAAGATAACAGCTGCTAATCTCAACACAATTTTCTGCTCTGTTTGAAAAGGATTTTTCTGTTTGGATTTAGCAGGGTTAGGATTGAGAGAGGACATGTGTGTGTGCGCGCGTGCATGTGTGTGCACGCGCGCACACGCGAGCGCGTGCAGAAAGATAGAAAAAGAGAGCACACAAATAGTTTTGCTTTGAAGTTCCTACGTAATTACTGTTAAGATCTATCAAAATGTACTGTGAGACAGCTCTTTTTGCTCAAATCTGATGAATGAAAGGGCAGGCAACATCCGGGAAGACTTTTTAAAAGAATGGATCAAATTAAGAACAAGAACAAATGCAACCAAGGTAGATTGAAAGATGTGGTTTTTGTTGTTGTTTATTTGTAGGAAGGCTTTAGAAAGGGAAGGAAAGAGAGGGGAAGAAAGAGAGGGAGGGAGGGAAGTCAAAGGAAGGGAAAATGAAAAAGAAAAAAGAAAACATTTATGGGTGGGAAGTGAGAACCAGAGAAGGAAGAAGGTAGGGAGGGAGAGAGGGAAGGAAGGAGAGAAAGGGAAACATTTACAGAGATGTGGTCAGGAAATCTGTTTTATCTTTGTGCATTTTTTTCTATGCAAAGCCATGTGTCCTTGGTACAGAAATTAAACATTCTATATGGAACACAGAAAGAAAAGGGAAAAAAGAGTTGGTTTTCCTTTTTCATTTCCTTTGTTGGAGTGCTGGTTTGGAACATCTGAAGAGAAAATGGTTGCGAAGTTGGAGAATTTTTCTTCTTTCAGTAATGATCAAGCTAGCAGCCGCTTCCAGCAAAAGTTCTCAATGTCACAGTGCCCCCTGGAGTACCGCCTAGAAGGGACCCTAAGGCCGACCTTTAACTTCCCTTCCCCATTTTACTTGTTTTTCTTACAATGGGGGGAGGAGGGGATAGGAAAAATTTTAAGCAATCTCAGAAGCTTTTGAAGAGCTGCCACTGGCCAGGGGAAAGGAGGATTTTGAGAAATAACTTCCGATTTATTTCAGATAGTTAGGAGAAGGGGGAAGGGGGAATAAAACCTTTCTCTTCATTTTTTTTTTTCTTTTCCCCCCTTACCCCCTTAATCCTATTTTAGTCGAGGTCTGACCTTGGAAATTTCCAAAAGACTTTAATCTCTTGTACTCCAAATTGCTAAAGGGAGCTGAAAGAAAGAGTGTATGCATGTGGGTGAGGGTGGTTTAAAATTGTTTATTTATGAATGGTTTAGACTTTCCTGATAGTAAGAATGTTAACTAGTTCGTTAGGCACCCTCTATAAATTTAAACCTCTTTTTAAAAAATTTTATTTCCTTTTTTTTTTTTTTTTTTACCCCCTTCAGATAAAATGCATTCAATCATTAAAACTCAACTGAGAAAAATGATCTTAAGCCTCCTGCCTCTGGGCAGATCTGACACACTCGAACGTTAATATTCTCAGATAGCTTGGAAATGCCATTTGGCGTTTTCTATAACTACATTACTCTTCTTCAATCCCCCCCAACAACTCTTGCAGAGAAAACAAATTACCTTCATCTTGAAAGAAAGGATGAAGGAGGCGGGTAGGGGACAAGAGAAAGAATTGTTTCCATAAATACTTTAGAGATAGAAAACAAATCCGAGCACTGAGTACATTATGCAGATCTCAAATTTGGGGAGGTACGAACTCATTGAAATCATTAAGTATTTCATTTTTCAGATGAAAGGCCCTCATTCTGCATTACCATGTAGAGTTCTGATGTAATTTGAAGTGTCATTTTGGAGAGGTTTTGGTGATTAAGTCTTTTTCATTTCTCTCATTAAAGGGCCGATTTTCCTGATGTGGGTTATAACTCGTTCCAATCTGAAATTTCACCCGTCCCCCTCGCCCCCCTCAAAAAAGGTCCATATTTATGACTGATTTTTGAAAGAATAACAAATCCAGTTGTAAACTTATTTTTTTAACTGCTTTTGATTTTATTGAACTACAAAATGCAGAAACCACTTTGCTGTCATTCTCAGAAGTCCATTTTAAATCATGAGATACATCAAGGTATAATTACTCATATTTAAAACGTTCTGTAATTATAGGAAGAAAGAATAGAAAAATGGCTTTTTAAAAAAAAAAGACTATTAGAAGCAATTGACTCTCAAGAAATGTTTGTCTTTTATAAAGTTCATAATTTCCCAGTAAATTCTTTTAAGTTAATAAACATTTTAAACATGAAGAACCTTTAAAGTCCCCCTCATCTTCCACCCTATACATACACACACAGAAAAATGAGAAAAAAAAAAAAAAACTAAAGTCTTTCACAAAAAGTGCATTTTTTTTAAAGACCTCGGAGACAGAAATATTTCTCAGGAAATGTCAAACACAAACATCTACATAATATCTACATGAAATAATAAATCAAAATCAGGGTTTTTTTCGTCTGACAAAACACAATGAACGGGTTTAGAACATTGTTTGGTGTATTTTTTTTTAGCTCTGTAAAAAACCAATAATACATGATGCTCTATTGGGAAAGATAATGTGTGTTTTCTTGTAACTTGGTGGGAAAAAATATTTTTTGTTCTTTGTAAAGGAAATCAGATATATATTTGGGGGGAAAAAAATATAATGTTTCAGTGTGATACGGTCCAACAAAAACCCAGGAAATTCAAAAGTCCAACTGATGCTCTACTAAAAATTCACACCATTGTGTCCCTTTACTGACAGCAGATTTAGGAGCCCAGAATGTCTGGGTGAACCTCAAATTTCCTAACTTCCAGCTTCTCATGTCTAAACACCAAATTGTTATTTAAACATTAGCCAGCCTTAGATCGGTTGCCATTTTTTTTCTTTCTTTTGTTTTCCCTTGTGTAGTTCACATCTTTGCTGCTTCTTGTTGCACATCGCTTGAAATGTATATATTGCATTTTAACCTCAATGACTGATGGACTCTCTGGAGAAATTGAATTCCTTTTCCAGTGAGAAGAGTATTTAACAGGAGAGGAGAAGAATCATAGAATCATGGGATTTTCAAGCTAAGAGAACCTGGAGACATAGCTCAAGTAAAAAGGAAATCACAGATCGCATGAAAACGTGGAGAATTGGGGTTTAGGGGATACCAGGTTTGTCAATGGAATTATTTTGATCTGTGCCTAGAAATACATTAACTGTCAGGGAGTCACGCCTTTGTGAATGTTTCAGTGACAAAAATCAAATTATAGGACCCAACACACTGTCAGGAGTCCTTTCTAAATGTTTAAACCCTCTAGCTCCGTGCCATTTGTAGATTCGCAATCATTAATTTACTCTTGGATTGTTAATTACATCGAAGTAAGGGAAAACTGAGCTTGTAGGTTTTACAGATGCCGCTTCTGTGCAAGTGATTGTTGGTACTTTCAGGGACTAAAAGCTTAAACTTTAACTGCATTTTAAGCATTTGGGACGGGGGGAAGTGGGAGCTGTGAGTAAATGCTTTCAGCAGGTAAGTAGTTAGTTATTAAAATGGGCTTTGAATCTCTGTGTATTTCTACATATTTTAAGGATCTGGGCAAAAAACAGCTTTTTTTTTTAATGCACCTAATTTGGATTTCATTGAACTTTCTGCATGCACTGATGTTAGGATATTTTGGGGAACTGAATTCCCAACCCTTCTGTATAAAAGAAAAGAAACTCTTTCTTGAAGAGATTTAGAAAGGGGAAGAAAAATCCTTTTAAAAAGGCTTAGGGGTGAAGGGGGTGGAAGGAATGGTGGTAAAGGGAAGCTTTATTTTCTAAAGCTCAAATTCCAAAGGAGGAGGACAGTCTACGTAAGAACTGAAACTAATTTACCTGAATCCCTTTGTCACTGCCTAGCTCTTAACTATTAAATGATTCTTTTCACTAGCCAATAAAACCAAATCAAAAGCATGTTTTGGGTGGAGGGGTGGTACCAGGCAATCCCCCCCAAATGAAAAGCCAACTTTCTATGCTGTGTTTGTTTTGGTTTTCCCCTAAGAGGATTTTCAGAGAAGGAGCAGGGGTCTGGGCCCACCCTCCTTGGCTCCACTCTTATGGGCAAATCCATGGGACTGTTTTGCTCATGTCCACAGAGCTAAACTGCCCTTCAATATTACCCAAAAAGGAAAGAGAAAGTGCCTGACCTGCAGCCAGGTCGACAAACCCATAGATGTTTTGTCTTTGTTTCCCTCTCAAAGGCTGTTTTTTAAGATCCCTGCCAATGCAAAGAATTGGGGAACTGTTTGTCACACTTCAGAAAACAGCTCAGACTTTCTGTGCCTTAGTATCCCTACCTTTAAAACAACAGCAATATTCACTGCCTGCTGTCCTTGAAGATGTCAGAGAAGTTGTTTGCAAAAAATTTGGGAATTCTTAAAAGCAAGTAGCTATATAGAGAGGTTTAAAAAAAAAAAACAAAAACATGATGACAGCTTGCTCCGTTCCATTCCTGATCTCCTGTTGGTGTGAATATATAAGAGAATTGCATAACAGTGCCTAATAATTATTACTAATACGTAAAGGTACTTAACATGGAGTAGGCCTTCTATGCTGAATATTTAACCTTACACAGAGGTATTAGCTTTTCATAGTCTCTCTTCCCATCTTTAAATGGGGAAGGTTTTTTTTTTTTTGCACTATTTAACAAGTAGAGGAAGAAATGAAGACTGCTCAGTATTCACTGTCTCTGGATTTTCCGTGCGAGATTTTGAGACCTTATTTCCAGTCTCTTTTCCAGACAATGAAATGCACCCAATTGAAAAATGGATGAACTAAAGCTTTTTCTCTGCTCTCCCGTCCAAATTGGATTGGATACTCAATTTGACTGAGTGCTTAGAAATTAGTCAATAAGGTGACTAATTAATAATTTGACTAGGAGCAAAAAGCCAATTTCTCAGCTGCACACAGACGCAAGTCAGGGGAACTTCTTAAGCCACCTCGATATGTGATACCAGCACTATCTTGCCGCATTGAAAATCTGCTGAGATAAAAAGGCACTTCTGAGTTCAGTTTACTGTATATTAGGCCTTTTCTTCGTGGTATAGTGGAGGGATATGATGTGCAGAGAAAAAAACAGTAAGAGATAGTTAATTTAATACAAAATATGGAAATATATCCTCTGATATATAATCATATATAAATTTATAAACCATATTGCATAATAATAATATGGTCTTATTATAATCATTGTGTAGCAAGTAGTCACTATGTGCTCAGTATCATGCTAAGTAAACACGTTGAATACATTATCATATTTAATCCTGTGGTCACACAATGAAGTAGGTACTGTGATCCTCATTTTAGGGGTAAGGAAACTGAGGCTCAGAGAATTGAATCACTTACCAAACAAGATCAGACGATAGAAAATAGCTAGATTTTGAACCCAGATTTTGAATTCGTGATTCCAAACCCTACTTTCTAATTCTTCTCCTCTACAAACATGGGAAAATTAACCAAGAGATTTATTGCCAATTTTTTTCCTGCCTGGAGGAAAACTGATGTCCCAGACTGACCCTAATTTGGTAGGTGACTGTAGACAAGGCATGTCTCTTTGAGCCTCAGTTTCCCCTACACAAAATCAGGAAGGTCCTAGGAAAAAAAAATCAAGAAGGTCTTCTAACAGTTGCACCATAAAATAGCCTTTACTTTAATACTCCTGGTTCTACGGAGAAACATGTTTTTAAGAATACATCAGACATTTTGGTTGTACCCAGAAGATGACAAAATGTGAAAGACACTAGGATTTTTTTTTTTTTTTTTTTTTTGGATCTGGAATGGACCTTACAAGATCATTTAGAAAGTCTTCACGATTTAGGTGTTAAAAAGCAAAACCAGCCTGGGTTTGATTTAGGCTCTACAACATCCTGGCAAAGTGGGGCTTCACTTCTCTGAGCCTCAGTCTCCTCACTTATAAAACTGGAATAATAGTATTAATAACATATACATATCCCATAGAGTTTTTGTAAGGATTAAATGAGAAAATGCTTGCACTGTGAACAGCAGAATGCCTGGCACATAGCGAATGCTCAGTGAGTGCCTAGTAATTATCTAGAATTAAGAATGATGGTAATGATGGTGATGAGGAATGATGATGAAGATGATGGTGGTGGTGGTGATGAGGATGACAGTGTTTGTGACAATGGAGATGAGGGTGATGATGATGTTATTGATGGCAATGGCTTTCATAGCGAAGGGGATGATGGTAATGGTGTGAATTTACTCAGGTTACAGATAGGAAAATTGAGGCCCAAAGTCACATGCTAATTACCAGCCTGGCTAAGACTAGAAATCTATTTCCCAGTGCTGGCCCATTGCCTTTTCCATTGCCCCATGCTAAAAATAAGTGCAGTAGAATTTAGCTAAAGGAAACTGGGAACTGCAGGTCAGAGCTGAGAACCAGCAGCTTCAGCCTTTCCTCCACCCCCTGGCTCATTTTACAATGCCAGAGAAATCGCTTTGTCCTCACCAGACCTCTGGCACTGCTTTTTATGGACGATGCCACCTTCTGATACTTCACTGAGAGGTAAGGGAAGAAGGTGAGTTGGAGAAATCTGCTTTTTAACCAGTAAGTAGCTCCCAGTAATTCGAATGCAGCTGGCCCCACATTGCATTTTGAGAAATTCTCCCTGGGGGAATTGATTTACTTTCTGGTTTCAGCCCAAGAGGCAAAATAATCTATTGAATTTGTCAATTTCATTTTCCAGATGGGGCTAAGTGGTCCCTCAAGGGGCTTGTGATCAAGCCTGGGAGAAACCAGAGTTGAAGGAAAAGAGGAGAATGAGAGAGGAAAAAAATACATAGATGCTCCATGCCAAGTAGCAGCAGCAGAACTGACATTTTAAGTACATACAGATTCCCAAAGAGAGCACCGAGTGAGTTTTCCTAATCGTGAGAAAGAAATCGGTTTTAGGATTCAAAGGAGCCACACTATCAGGGGACAGCTGCCCTAAGAGCCCAAGGCTAACAAATAGGAAGAACAGACAACTCCGTTTCTCCAAAAGCATCCATGGCAGACATTGCTAACAGAGAGTGGCATTCTCCACTGAGCTCAAAGCACCTCCCAAAGCCTTGCAAGCCTAGAGCTCCAAGCAGCCATGAGCAATCGATCAGAGTAGACACAGGGATGAAAACTATTTTCCACTTGGCATGTGGGTACAAGACCCAGAAATGATTCATAAGGTGCCTGCTGAAAAAGTCAGTAAGTGACTAGGTCAGGGGAGGGGTTATCATGTCATGTAAAAAAACAGGTAGCAGCAGCAGGGATTTAGGCTTTCCAGCCTAGTCATATCCCACACTTTGTGGGTGATCTCTCATTCATTCGTTCACTCATCCATCCATTTGCTCATTCATTCATTCATTCACTCCTTCATTTATTCACCCCTCATTCCATCTGTAATTTATTTTTAAATCCAACAAATATTTACTGTACATTCTATATGTCAGGCATGGTCCTACATGCAGGAGATGTAAAAATAAGCAAGATGAGCCCAGCTCCTGCCTATATGGAACTTATAGTCTAAGGAAAAAAAAAGTAAATTTAACAATTGCACAATTACTTGTTTTCAGTTGTGATCACTGCAACGAAGAGGCGGCACTGGACACTTTGAGAGCATAGATCAGGAACTTTGCTTAGACAAGGAGAGGAAGGTGGGGGTAAGAATCAGAGAAAGCTTCCCAGAGGAAGGAACGTTGGAGCTGAACATTGAAGAATGAAGAGTTAACGAAGCAAGAAGGGGGAAAGGGTTTCCCAGGTGGAAGGAATGGCTTCTGCAAAGGCCTAGAAGTGGCAGAAGCACAGCACGTTGCTGAGAGTAAGAGAGAGTCAGAGGGACAGGAGCCCAGAGAGTGTGAGCAGGAGTGATGTGAGATGACACTATAGGGGGTGCGGGGGGGGCAGTGTTCCCTCTCAAACATGAGTCCAAGCGTGACCATTTCCTGCTAAAAACCCTTCAGTGGCTGTCCTCAGCCCTCACAATAAACTCCAAGCCCCTTCACCACGCTCTGAACCTGCGTACCTCTCCGGCCTTAGCCCACGCCACCCTTTCTCACTGAAGACGCTCAACCCAAACTAAACAGCCCAGGCTCTTGAAGGGGAAACACTCAAATGTAAGCTCTGTAGGAAGAGAGACTAAGTCTGCTTTGTTTCCTGCTGCATCCCCAATGCTCAGAGTCCTTGGCACAATGCCGGGCATAGAAGATAGACTTGAAAAATATTGTAAATGTACAAATGAGTGATTTTTTTTTTTACCCACCCTTGGCACAGGGCCTAGCACGAAGCACTGTATGTTTAAATATTGAAAGAGAAGACGGAGGAAAGAAGAAGGGAGGGATGGGTAGAAGAAGGGAAGAAAGAGGAAGGAAGGAAGGAAGGAAGGAAGGAAGGAAGGAAGGGAGGGAGGGAGGAAGGAAGGGAGGGAAGGAGGGAGGAGAAAACATCATATATATGTATTAGGAAGAGGTCATGCCGTAAACCAAGGTTTTCAAAGCTCTAATTCCCATACAAAAAGACTCAGTCATCCCAAACTATTTTGAGAACAACGTATTTAAAAAAAAAAAAAAACGGGATTCAGACTCACCAGCCTGGAAACGCACGGTCCAGTAGCAAGGAGGAGGCCTGACTCTATGCGAGATGGGTGGGGCCCATTTGGATGCTTCAAGCCAAAAAGCATTTTTGCGGCCTCATAATTTCTGAAAGCTCTTGGCAAGGCGAACTGGCTCCAGGCTCAGTCTCCTGCAAAAACCCGTCTTTTCCATTCCTCGGTTCAACCTCATGTAAACAGGTCAAGCTCTCTGTTGGACCTCAGTTTCCTCATCTGTAAAATAAAATCAGTTGGATTAGATCATCTCTAATTTAACCCTAAATACTGTGAGTTACTCTTAGGTTCTCTTCTAGGAAATCCCTTTCTATCAGCCCACATCAGTCCTAATAATTATTATTATTATGACATAATAGTCATCATTATATTAGCTACTGCATATTGAAGCACTTTTTATTTCATCTGCACAACTATCATATAAGATGATCTATGATGTCTATTTTACACATGAGGAAACTGAAGTTCAGAGAGGTCATGTACCTTGCCCATAGCATCACAGCTACTAAGGAGAAAAGCTGGAATTTGATCCCAGACATGTCTGAGCCCAAGACTCACGCTTCCCAAACCTCTATCCACAGCTCTAGCAAGTCCTGGCAGGGACACTGTTTACTGAACACAAACATAAGCACCGACTCCCTAGTCCTCACGGGAGGCAGGGAGAAAACAGGAAGGGGATTGTTTGTGGTGATAACATCGTGATTGCTGTCTGCCCGGCAGCCCCTCTACCTTTTTCCTGGAAAAAGCTCCCCTCACACATACACAGGGTTTGAGAATGCTCCTCCATACTCCTTGTAGTTCTGATGGAACCACCAACCACAGAAACCCCTCAATGGCAACAGTCACATGCAACTGGGACACGTGATCTAAGCCTGCGCAATCACAGTATAGCACGCCATCTCCTGGCCATAATGATTGGCTCAAGTAGCACGCATGTGACCCAAGACAGGCCAATCAGCGCCCTCCCATGGTCCGAAGTGGATAGGAAGCAGCTTTCTCTTTATTTCCTCTAGGGCTTGCTAAGCAGAGATGACAGAAGCCTGGGGCTTCCTGTGACCTTGCCTCGCCCCCACCTAACCCAATATGCCACGGAAAGGAAGCCCCAGTCAGGGTGTAGAATATGGCCAACAGACAGAGAAGCTGAGATGAGAGATGGAGAGAGGGAGCCCTCATTCCATGGATGCGCTGCTGAAACCAAATCCACACCTGTCCTTCCCAGTCATTAAGACGATAGTAGTTTGAACTGGGATCCTGTTACTTCCAATCAACAGACCTTTGACTAATAGAGTTTTTTTGGACCAGCATTGCACAACTGCGACCATATCTGATGACACACACATACCATCTACTACCTCGAATTTTGAAGCAGATCTAGAAAGGGGTATTAGGGAGAAAAAGAGGTCAGGGAAGAGAAGCACTGAGAGAAAAGAGACCCAAAATTGACACTTCCTTCCTGTCCAGTCCCAGCCTTGTCCCTGACCCATATGGTAGCTCATGCATTGGTGCCATATCCACTTGAATTTTCCCAGAAAATAAAATAATGGCTATTCTTTACCAAATAGCTACTATTTTTTGTACTTTATCGCATCTAAACCGTATAACAACCCTGAAAAGAGAATAGATATGTCCATTTTGCAGGGGAGAAAATTGAGGCTTAGAGCAATGAAGTTGCCACACAACTAGTATGTGGCAGAGCCTAGAGTTTGGAACCCAGAGCTGTGTAACCTTAAAGTCTCTTCCTTTTTTTAAACTACATCGAAGTGTCTCCCCGATCAATGATAGATTAGTTTGGATGTCAGCACCTTGAATGGAGTTCTCTCTCTTCTTTTCCAGCTCGGATATGTCAAGGAGGTTGCCCGAGCCCAGAAGGTCTGGAATTAACCCCAAGCACAATCTGATACATGGAGATGTTTCTTTTCAGGCTTGTGGGTAAAGCTCGATCCTAAAATAAAATACCTCCAGGGCAGGCTGCCTTTGTTTCTGGGGAGCAGTGCCTCTGCATGGAGGGCAGGCAGTTAGCAACACTCAGCCACTTGTTATTACAAAGGCGAAGATATGAAAATAAGGGTGTCTGATGGATGTGGTATAAAGCAGGACAGAGGCCTTTGAAAGCAGAGGGATGAGGAAAAGGATAGACAATATTCTTGTCACTGCTTTGAATCCACAATCTAAAAGCATTTTTAAATATACTCTCAATGTTACTTTTCATCCTGGGGGAGAAAAACAGAGTTTCTGATGTCCCTGGCTTCCAGATTGGTTCTAGTTTGGTTGTTGGGTCAAGAAAACGAGTAAAACAGAAGTCAGGAGCCAGCCAGTCCTTCTGTTGTTCTCACAGCAGTCTGTACTAAGTCTAGCACTTTGACCAATATTTAGTGAGCATCTACTATGTGCCAGGCACTGTTCTAGGCACAAGTGTGAATGAGACAGGCTTTCTCAAAGCCATCTTTTTGAACCATAGACATGATCATGTTGTGCTCTCTGCCTCCCTTCAGTAGCTTGTGGTTGCCCACAGGATCAAACCCAAAGAACACAACATGGTGGACAAAGATGTTCATTGTCGGGCCTCTTCGCATTTTTTTTTTTTTTTACATGCCCCGCATTTCCACCTTTTCCAGTCCATGATATGGCTATACCAAAATTCTTTCCATTCCCGTCCCCTAGGCTTTTAAGCTTGCTGCTCTTCCTCCTTGTAAAAAATCTTACTAACACCATGTCCTCTTGCCCACTCATTGCCTGCCTAACATACTCATCCTTCAGCGTAGGGACAAATACAGAAACACAGGGAGCAAGTCCTTGAAGCTGATGGCTTAAGGTAAGTCTAAGTTCACAGGGAACTGTCCACCACTGCTGAGGCTGAAAGTAACATTGACTGGAGATGTGAAACAGGGCACCATGGCATCCATGACACCCGCCTACAATGCTAAAACAGTAAGTGGGATGAATACAGCTCCTGGCAGATAGTAAGCACTCAATAAATAACAGATGCAAGTGGCAGTGGCACTGTTAAGCAACTTGATAATTCCAGAAGTACTACATGGTCAAATCAAACTAACAAATGGGTTTCCTCTCGTGTGCCAACTCTGATCAATGGGGAGTGACTGCCCTGTGTGGCAAGGATTCTGAGACACCACCTGAGCTCAGTGGGAAGAAGTACGGTGGTAGATTATTGATGTCTGCCATGAGAAAAGGGTGGGAAGTAAAGGTATGTGAGCTGTTAATCTTGTACGGCCAGTATTTAGAATATACTGACTGTTTCTTTCTCCAAGGCTTCCACTTCATACCTAGAGGTTTAGTGTCCTTGTCTGTAGATAATGACAATATCATGTGTGACCTTCTTTCTCCACAGGTAGACTTTTAAATCATAAATTTGAAAGTGTAGGGAAAGATACAAGATACACATGAATGGAAGAGCTTTCCAGTCAGCTCTCTTCTGCCACTCTTCTCACCACTTCATGGTGTTCTCCTGAAAACATCTTGGGAGTACAATGGTTCTCAAAACAGACAAACCTGGTTTTTTCTTGCTACTTAAAGGCACTGAAGGAGACTGATTGATGGCTCAGGGACCCTTATTTGGCAGTAGTCCTTGTAGTCAGTAAGTTGCTTTTTACTACCCATCAATCTTTAACTTTTCTTATAGCTAAATAATACCCCGAATTCCATTGTGGACTCCCCACACACTCAGTCCAGCTAGTTTGGGAAGAGTTGATGACTTCACCTGTAAACTACAGCTTATGCATCAGTCACCTGTTTTTATAAATAAAGTTTTATTCAGACACAGCCATGCCAATTCATTTACATATTATCTATGACTTTCTTCATGGTCTAACAGCAGAGTTGAGTAGTTGCAATAGAGGTCCTCAGATTCACAGCCTAAAATATTTATTATATTAGCTAGACCTCTAAGAAGAAGTTTGTCAATCCCTGACCCAAGCTAATCATACTACCCATACCCTGGATACCATGCATGATTGGTTCCTAGATAAAATGTAATCCAAATTAGGCCAATGATGCTCAAAGCTCTTTTCCTCTGGACATGAGGCTGAGAGGATGTGAGGTCTGGAGTCCTTGCAGCCATTTGCAATTATGAGGAAGGATCCATATCTCTGCCCTCAAGTCTAAATAGAACATTTAGAGGAGGCTTCAGGGAGGTGGTGTGATTGATGTTGGACCTAAGCATTAGTAGAATTTGAACTTAAAGAGAAGGAAAATATTTTAGGTGGGGGAGGAAGCGCAAAGGCATGGGTGGCAGTGACTAGAGAAGATTAGTGGTGTTATAAGGAGAGCTTTGCTGGGGAGGAAACTCTACTCCACACCAGTGGGATTTGAAGCCACATTCAACCATGTTAGAGACCCTTCTTTCATGCCTCAGGTTAAAAAGATATTGATATTCTCCAAAGCTTAAATGATAGAAATGGAAAAGATGCTTAGACTTAAAATACTAGCAGCAACAACAACAACGTGACATAGCAGCCCATCACAGCCTGCTGTTCATGGATTTTTCTCCAAGGGCGGGGATTATATTCCCTGGCCGGGGAAGTCACTGAGCACACACTAACCACCAGGTATCGTGCTAACTTAATCTCCTAACAGTCCTCTGAGGCTCTCCCCATTCATATACCCATTTTTCAGAGGCAGAAACTGAGGCTTAGGCAAGTTCAATAACGAGCCCACAGTCACACAGCCGGCACATGGCAGCGATTTGGACCAGACTTTCTGCCACCACCGTTCAGCAATGGGACTTCCTTTCCTTGGTGTGTGAGGGAAGTTGTGGAAATCCTCTCACCTCCTGATTGCTTCTCTCTCCTCTGCACTCCCTCTCTGTGCCTCTGTGGTTATCACGGAGGGTTGGTGATGACAACCATTTACCTGGGCACAGCTCAGACCTTGTGTGGGAATTCCTATGCTCAAGGTGTTTCTCTGCTAAGACCCAGGAAGCAGAGGACTCAGGGGACAGTTCATCATTCCCAGGGGAGAAGAAGGCACCTGGTTGCCTGTTCAGATGTCCCCCAGTGCCCTTTCCTGGACCATCTCTCCCAAAATAAAATCCAGATCTGTCACCATGGCCCAGGGTTCCCTGTGGTCTGGCTCTTGCCCACCTCGCTGCCCTACACCTTCAGGCTTCAGCCACTCTGGTCTGCTCTCCTTTTCTCCAACATCCCATGCTGCAGCCCACCCCGGGGTCTTTGCACAAGCCATTCCCTCTGTCAGGAAAGTTCTCCACGCAGTTAATGCCTGTGCATCTTCCAGATCTCACCTAACATCACTTCCTCAGGGAAAACATCATGGACAGCACCCCAGACTGGACTCATCCTGGGAATTCAGACTCACAAGAAACCCTCTCCTCTCTCCTCCCCTCCCCTCCCCTGTGGGATCCCCTCCTTCTTCCTCATTGCCATTCTTCAGCCCCCGAAAAAGGCTCAGTCAGGGGTTCCCCAGGGAGCAGCGATCTCTTTTCTCAGGAGCCCAGCCCAAGCGAGCCGGACCACTTCCTGCCTGGAGAGCACCCAGATGAGACCCAGGCCTTAGCCTTCGCTCCGAGTTCATGGTCAGCAGAAAGCACCTGCAATTCTGCAGATTTAATACAGGCTTATTAGCTCCCATTGGCTGGGCTCCCTGCTCCACCTGATGGAGGGTTGATAAGTGAATAATCAGATGTGGAAAACCCCACCTGGCTGAGGGAGGAAAGGGACAAGCTGACTTCATTTGAACCGTCCTGTGCACCTATTTCTCAAAAATGCATATCTTCATTTGTGCCCATAATATATGAAGATCGTGAAAATTCCACTACAGAGAAGATAAAAATGCCTCCTTACCTCCATCTCCCACCAACAGCTACAGTTACCAGTTTGATGTATTCTTCCAGCCTTTCTAAGGCATTTTTTAGGTAAATAAGATTATACTACTCATATATTTTGTTACTGACGTTTTTCACTTGATTATAAAACAGTCATCTCACCACAACAACATAAATATACTCATCTCATTTTTCTGAACAGTTGGCCATTGATTCCACTGTTTGGATGTACCATAATTTATCTGCCCAATTCTCGGTACCAGACATTAAGGGTGTTTTCAGTTTTTCAATATTATAAACAACACAGCAGTGAACATCTTCGTCCATACCTCTTTGCACCCCTGTCCTGTTTTTCATTTGTTTTTTTTTTCTTCCTTTGTTTTTGTTTAGCAGTCAATTCTTGGAAACATGATTGCAAGATCAAATGGGCTCACATGTTTAAGGCTGTGGATGCACATTGCTGAGTCCTCTAAATCTATTTCTCAATCTGTTCCCCACCAGCAGTACGTAAAAATGCCAGTTATTCTACTTCCTTAGCTTTCAAATAAAGATGCGGCACTGAAATGTTTTACCTTTTTCATCCTAACGAACTTTAGCCTTAAATAAAAAGTTGTAAAAATAGTACAGAAAGTTCTCATACTCTCTTCACCCAGCTTCTCCTTATGTTGACATCTTAAATAACCAGAATACACTTATCGAAACCAGGAAATTAACATGGGCACAGTACTATCAACTAATCTACCAACTTTATGTGGATTTCACCAGTTTTTTACTAATATTTTCTCTATTCTAGGATCCAGCCCCAAATCCCATCTTACATTTAGTTGTGTCTCTTTAATTCTCTCCAATATGTGACAATAGCACTGTCTTTCTTTGCCCTTTTTATGACACTTTAAAAGAGGACTGATAAATTTTAAAAAGAGGACTGGCCAGTTACTTGGTATATTTCTCAATTTGGATTTGTTGATTTTTCTCATGATTGGATCGAGGTTATGCATCGTGGGCAAGAATATCATGGAATCAATGTCGGGTCCTTCTCAGTGCGTCGAGTCAAGAGGTTCAAGATGCCGTAATGTCTAATTGCCAGCAATGTTAACCTTGATTACTTGGTGGTGTCTGCCAGCTTTCTCCACTGTAAAATTCCTATTTATCCCTTTGTAGTTAATAAATATCTTGGGGAAGATGTTATAGTTGAGGTCACACAAATATCCTATTTCTCCTCGAACTTTGGCCCACTTATCTCAGTATCCATCTGTGGATCTTACCAGATGTGGCATCTTTTAAAATTGGACCAATAAAATAAAAAGTGTGGCCAAAACATTCCTGATTAAAATAAGCAGTAGCTAGTGAGGCAGTAGATTAACTTACTAGCAGAGAAGACACAAGCGTGGGCACCCACTTAGAATTTCCCCTGCGGTGACCTACCCCCGCTGGGAGGTTACACTTGCAGGGCCAGTGACATGCCGGTCTCAGAGAGTATATATGGAAAGGACTGGCAAGGTAAAGCACTCAGCCACCCTTCTTTCTCTTTCTTTCTCTCTTTTTTTCTTTCTTTTTTTTTTTTTTTTACTGTTTCTCTCCCCCTTTCACTTTTTCTCCCTTTCTTTCTGTCTCTTTTTCCTTTTTCTCTTTTTCTTCCTTCCTTCATTTTCTTTTTGCCTTCCCTTCCTCCTTCTCATGCTTCCTTCTTTCTTCCTTCATGTGTTTTTCAACACTTACTGCACACTTCTTTTGGACCCGACATGTATTAGCCATCAAATAAAACATAGTCACAATCTATTTTAACCAGGATTAAATAAAATACTAATAAAGCATGGACAATGACAGCAAAAAAATGGCAGACAGGGGGTCCCCATGGGCAAGAAGCACTTCCTGTTCATGCTGAATCCCCAAAAACTGTCATCTTTAAATTTTGACGGCACACCCAATCAGTAAAACATTCTTACCATGTTCCCATGCTATACATATCCTTATCTGTTTGTGAATGACATATTCACACACATCCACAATCCCTATCCCTTATCCAAAACTTAGGGAGCCAGAGATGTGCTTCAGACATTAGAATTGTTTTGAATTTTAGTAAGAGAATACGGTATATATATTGAAAATTATTTAACATCCCCGTGGGGGATGGGCTAGCACTCTGTAATCAAGCACAGAAAGAGAGAACCATATGCTCAATCACACTAATAGGGAATAAATAAGAATCTAAATAGCCTCGTATCATTTCAGATCAGGTATTGCCAAACAGCGTACCTAAAACTTACAACAAAAACTTACGAGCTTTCAGAGGTTTATGGATCTTAGGTTTACAGATAACGGGTTGTGGGTCTGTGCTTCTGTTATCGGCTAATGTCTCAAAGTTCTCTATGCACTGTGGGTAAGGACTGTGGATGTAAATCCATGCTTCCAATTGTCTCCTGTATAATTCCTAAGATTTTGGCCAAGCCTAATGCTAGGAGTTAGAGACACGTTAGCTCTGCCATATTCTTGTTTGTGTCCATATACCTTCCTGGTATTGTTGCTTATTCGTTTGTAAGTATATTCTCATTCGTTTGCAATAATACCATCCTCATATTATTTCCAATACTCAGTTATTTGCAGGCCTCTAAGTCATAGTGCCATGGGTTGCTCAGCTGTGAGCCCTGGAGACATATGGGCACCAATCAGTGGACTTTAGCTCACATGGGTGGTCAGATGAGAAACACCTGAAAGATGTGACCCTCCCCCACTTTCTTCGCCAAGCCAGGCAATTAGGCAGAACTTACAAGGAGTGGACTCAGCTGTCTTGTGTTCAAATCCTGACTCCACCATTTGTTAGCAGAGGGACCCTGAGCAAATTACTTCATCCCTGTGTGCCTCGGTTTCACCATCTACAGTGGGGGTAACAGGAGTGCCTCCCTCAAAGCATTATTGATAGGACTCAATGAGAGAATGCCCAGAACACCTGGCACAGATTAAGAGCTCAATGCAAACTGCCATGCAGTTTCTCCAGTTGTTGTTTCTGATTGCAAAAAAAGAAAAAAAAAAAGGCAGGGGGGACTTATTGGCTCAATTAGCTGAAAAATCTAGGGGCATAAAAGCTTCAAGTGTGTCTGGATCCAGGCGCTCAAGTGAAATCATTAGGTCTCAATACTTTCCTTCCCACCCCCCTTCTCTTGGAGTTCTGTGTTTATTCATCCTCTAGAAAATTCTCTCTGTAGCTCGCATAGTACCTCTAGCCTTACATCCTCTCAGATCCAACTCCACTAGACAGAGAGCACTGCTTCACCAACAGTCCAACGAGTCCTGGAATGGAATCTAGTAGCCTGGGATGATGAGCTATGACTGCTCCTGCCTGCAGAAAAGCCCCAACAGGAAAACTCCTAGGCCCTGTGCCAGAGATAAGGAGACACGACCCCGGTGCTAAGTTCAAGGCCTAGAACCTCAGGGCTTGGTGATGTGGCTTCTGAGTCATGGAATTATTGCTTTATGTGTAATAAATATTGTTCCTGACTTCCTGACTGCAGACATGGTAGACTATAAAAAACAGTGAGTCTATCTTCCCACCTTTGACGTGGCAAACATCTTGCTCTACTGAGAAAACCAGGTCAACGTTCCTCAAGGAGGTCGTGAGGAAGTGAGGACCCACCTACAGGCTTCACTACCTATAAGCTTATCTCCTGTATATCCCTTATTAGTTGCTTTAGCAGTAAAACAAAAAGTAAAAGCCACCAAATCCAAAGGACTTACCCTTGTCTATCTTCAAAGCTGGATTAACCACCCCCCCCGGCCCCCACGCACGAAACCCAGGTCTTTAAAACACCTAGCTTGGGTCACATGCCCTTCTCTAAACCAATCACTGAAGCCAGAAGGATGGAGTGCTCTGATTGGTTGTGTGTTTGCTATTGAACCAATCACTGAGGCCAGAGGAATGACGTGTTCTGATTGCTCAAGTGATAGCCCCTGGAGGAGGGAAGTGGTATCTATCCTACCTGAACCCCTAGACCTAAGAGTGAGGTTTTCCTTTTTAAAATTAGCATGATGGATGCTGGAATCATAAAAGAACAGATTCCAGTGTTCCATCTCTGGTAAAGGAACCGTTTGCAAGTATCTCTGTCTCCAATTCTACACTCAAGGTGTGTTTGCTCTCTCAAAAGAGAGTAGTTTTATCATCACCATTAGTTTCATCACCATTAGGTGCGGCAGCATTTAGCTGGGTTGTTCAAAAACAGGCCTGCCAGACAGCATCCCTGGCATCCAGGAGATCAAGACTGAGGCCAACTGTGCCTGATTAGAGTTGATTAAATCTAATCACTTGGTGATGGTCTATAGTGCTGTATCCAGATCTGAGCTCAGTGTGGAAAAGTGCAATAATTGATTACTGATGTCTTCTCTGGACACAGGCAAGGGGAGTATGGGCATGTTTGCAATGTATTTACTATCAATGATTCTCTCAACAGCACCTTCCTGCTCTAAAATCGTACTAAAATCCGAGTCGAGGCAATAAATGTTTGAATAAAAATTGTAAATCCTTCAGGGATTAGAGTTGAGGACGCATATAAAATAAGAGCTTATTTTTAACTGAGAAGACCAGACATTTACAAAAGCATCCAGATATAGGAGCCTTGGCCTCAAATATCCCCAATGACTCTTGCCCTCTTCTCCCAGGATTAATTGTCTCCAGCTCCCAGGAACAGCTTTAGCCTCGCCTTAGGCAGCTAGCTCTTGGTCTTGTCCTTTATGATGTTAAGGACAGATTAGTCCCAAATGGAATCTCCTTCCTGGATGTCATCAGAAAACTTGAAAGAACATAGAGAGAGAGAACATTGTGTGTCCAGAACTCAGTCCCCTCTTCTGCCTATATCTTTAGGACTAGCACATTCCTTGCCTCCTTTTGTTCATGGGAATCTGTAGAACAGAAGCCGCTCGAGGGGAGGGTCTTGTGGATGTTACAAATACATGCACACAAGTAGAGAAGGGTCTGTTAGGACAGAACTTACAGCCTTACTGTGCATGCAAATAAATCACTTGGGGATCTTGTTAAAACGCAGGGTCTAATTCAGTAGGTCTGGGGCAGGGTCTGAGATTCTGCAGCTCTGACAAGCTTCCAGGTGACACCAATAGTGCCGGTTCGTGGACCACACTTTGGGGATCTAGGAGCTCAGTAATGGAGACAAGAACGCATGGTACAGACTAGGTGTGATGGAAAGATAGAGGCGGCTCAGCAGAAAGGAGGGGGCGCTGCGCAGGACAAGGCGGGCAGCGCAGGAAAGGGTAAGAAGGGAAATGAGTAACCTTCTGAGCACCTGTTTGAAAGTGCCAGCCTACAGCCTGACACACGCAATGAAAAATAAATAAAATAAAACCTTTCCTTCTTCTTTCCCTCCTTTATCCTCATGACCCTAAAAAGGAGATAGAATTGCTGTTTCCACCCCCTGACACACCACCCACGCACACTTTTCACATGGGAAAACTTAAGTCTCCAAAAAATGGGTGAAGAGTCAAGCCCAGAATGACAGAAGCCAGCTCCTGCCTGCAGATTTCCACTCCCTGGTATCGCAACGTGGACCCTAAAGAGAGCCTTTCGAGGATCTGGTAATGTGTGCAAAACCGGCATCAGGGCCTTTAAGGCCTCAAGTTTCTCAAATAATGAGGCCAGTTGGAAGCTGTTAACCCAGATGGGAAGCAGCCAGCAGCAGGTGAACAGCCGCTCCGCCTATCAGCACCGCTTTAAGCTATAACAGGCTCCTGGCTTCCTCTCCCCCACTTCAGGGGGCCTGAGCCCCAGGTGCACCTGCCAGCCAACGAAAGCCATCCAGGCGAGAGACTTGGGTCTCCGCCGCTCTGCACCGCTTTCCATGTTCTCCCATTTCTTGGAGCCCCTTGGGAGAACGGTTTCTCCAGGTTAATATATAGTGCTAATGAGGGGTAGCCGGCGGGAAAGAGCAAGGTCTACTTGATCCGAGGCTTGGAATGAAGCCAGGGTCTCTCTGGCCGTAGATTCTCTGTCTCCTTCCAGGTTAGCGTGCAGTGTGGGGAGATTAAGATGTATAGTCTGCAAATGAACTAACCTTTTCCAGGCCTCCTTAATGAGGCTTCCTATAATAGGGCCATTTCTCTTTCTTATGTATGTGTACACGCGCGCGCGCGCGCACACACACATTCTTTAACATAATCCATATGGAAATAAAAATCTCTCCCTTGCTCCTATATTTTTAAGACGACTGAATATAATGGGCAACACTTTTTTTCTTCGAATGAAAGTCTACGGTTCAACAACATGCATTTCCAGTGAATCAAAAAAGGTAGTTTCAGCCAACTGGCCAGGCTCCCTCTTAAAACTCAAGTGTAAGGGCAGCAAGTAGCCAACTGGACCAAAAGTCTTTCTAGGGCATAGTGGGAACCTAGCACTAGGTGAATTGAAGTCCCCAAGAAATATATTCAGTTCTGGGACTCACTCTGGGTGAAGACACACGAGCACCCTCAAACCTTAGATCCCTGTAGAGAGGGAGCATGATGTTCTGCAGCATTCAGATCTTCATCTACCCACAGGGAGAAAATTCTAGCCTCTGATAATATCAAGGATCTTCCAACTTCAAAGGGGGAGGGGGCAGATTCTGAAGCTGCCTTTGTAATCCTGGATTTCTCAACCACCATCACTATAATCCATGCCGAGGCTGCAGACCAGAACCTTCTGAGGAGGCCGCCTATTTCCGCTGTATCCCAGACCAGAGGCCCTTCTGACTGTAAGCCTCCCAAAGAACAGGGACATTCTCAGGCCTGTCTCAGACACGGGAATATCTGAACTCAAGACGTCAAGCAGTGAGTAGTTGCTGACAATTGAATTTTCGGACCACGAGGTAATAAAACTAGAAATGACTTTTTTAAAGTACTTTTTAAAACCTTGACCACTTAGAAATGTAAAGGCACTCTCCCAAATAATTTGAGACAAAGGAGAAATCAAACCCAACAATTACAATAGACAAAATAACAATAAGGAGAATACTGCATATTTTAAAAATCACATGGGAAGTGCCCAAAGCTGTAATTAGAAGCAAAAGCCATAGTATTAAACGCTACTATTATTGTATTTGAAGGAATACAAATAAATGCACTGAGCGTCAGCTCAGGAAGTTAGAAAAGAACAACAACACAGAACAAAGTTCAAAGGACTATTAACAAAGAAGAAAAGGAGAAATTATGAATTTGGATTACAAAAATCCAAAACAAAAACAGACAAAGCTCTAAAGGATTTCATCAAGAAAAAAAAATAAGCAAAACACACATAATTAGGAGGAAGAGAGTTGGTGGAATAACCAGTAGGATGGAAAAGATTAAAAATAGCAAAGCCTCTTGAGCATGTGCAAAAATCTATGTGAAATATTTGCAGCATCCAGAAGGTTGACATTTTAATTATAAAAGTAATTCTTCCTATTTCTGTATAAAACATAGCTTGCTGATGAATAAGTCAAATGAACAAAGAACATCAATAGGCAATTCAGAACAGAATAAATACAGACAGGTAATTAACATTTAAGAAAATGCCCAACTACAGGGTAAATCGAAGAAGTGAAAATTGAAATAACTGTGATGTTATTCCCCACCCCCATCAAATTAGCCAAGTTTTGTTTGTGTGGTGGTTCTCGCAGCGAATGGCTATATCCAATCAGAATGGAGATGAGGCGAATTTGATGCTCCCATATATGAGTAAGAAGGATGTAAATTAGCAGATTAGTTTATCTGTTGTGCAGAACGTTTTGGAAACACCTCAGGTGAAATGTCTAGCAATTTCCCTTAAACGGAGATGTTCCGAATATAATTCTTACTTATAAACATTTACGAGGCAGGACCTGATTTCTACACATTTGGGGGTTCCAAGATACCAAAAGCATCAATTTTGGGGCATGCAAGAATGAGATCAAGCCAAGAATAAGAAAGCCTGGTTTATTACTCATGTTCTGCCACCAACAACTTGTACGACCTTGACAGATTATTTAACTTCTCGAAACCTCCATTTCACCACCTGGGCAATGAGGGAGCTGAAATTGTGCCGTAAGACCTTCCCCCCAACTCTGACATGTCTTATTCCCTTCTCAGTGCCGGAGTCTTCTGGTGTTTTTAGGATGGCAGCATTTCTGCACAAGAGGGAAGGAGAAAGATGAACAGCACAGGCATTAAGAAAAATAGACTGTCAAATACAAGAGAAAGTTCCTAACCTTTTCTCCGCTTTCTATACTTCTTAAATGAGCTATCATGTTTTGTACATTTAAGTACTCAATAAACATTTGTTGAATTAATTAAGTTTTGGCATGAATGAGTGAATTACATAAAAAGCCTATTTCTGTAAGTCTTTTCTCACTCATCTCCAAATCACACTGGAAGACATAATAAAAAATATTGATCAATTGATTAGGGTCTTTCAAAAGGAAATTGTGAGCCAAGGAAGGACATATATGGACACCATTTGTTTGCCCCAAGTCAGGCCTTACTTGGCAGGACCGCACGCAGATGAAACACCAGCTGCTGTGGCCAAATGATCCCCAAGCAGATGGTCATTTCAGAGGGGACAAAAACCAGCCCGGCCAGTCACAGGTGATTCTTCAGAGCTGAGAAGTATGTGGCCAGTGGCGTCAGCCACATAGACTCAGCCTCATCCCTCCTCAAACACCATTACCACTAGGAAGTACCAATTGCCCCTTAGTTGGATCAGACCCCAGTGGTCAGAATGGGAGTGACCACAGCGGGCAAAGCCACATTCCAGATGTGGCTACCACACAGCACACACGGCATGGCTCTCTGTGATGCCATGTGCTGAAACCAAATCTCAAAGCAAGTTGGCTCACACTGGGTTCAGCCAAAAGGACAAGCCAGTGCGTAAGTATCACCATTCCCCAGGTCTTTACCCGCAGCAGTCATCTTAGTCTTCCTCACTGTGCCCAGATAGAACCTCAGACTCCTCTTCAACTCCAGACCTTCCAGGTCGCCAATACTGACTAAGAGTCATCACATAAGACAAAATGTATCTGTGATCCCTGTTTCAGAGACTATCCTGTTGTCCAGCCTTCATTCCAGTTCAATAGTAGGTGTTAGGGCCTAAGTTATGTCCCCCAAAAGTCACATGTTGAAGTCTTAACTCCCATTATAGGAACTCTAAATGCAGGTAAATTAGAATAAGGTCATTAGGGTGGCCCCTAATCCAATATGACTGATGTCCTTACAAAAAGAGAAAATTTGAACACACATAGATACAGAGAAAAGACCATGGGAAGACACAGGGAGAAGGCGCCATCTGCAGACCAAGGAGAGAGGCCTCAGAAGAAACCAACCCTGCTGACACTTTGATCTTGAACTTCCAGCCTCCAGAACTGTGAGAATAGTAATTTCTGTTGTTTAAGCCACCTAGTCTGTCACACCTTGTTATGGCAGCCCTGGCAAACTAACACAGTGGTATGTTGATCATTTGTTACATGAAAAAAACATCAAGTTTTAAAAGAGTATGTAAAATATAAGATTTATGTAATTAAATCCTATATCCAGTGTGAACACGTGGCAGGGGCTGGGGGGTGTGCATGTATGTGTGTACATGAGAGAGAGCGTCCACCCACCAAGGAAAATGTTTGGAACGTTACAGACCAAAATGTTCACAGTGGCTCTTTTTGGATGGGGGGATTACAGGTGGTTTGAGGGAGTAAGGATGTTGTTTGTTGTTCTTTCTAATCAATACTGCTTGTTCAGTGATCATGTATTTACTGTGACATTCTAAAAGAATTAAAATAGTGTGTGCCTATCTAGTAATAATCACAGCCAACCCATATATGACACCGTGTGTCAGGCACTTACTCCTTTATCTATTTGAACTCATCTAATCCTCACAACCACCCCAGGAAGTAGGAACTATCTCCATTCTCCAGATGAGGAAACTCAAGTGGAGAGGGATTAACTAACTTGCCCAAGATTACATGAAACTGAAAAATGGCAGAGCCAGGCCACCAAACCACCAAACTGGCTTCATGTCCACGACCCTAACCACAAAACCACCCTGCCCCACTATTCATGCCTGGTCAGTTCACTGCTTTACTAAGAGTGTATCTGAACGAATTTGGTTGAGAGTGAGATTTGATACCAGCATGCGTGAACACACATGCGCACACTCAGACACATGTGGCTGTTCTTCATGGTTCGGCCAATTACTGGAGTCCTTTCCATTTGAGGTTTAGGATTTAATTGGACTCAAAACCCCATACCTGACAGAGTGACCCCTTCCTGTGAACATATGGAGGAAGGTCTCAGACACTCACTTTCCCAAGTTCCTGGGAGCTGACCCCTTGCGCTCTCAGGCAGGGGCAGGGTAAGCAACCCATTCATATTTTATAAGTTTGTTTAATGGAGGCTTATTTTTTGGGTTATGTATTTTTAAAGACCATATAGCTTAGATTGATGGAGACGCTACACTGATTCTCCTCTTACAAGCTATAGAGCAGGAGGAAGCCCAGCCCTTCCAGGGCCCAGGAGGGACACAGAAGAGTCGCAAATGGACAAAGCTACCTAAATGTCCATCAGTGAGGAACTGATAAAATAAATTATGTTCATCCCTGTAATGGAATCTATGCTGCTGTTTAGAAAAAAAAAAAATGAACTAGAGTTATAGGTATTAGCAAGGAAGGGTGTTCACGATATATTGTTAGGGAAAAAGGCAAATTGCAGAATGCTAAGAATAGATAATATGCTAAGAATATGATCCTATTTAATGATAGAAAATTGTGTGTGTGTAATAATAACTAAGGATATGGAAATAGTTGAACAAACTAGAGTTCACATCCCGGCTCCATTAATAACTAGGTGAGTGACCTCGGATGTCCTCAACCCCCCTGTGTCCGAATTGCCTTATCTATAAAATAAGGGGAAACCTAGTTCCTCCCCGCCCATAACATGGCATGAGAGTGAAATGAGATCATGCAGGGAAAACATTTTCACTTTACCTGGCACATGTTAAGTGCTCGAAAAATGCTTCTTTTTCTTTTTCTTCTTGCACAGGAAAGGTCCCTAAGAACATTTGCCAAAGTTTCCACCGTGTCCACCTCTGGAGAATGGAAGTGATGAAAGCGAGACTTTCACTGTTCATGTCACACATTTATACCGTATTTGTATTTCTACCATCTGCATAATTGACTCTTGTCATTAAAATACAGTAAGGTGGATTTCTTTTTTTTTTTAATGAGCGGAACCTGACTGCTCCCCTGAAAGGAAGCATATGAATTCTGAATTTTCCAGCGGCCTCATTTCCTGTGAGCTAGCGGGATGTCGCCAGGCTCCTGGGGCAGGTATCCCCGTGGGATGGAGCAGAGGTGAGCAGTCTCCCGGAATCTCTTAGGTGGAAATCGATGAGGTCATTTGCGTACTCCCGAGATATATGCCTTGGCAATAAAGTCTGCCCTGACTTAACAATTCCTACATTCCCGTTTTTCAGTTCAATTCGAGCAGTCTAAACAGACGAGGCTGAGCCAAGTGGGCAAACTTATAACAGTTCAGCGGCCATAAGAAGAGATGTAACTGCGAAGAACAGCACTTACAAGTGTCAAGCACTGTGCCAGATACTTCTGCATCATCTCATCTCATCTCTCATAGAAATACTCTAAGATAAGCAGGGATTGGTTCTCTTTTTACAAAGGAGGCAACTGAGGCTCAGAGCGTGGGTGGCATTTGCTCACGGGCACACATCTCACAGCAAAGTCCAGAGTTTGATTCCAAGGCTACCCGGCCACGACATGGAAGCCTTCCATGGGGTGCCCAGTAACAACCTGCGTACTCTGTCGTAGGGAAGAGGGGACAGATCCTTCCTTACCAGGGGAAATTTAGATGTTCTCTGCCATCTAAATAATTGCACAAATTATTTTATATTTGTGACCCCTTTGAAATTTTCAGGACAGTCCTAGTACATTCAGTGTTTCCCAAATTATTTCTGGGGTACCATGTTGTTTTGTTTTGTGAGATAGTAATAAGTGTTCTGCAAGCTCTAGGCATTTGCGGGAGTTCTAAGTTAAACTAGTTTTGTTTCGTAGGTTCCATTAGTGCAGGACTTTGTCAGAGCCTTTGATACACCAAGTACATCTGACTTCCCAAGAGGGTGCTACTGAGTGCAGCGTTGCCCGGACTTATTTAGTCATGGAACTCTTTCCTTATAAGGCATATTCCAAGAACAGAATTCACTTTGGTAAATGCTAACCTAAATAAACAGGCCTTAATTTCTCTTGTTTGCCTTTTCAAGCACATTCAAAACAGCAGAAAAGTTTAACACATTAATTGCCATGTGAGTTGTATTGAACTTACTCTAGTTTTGAGCCCGGAGCCCGGGAAGCATATGTAACTCACACAACTCTTTACCTTGGGAGCCATGTGGTGTGTAGGCAACTCACGCTGCCATGCTGCAGCTTACATGTGATGTGATGGGTGGTCCCCTGGGCAAAACCACAGAAAACAATAGAAAATAACAAATTTTTCATTAAATTAGAAAGGATCATTTTGTTTTCAAAGTTTTTATTCTATCTTTGTAATAAAAGATCGTGGCCCCAAGGAAAAAAAAAATTTTTCTAGTGTGACAGTCAATGTGTTAAACACATTTTAGATCTAAAACTGCAAGAAAAATTTTCCAAGTCTCTCCCCAAATCATCCCTATGCCTGCAGAAATATCCAAGACCTTACAGATGCCCGGATATATAAGATAACACCAGGTATAGGACGACCCTACCTATAAGACTAGCCCACGCTTTTCTCAATGACAAGGTCTAAAAATAATTTTTAACCAACTTGAGTTTACAAACTTTTAGGGACTCGATGAAGGAATCACATGTTTCCTTATCATAGGAAACTCACTAATGTCGTTTGATAAATATTTTTTCAGTGCACGCAATGTAAAATAACATTGATATAAGAAAACCTACTTTCTCCCATGCTCGTGGATCAGGAAACCATCTGATTCAAACTCTTTGCCCTCATCTTTGCCTTAAGAAAGCCACTTTTTGTACCATTTTGTGCAGTGTTCCAATGTACATTATGGTCACTTCTGCCCAGGTGGTTTGGAAACGCAGCCATTTTTAACCTACGCATCGTGCTGTCATTGGAAATACTAGCCCAGGCTGTAAGAACCAATACTCATAACATGGATCCAGTTGGGACAGTCACATTTTTTCCCCTGTTCATCCTCCAGGTGTCTATTTGTGATCTCTGCAACCTAACTACTTACAGGGTTGTTTGTCAAGTGAGCTTTGGGAGGCTAGTGGATATGACATCAAACACTGGAAATTCTGAATCATCGCTCCTGGAATTACTGTTCTGTCTCTTTGATTCTGACAGGTGAATGCTAGAAGCCCCCTAGGAACTAGCTTTGATATTGAAGTCATTCCCAAACAGGACTTTGGGGATCTAAATCAAGTAATTGCCAGAGCGCCCTATAATCTGAGAGAATTTGCAGGGACGGAAGTATTTTGCAACTCCTTTTCTCCTACAGAATAATCCCAGGAGGCGCCTCCCGTGTTGTCTCTGGGCAGACGCAGTATTGAGAAAGGAAAGACTTCACTTCTAAGAGGATTCCTGTGCTCGGTCAGCAGTGAGCGGGTTAAACACAAGCTCTGCACTCAAGCTCGGGAAGGAATCAGACCTTATGTGGCATGGGCCTCTTTCTGCTCAAGACCAGGAAGAGTGAGAGCAAGAAAGGAAAAATTATTGACTTAGGGAAAACACTCAATTGCAACCTCATGAGTAAATGGGCCATTTATCCCCCAGTCCAGAGCTCCTTGAAAAGGTGACGGTCCATCAATCCTTCTGAGCTGCCCCTTGATGAGCTGTTCTATCAATGGGCTAATTTAGCTGATTACAGAGGAATTTGAGAGGAATGGGCCGCCATGGGTCCGGGCCAGCAATGCATTAACTCGGCCAGTGTCTCCATCACCCTCCACTTGGGACCAATAGGGGCGTCTTATTCCTGAAAACATGTCCCATCTGATGGGCTTTTGTTAAGCTCAGCCACGGCTTATCAGGTGCTAGATGGAAAACCTACTGCTAGGGGCATGGACCAGTCTGTCCTCTGAGGGGAGGACAACCTCTGGGACCAGCTCCAGGCTATTCTCGGCTCCTGGTCAGCGGCATGTCGACGCCCAGCCCTATAGGAAGAGAGTGAGGGAAGAGATGGAGAGGCCAAGGCTGGACTATTATTGCTTCTTTACTTCCCTGACTCTTTACAGCATACAAAGCTTGGAAAATGCCCCATTCTTCCCCAGCACAGGAGGGAGAATGGAAGAACAACCATGATAGGGATCTCTCTATTCCCTCCAAAAAGAATCACCTTCAAAATCTCCCCCAATAGTCTCCAACAGTTCCTACAACTCCCATCTTTTGGATTAAAATACTGCCCTATCCATTGATTCCATTTAAAAGATTGTGTTGTTAGCCATTTACACTTCAGCATGAATTAGTCTGTCCACCCTTAGTCTGTTTAAGGCTCTAGGAAAAGGACATAGAAGGATAAGTTCAAGACGGAAGTTGAACATGAGAAACCAAGAAGAGGGGAGGGCAGGAGGGCGTGTGTGTGATAAAAACTTACCTTTTGGGTACAATGAACACTATTCTGGTGATGGGCACACCAAAAGCCCTGACTTAAGTATTATACAAGATAGCCACGTAACAAGAACACTTGTACCCCCTTAATTAATATTTCAAAATTAAAAAAACAAAAACAGAAGTCGATCCAGAAGAAAGGAGGTATGAAGGGTGATACATCAGAGATCACGAAAGCATCCAATTCTCCACATAGCGAGTTTCAACAGAAAGAAAAGAAAGGTACCCAAAGAGAAGGAAAGAGGACCCAGGTAACATACTTATTGCATTCTCAATTTTGCATAAAGGGATCTCAAGTCTAGAAAATAATGAAACTTCCAGCTCAAAGCCCCCTTCAAAGGAACAAGAGAGCATTCTCATAAAGGTGGCTATAAAGTGACTTGGAGTATCAGTAATTTCTATTAAGGAGAATTTGAAACCATCCCACTCCCTTTTAGTGGCATTTCCTCACACGACTGTGTTGGGACAGAAATAATCCCGTTTGCTTATTTCTCCAACTTAAAACCCAAGCCCCTCTGTATGAAGAAGTCTTTTGAGTGACAGAAATCAAATGGAAACAGCCTGAGCAAAAGAGAGAATTTATTGGCTCATGTAGATTTAAAGTTCAGAGGGGCTGGTTTCAGGCATGACTGGATCCAGGGGCTCAAATGATATTGTCAACAATCTCTTTCCAGCTCCTAGCTCTTTTCCTCCCTCTTTGTTGACTTTGCTCCCAGACAGGCTTTCCATGTGTGCTTCCCACAAAGGCCACATGGAACCCCAGACTCCCATTCCACCAGCTTAGAAACCAGGTAGAAAGAGAATCATTCTTTCCTGACAGCTCCAGCCAAAGTCCCAGAGCTGATTCTTGTTGGACCCCTTTGTGGCTCACATCCATCCCTCAGTCACTCGCTGGGGCCCAGGGATGGACTGCACAGATTGAGCAGACCAAGGCTCACACCGAGCTCTGCATGGGACGGGCAAGGTCAGCCCCACCCTGGCCACATGACCAGGGAGAAGAAAGAAGTGGTCTTCCAAAGAAACGTCAGAGGGCTGCTTCCAGATGAAGAAGGGGGAGATTCTGGTGGGGAGGCAATAGAGTTCCTACAGGACTCATAAATAGATTCATGTAATAAAGTTTTCTGGTTTCCCACATGGAAAATTCAAGAGTCCGGTGGGAGCAAATACAGAGGCGGGACTAATTTCAACAATTCGCATAGACCTTATCAAGACAGCTTAATCTCCCTCTGTAGTTTTAGCCTATTTCCTGATTCCTGAAATCTGCTAATCCTTTTGGATTTCCAACTCAGTTGACTCAATTGGGGCTTAAATGGTACAAAAAAGACCAACTACTGAGAAGAGACTTGGCCTCATAGGACATGTGTGGGGTTGGGTTCCGGGAAAATGAGTTTCTTTCTTCATGTTAAAGAGTAGCTCTAAGCAAGCTGAGCGACCTCTAAGCCCCTTATGCAATTCAACCCACATTTGCAGAGCAGCACAGAGTGGTGGGTAAGAGCTTTTCTTTGGAATCAGAGCTGTGTTCGAATCAGCAGATCTGTGTGAGCTGGGGCTAGTGACTTAACCTCTCTGAACCTCAATTCCCTCATTCATAAAACAGGTAAAATAACCTCTACCATGGAGAATTGCTCTGAGGATTAGATTAATCACACATTCATCATGACCTGAGCATCTACTCTCTGTCAGGCCCAGTGTCAGGCACTGAGAAATATAAAAGAAAACAAAATTATCAAAATTTTTCACCACTATGGAGCTTGTCTTCTGGCAAGGCAAACGGACAATAGACATTAAGAAATAAGTCAATTATTTAGAGTGTAAATTATTTTGAGTGTGAATTATTTTGAGTGTTATTTGGAGTGCTATTGGAGGGGAGAAAGTAGTAGAAATTAGGAGTGAGTCCAGGGGAGAGAAAAGTTTCAGTGTTAAGTAGGATGACCAAGATGAGTCTCACCAGGAGGTGATATTTGAGCAGAGAGTTGAAGAAGGTGAGTGAGGAAGTGAGGAGGTGGGGAAGAGTGTTCCAGTCAGAGAGAACAACCAGTGCAAAGGTCCTGAGATAGGAATGTGTTATCTGGGATAGTCACTTGCAGCAAGGACGCCACTGTGGCTGCAGAAGAATGACCAAGAGGAGAAACAAGGAACCAGATCCTGTAGGGCCTTGTCACCACTATAAGGACATTAACATGGGAAGTGGTCACACAGCCTGGCCCATACAGGACTCCAAGAAGCAGAAGAACAGCGATGAAGATGATGGTGAAGACGGTGACGCTGACGGTGGTAATAAAAACAATGCAACGTGCCATCCAGCACTCCAGCAGCGACATCCAGGCTCACACAGACACACCCTGGCCTTCCTGAGCTGTTCTGAGGATTTCCATATTAACACGAGCAATTTGCACTTTGAACCCATGCTGAGAAAATTGCTCTGTAAACAGAGGGTGTTTCCTGCCATCACAAGTCTTTATCATGTGTCTGACACCATTATCACCAAAAGGTCACCAGGTGGCACCCATTAGCAGGACTAACACTCTGTTCTGATGCTGAAGCAGTTCTTTGCTTCCTCTAGATAGCAGCAAAAATACCCTGAATCCAACGTATCTGCCCACGGATATTGTGTGTTCTTCACTCGTGGCCTTTTGCCCAAACCCAGGGGGCCATTGCCTGGGTAATGTGTGGTCTGTGGGTCCACATTAGCTGGATATTATTAACACCAACTGACAAGGCTCTGGGCCATCAGTATTGACAACGTCAGACCAGCCACCTGCCTCATCTTGACTCTTGACCCCTGGGAGCTACTCCAAAGTGTAACTAATTCTTCTCAGATGGCTTTTGCCCCAGCTGAGTGGTAACGTAGCACCATTTCTCTGCAGAGGAGTTTCCTGAACCTTTCCAGCACATGGACAGGCACACGGGTGATGTTGTTGAGATATCCTTTGTGGATGTCTCCATCCGTCACCTCTGACCTCGCTCAATGGGCTCCTCACTCGACCTAAACTCATTTTCCAAGTCCATTGCAGCGGGAAGGCTCTTTCTGAAATTTAAGTCTGAGACTGTCAGACTATTCCATGTCTTCCTAATGCCCTCAGCAAGGTCCAGATTCCTCGGAACAATGACAAGGCTCTTCATGGCCTGGCCTCTTCCCGCATCTCCAGCATCTTCTCCCACCACACTAGCCCCTGTTCACCTCCAGCCAGGATGAGAAACATGGAGCTCCCATGCATGCAATTCTGTACTGTGCATGCTGTTCCCTCAGCCTGGCCAACTCCTATGTGTCCTTCAACTCAGCTTCCTCCATGTCCTCCATAAATTCTTTGTAGACACACCCACCTCTGGCTGGGAGCCCCAGCCACCTGTGCCCTGGGCATCCCGTCTTCAACCCCATAACCCTCCATTGCCACTCTGATCACATATATGCATCCCTCTCAATGGCTGGATATGGCATCTCATCACCCATGAGTCTCTACCTTTGAGGAAAGGGTCTACTCCTAGTAGATGCCCAATAACTAGTTGTAGCTTGAGGAGAAGAACCAATGATGTGTTTGATCGTGTGCCATCCTCACGCCCTGAAGCAAATGGAGACATACAGTTCCTAGCAGGCTATAGCAGGGTGGTTCTGCAGACCTGGGTTCAGATCCCTGATCTACCTCTTATCAGCAGTGACCTTGGGTAACTCAACCTTTTTAGTCCTAATTTCCTCATCTCTGAAGGGGGCGAAGGATGCATACACACTCCACTTCTTATGACTATGGAGAAGATTAAATAAGAAATTCTGTGTGTATTCAATGAGTGTTAATAATCATTATTATTATACTCTCCACAATCAATTCGATGGTTGCCATCTCTGCAAAGCTAGAGATTCTTGTCTGTTAATTCACTTACGTATCCCAAATGCCAGAGTGCCTGGCCCACAGCAGGTGAACAACAAACCTTTGCTGAAGGGACAAACAACGTGGTCTTGCTAGTCTGAGGAAGAACTCCTTGTCTGCCTAGAATCTTTAGCTTCAGCTGCAGGAGTCTCAAGATATCATTTCCCCACACCCAGAAATACTGATCTGGCAGAGTTTGGGTGGGACCCAGAAACCTGCATTTAAACGAGCTTCCCATGGTCACTGGAGTCTCCATCATTTGGGAACCGTGGCACCCCATGATTCAAGTTTCATTACCTCCCCCTCTCTCAGCTCACCCGCCCTCCCTTTCCAACTGCAGTCATCTAAAAGCCCAGTCTTAGTATCAGTAATGATCATTGTGCTGGGGCTAATATTATTTTCGTGAGGCACAAAAACCCAGCAGAGGCTTTTAAGTGAATACTTGGTAATAGAACAATCAAGTTAAAAGATCAGTGTGACACAGAGCATGAAATAGGAAAGTATCGTGGCCAATTGATTTGGACCACACTTATGGGTTTGTGAAATGAATTTCATTTTCTGGACCAAATGGAAGCCCTGCTTATAAATCACTGCCGGGCTTGGAGATTAATAAAGGAAACAGGCTTGATTAAGAATTCAGAGCATTGGTCCCATTGCAGATTTATAGACCCAGAGGTCTTGCCACAGGGATTTCAAGATGTCCCACCTGTTAATTGTCATTTAGGAAGATTAACCCTGGGGCTTCTGGGGAAGAATTGAGGATGGGGCGTGAGCTCTGCTTGGAAAGGAAGGCAGTTTCTAGGAAACATATTTCTCCATGTGTTTCCAACCCTCCCCAAGACCAACCAGTCATGTGGCCTTTGATACAACATTATGCAGAATTTTTCCTAGATTCTAGACAGGTGGGGAATTTGGTTTGGAAATCTTTCTGCATCTATCTCTACGAAAATTTGGCAGAGCAGAGTTGAGTCAAGATTAAAAAATAAAAACAAAACAGGGGAGAGAAGGTGTTTAATGAAATCGACTAAACACAAAAGATCTCCATTAGCCCTCTGATGTTTGTACAGCCTTGCATGTGGAGAGGTTTACGTTTAGTGCTGAGGCATTGAGAAGTATCTTTGGAATTCCTTATCTGTCAAAAGCTGCCGTTAAAGACCAGAAAGAGAAAGCAGGGCTTGTGGAGCCAGTCTTAGGGGGAGGGGCCGGGACCACTTTAACAAGTTTGCTGGGACTAAGCCAACTCCTGCGTCTTGAAGAAATGACACAGTTTGGGATCCAGTATTTGCAAAAGTGAGCTCCACAAACAGAAAATTATGTGATTTTAGCATTCCACTCTATAATATTATTGGCCCTGATGGTTTAAAATCCACCAAAAAGTTAGAAATCAGGATGGTGTTAATAAAGACCAGAAAAGGGAGGTTTTTGAGGTGTTGGATGATGTGTTGCCACTTGATCTGGACGCGTTCAGCTTGAGAAGTTTTATCAAGATTTACACTTAACATTTTCACTTTTCTGATCATCTACATTTCAATAAACAGTTAAACACTTTAAAAGCAACACAAAACTGTTGAGATGAATGGGTATGTTAGTATGCAGCATACTAACAGATTGCTTGAAAGTGAAAACACCAACTAGGAAGCCTTGTATGTAACTTTTCCTTCCTTCCTTCCTTCCTTCTTTCCTTCCTTCCACAAACCCTGTTTATATGATTGCTTTTCACTTTCTCAGAGCACTTGTCACTATCTAAAATTATCTTGTAATTTATTTGTTTTGCAATATATTTTGCAAAAATTACTTTGTAATTTATTTGGTGTTGCATCCCCTCCCCCTAACAGAATGCAACTTCACGAAGGAAAGCACCTTGTTTTTTTCATTCACTTCTGTGTCCCCAGACCCTAGCACGTGCATAGTAAACACTCCAAGAATAGTTGCTGGTTTTGCAAACAAAAAGCAATCAAGGCAGCATGCTAAGCTCTGGAGTTTCCAAACGCACACACCCCTTTTTGTAGCACTTGGTTGCAAGGTCATTGGAAGCCAGCAAATATTCCTGGGCATCCACTGAGCTCTGGAACTGCAGCAAAGAGCAAAACAGAAAGGGTCCTGTGCAACCCCACTCTCTCTTCCCCGCCACCCCCAGGAGCTTAGAGTTAAAAAAACAATACCGTAACAGGTGATAAGACTTGTAAAAGGGGGAAAAGTAAAGTGCTGCCAGAGATGAGGAAGAATGCTAGAAGTGGTGGAAGCTACACTTAGGAGCTTCTGGGGACCCCAAAGCCTTTTTCTTTGGGAATCTTCTCCAGCATTCCTTTTACATCCCCATCACAAGCCTCACTTACCTTGAGTCAGCCTGAGTCAGTCAGAATCTCTTAAAATCAAGTGTTATGGACAGAACTGTGTCCCCTCTGAATTCATACGTTGAAGCGCTAACTCCCCATGTGACTGCACCTTTAAGGAGTGATTAAGATTAAGTGAGGTCGCACAGTGGCGTCCTGATCCAATAGGAGTGGTACCCTTACAAGAAGAAGAAGGCACCAGCGCTTGCTGTCTCTGCACACACACAGAGGAAAGCGCGAGGACACAGCAAGAAGGTGCGTCTGCAAGCCGAGGAATAAGGCCTCACCAGAAATCACCCCTGCTGGCACCTCGATTTTGAGCTTGCAGCCTCCAGCACTGTGGGAAAATAAACTTCGGCTGTTAACGCCGCCCAGTCCGTGGTATTTTGTTATGGCAGCTCTAGCAGACTAATACACCAAGTGTATCTGGTTTTGTGGCTTTCAATTACATATATTAGCTGGGACTCTGCTAACACTGTTGTACCATAAAGGTCTTTATGGAAACAGCTTTTATTCACCCAGGAAGAATCATTCGCCATCAGTGTATTAGTAGATACCTTATAAATTCTGCTAGATATGAGAGATCAAAAGGTATTACTGGAAGTAGTTTAAACATTGCCCCTGCTAAGTTGCTTAGCATATCTTTCTTCCGGATCATCCATCCGTTCAGCTAACGAACACTTATTGAGCGCCAACCATGGACCCCGCGAACAACAGTGAGCAAGGCACGCCAGGTCCTGCTCTCATCGGGCTGTCCCCAGCTAACAAGAAGACCTAGGGAAAGAGCATTTCAGTCACAGGGTACAAGTACAAACTCCCTGAGACAGAAATGAAGTCGTGTGAATGCCCCTTCCGGCCAAAACTTAGAATTACCCCTGGGTTTGAAGGGTGGAGTGGACGCTCAATAACTATTTGTCTCTTGAACGGAATGTTTGGTCACAGCGCATGCTTACCTTCTCCTGGCGAGCTGAGGTAGGTGTAGCAGAAGTCCGAAAGCGCTGTAGCAGGCAGGATCTGCAGACTTGGGTTTGGATTCCTGTCACCCCTCGTCCCCATCAGGGGCTATTGCGGGTCTAGAGTTCTTGGAAAAGGGAGCCGACGTTTACGCAGTTGGATGCTATGTCATTCAAACCTTGTCATGTTAACCTTGTAATTCAGTGGTGGTCTTCAGACCCGCCGCGTCAGCATCACCTGAGAGGGCTTGTCAGACATGCAGAACTCCCGGCCCTACTCACACCTGTTAGGTCTGGAGACCGGCAAACGGGTGGCAAGGCAGGCAAGGAAGTGGCGAAGGACCGACAGCGGGAACTGAATCGTAGCTAGGACCAAACTGTGGCTAGGAACTGTCCCCTGGTGGGAACATGCATAGTCAGAAGTTCCCAGGGACCTTTACCTGACGTACAGCTCATTACCATCTAATTAGCATAACCACGGTGGCGTTTTCGTGAAGAATTCTGGGGAAGACGCATGCGTGTGAAGGAAACCAACCTGTCAATCAACCCAAAGGCGGTAAACGGCAACCAATCCTGCCAGGGCAAAGGCGGGACAAACTAGTGAGCTTATAAAAGGCACCGTGAGGCCCAGCGCCCTGGCTCACGCTTGTAATGCTGGCACTGTGGGAGCACGAGGCGGGCAGATCGTTTGAGCTCAGGAGTTCGAGACCAGCCTGAGCAAGAGCGAGACTCCCCTGTCTCTACTATAAATAGAAAGAAATTAGCCAAACAACTAAAAATAGAAAAAATTAGCCAGGCACGGTGACGTGTGCCTGTAATACAGCTACCTGGGAGGCTGAGGCAGGAGGATCGCTTGAGCCCAGGAGTTTGAGGTTGCCGTGAGCTAGGCTGACGCCACGGCACTCTAGCCAGGGCAACAGAGCCAGACTCTGTCTCAAAAAAAAAAAAAAAAAGGCAGCGTGTGCTCAGATTCGGGAGGAGGGGTGTCTTTCTCACTCCTGGACACTGACTCATTTCACTCTCTCTGGAATGTATTTTCACTTTGTGTAGCTTCCTTCTGGACCTTCATTCTTTCTTTTATGTGGTTAACTGTATAAAATTGCTCTGTGTTCGTGATCGCTCCGTCCTCGCCTCCACTCGGTAGCAGTACTCAGTCCTGACACAGGGAACCGGGGACCGGGGATCCTCCACACAGACCTCAGGGACCTATACAATCAGAACCTGCATTTGAACAGATTCACCTGAACATGACAGGTTGAGACTTGTTGCTCTAGAAAACACTTTGTACCCATTATTCTATTTCATTCTTGGGAAAAAAAGACACTAAAAGACGTGGACCCATGTGCAAAATATGACATCATCCTCTCTCCAAGTCGTACCAACTTCTTTGAATAGCTCAGAGAAACGCAATGACCACGTGGGCTGCAGAGACAAGGTTCGAGAGAAAGACTGAACCGGCTGGTCAGGAGGGCACGGAAGGGAGGAAACTCAGAAATGTTTGGTCTTCGTTTTTTGTTCAGCTCGTCCCGGAAATCAGAGTCAACTAGGGACAGATTCCCCCGAGGAAAACCAAGACCCAGCAGCCCGCACTGAGTCACGGCTTATGTGCTTTAATGGGAAGGAAGGGAGAGTGCTTCGTAATAAGCCCGTGTGATGTTCCAGAAAGGAGGGCGATTATCGGCATCGGTTACACACCGGTTCAGGGTCCCCAGGCCTTCCGGACCAGGGATCTGTCTTCCCTGAGGAATCAGACTGTGGACACTTGTGAATCAGTGTCATCTTTAGTGGGGAGGAAGCCCCGGGATTTGATTAGACACAGCTGGTGCAGCAAGGGGTCATTTGTCCAGAAAATTAGGGCTGTCTTGCCTCCAAAGCCCTAAGTGGGAAAAGTGCAGGGTCGGTTGAAATGGTTTCAGCATCCATGGGTCAAATTAAAAGGCACAAAGAAGGGTATAATCTATAATTCAGGAGCCCAACCAGAGCAGGATAACATCAGAGGGAAAAGCACACACGTGCAGGATGGGTTCCATCGCCTGAACGTCTTCAGGAAAATGATTATGATTATTTTGCACAGGAAGGAAAAATGTTTCCAAGAATCGATGAAGGACACTGTTCAGAAACGTCCATAAACTGGCGTAAGAGACAGGAAGGGCCTGAGTCTCCGTTTTACAGATCGTTTAAAGGTGCTGACGGCGCAATCAATTACTCAGGCAATTGTCTAACTTTAGAGCATTGTCCTAAAGATGGATTTTTTTTTCCATCCCCACCCCTCAAATTCCTCCTGTCAGATCAGCTGATCCTGCCCATCCTGCAGCCACAGATTGGGAAAATAAAGAGATGACCTATGCACGAGGGTGGCTCATGGGAGTTCAAAGGCTGCCCCCCTCCCACGACCACCTCCTCCCCCTCGCTGGGTTGGGATGGAGATCAACCAGAGAGGAAAATACAAACTTCAGCCCCAAAGCCACAGGAGTGGAAAACCACATCCTAGGCAACACAGATTCACACACAGAACAACTGAGGATCATCTAGACCAGGGGTCAGCAACTTTTTTTGTAAAGAGCCAGACAGTAAATATTTTTGATGTTGCAAATCATAAGGTCTCTGTTGCAACTATTCAACTCTGTCACTGTAGTGTGAAAACAACCATAGATGATATATAAGGAAATGAACGTGGATAGTTCCAATAAAACTTTATTGGCAAAAACATATTGACAAAACCGGATTTGGCCCACAGGCCTGAGTTTACCATTCCCTGATCTAGAACAATTTAGTCCTATCTTCCCATTTTACAGATGGGAAAAAAAAAAAAA
>NW_012154285.1:9355859-9373940 GCF_000956105.1 Propithecus coquereli
TAGGATAGGTAAAGGTAGCAATGTGATCCTTTAGTGTTTAATTTTTTAACAGATTTGCTTAATGGTCTCACTTTTTAAGATGACTTTGTTGGTCCAGAAATAAACATGCCACCATTAACAGAGGATGACCTTACAAAGATCGAGAACGATAAGCATCCAATGATAAATGATCCATTGCAGGGAAATATTCGGCATGCAATTCCAGGCAGCGGACTTTTTTTTTTTTTTTGACATCATCCATCTCACATTTATGAATCTGACAAGCAAGTCAGACATGACACCCTGTCAGGCTGGGAGATTAGGGGTTACAACTAAATCCTCATGAGCTCAATGGTTCCCTCCTCTCTGGTGCCTCATGTGGCATGAATCATCGATGGCTTGATCCAATTCAAACAGGACCCTTTTCTGAGGCTGGCAAAGGGAGGGTTCTGTGATCCATCTTGATTCATTTCATCCATCCAGTTTTAAGCCCCGACTATACAAGGGTATTCATTAGGATTTTCTCAGCTGTAGGCAACAGATGCCAACTCTGGATTATGTAAGGAAAGCAGGACATTCTTGGAAGATAAGTAGCTCACAAACTCTGAAGAATGGGCACAGAGAAGACAGGCAGCAGGGCACTGTGGCCCAGGAACAGGGACTAATGGGGACATGCTTCAGGTCATTACAGTCTGGATGAATCCAACCATTTTCAGTCTTTGCATCACTCTACTCAAGACTTCAGCTTTCTAGAAAGTCCAGCTGATCTTCCTGGGTCTCACTCTCACCCCTTGACTAGTCTGGTCTCCTCTTCTTCCTTAGGCACATGATGCCCGGTGAAGGGGCAGGGGGTGCCTACATTTCTCAGCTTCCCTTAGAGCTAGGTGTGATAAAGTAATTAGGTTCCGAGTTCTGGCCAAAGCTATGTAAGCAAAAGTGACTTTGCTTTTTTTGCTGGCTGGAATAAGAATATGATGTCTGGAGCCAGAGCAGCTATCTTGGGCCATGAGGTAAGTTTGGAAGTGGAGACCATGCATGGCAAAGCAAGAAGCTTGATCTTGACTGCTCACTTCCAAACTTCTAAGAGAGAGAAATAAATATCTGGCTTATTTATGCAGCAAAATTTGGGTTTTCTGCTTCAATCTAAGCTTAAATAATATGGGAGCCATATGTAGCAACCACCATTAAAAAGGTTCAAAGAAAAAGCAATGGGAGATCCAGGAAGCCCAAATCCTGAGCTGCATGGAGATGGAGAATCAGGGATGGCTTAGTGGAGTGGGAAAGGGACAGGAATGACAAGAGGGTCCATCAGTCCAGCCAGAGAGGATGACCTCAGGAAAGGCAAAGAACGGAGGAGTTTCATTGAATGGATGGGACCGAAGCATATTTTTCATACACAGGAAACTAATAAAGATAACACTGAAAATCAGGCTGGGTTGGGTCAGATTCTAGAAAGTTTTGAACTCTAAGAGAAAGAGTTACAACTTTGTCCTCAAGGCCAGAAATTGACAAAGTTTGTCTGCAAAGGTCCAGACAGTACGTATTTTAAGCTTTGTGGGTCACACATGGTCTCTGTCACAACTGCTTAACTCTGTTATTGTCCCAGGTAATTGACAACATTTAAGTGAATAAACATAACTGTGTGCCAATAAAACTTTATGAAAACAGATGTCCAGACCACAAATCTTGGCTTGTTAACACCTGCTACAGGCTTAGAGTCCCCAAAATGTGTTCCTTTGGCCACTTGTTTCTAGATACAGCTCAACAGAAACATGGTTCTGTTAGCAAACAAGGTTGGGAAATGCTGCATTCTTTACCCATCTCCCAGAGAGTCACAATGCACACTAGTATAGTAAAGGCTCTGATAAGTCCCGCAGCAAGAAAATCTTTTGGACCTTGTTTAATCCCAGCACTTCTCTAACTTATTTTATCAGACACCGTTAGTTCTAGTGAAGAGACTTTGGAAACCCCATGTAAATGATGGGGGGCCAGGGAACAGTCCACACTAAGCCAAGGATTTCCAAAAGTGGATCTGTGGTGAGGTTTTCACCAGCTCTCTGTGAAACGATCAAAGTTACATCATCAGTCTAGTAAGTTTTTCAAAATGCAAAACGTATTTGATTTATAAATCTGTTCTTAATTTTGAAATTATGTCCCTTCTATAATACGTTGATGCTGAATTTTTCATCTTTTATGAAATGATGCTTTTAAAGGAAAGTAATAATCATTCTTTTCAATTTACTTAATAGACAAAATAGAAACCTGACAAGTCTATGATAAGCCCAGATAATATTTTTTGTGCCAATTTTTAATAGTGAAATATAATACACATACAGAAAAGAGCACGAAATGTAGTGGTACAACTGAATTATCACAAAATGAATGCTTGCATAACCGCAATTCAGGTCAAAAATAAAATATTGCTAGAAGTCCAGAAGCCCCTCTGGAGGCTCCTCCCTCACCCCCACCTCCCTCCTGCCCAAAGGAAAGCAGCACCCTGATTTCTGGCACAATAGGGTTCTTTTTTTCCTAAATAAAATTATCAGTTATACATTCTCTCATATCTGTTTTTTTTCTCTTTTTTTGTCCAACGTATTGTTGACATTCATCCATGTTGTTACATTTAACACAGATTCATTCACTGTTGGTGATACACACCGCTACACTGTATGAAGGGCAGTCCAGTTGTTGCCAGTTTGCAGCTATTGCCAATAGCGCTGCTGAGAACGTGTTGTCACCTGTGCCTACATTTCTGTTGGATGTGCATAGACACATATGCACCTAGGGGTGAATTGCTGGATCATAGGTATGAATATGAATTTTGGTTAGGTCAACTAGATGTCCCAGGGGAGTTTGATCAATGCCTGTTGAACCAGTTAACAGTTTCCACTTTCATTCTTGAAAGTGAACGGTTTGGACAATGTATTATATGTCCACCTTATCTTCAGTGCACAACAGCAAACTGCTTTCCAAAGAGGTTGTGCCAGTTACACTCTCACCAAGAGTTACAAGAGTTTGAGTTGCTCCACATCCTTGCCAACACTTAGTATGGGCAGTCTTGTTAGTTCTAGACACTCCGGTGTCGGCAATATGCTTTTGTCGTCTTTTGTATCCAAGCCATTCTGGTGGATGTGGGTAGTATCTTATCGTGGCTTTAAAGGGCATTTCTCTGACTCCTAATAAGATTGAGGCCTTTTTTCCATTAATTCCTTTTTTCCAAGTATGAAAAACGAGTGGCTAAAACACAGTTCTGGAGGCTGGAAGTCCAAGGTCAGGGTGTCAGCAGGGCCGTGCTCCTTCTGAAGGTGCTAGGCGAGGGTCTGCTCCTCGCCTCCTCCCTCGCTGCTTGTGGTCTGTGGGCACTCTCTGGCATGCCTCGGCTTGTAGCAATACCACCCTTCCTATGTGTGTGTCTGCCTCCAAATACCCTCTTTTTATCAGGATGCCAGTCAAATTGGATTTGTGACCCACCCTACTCCAGTATGACCTCATCTTAACTAATTACATCTGCAACAACCTTATTTCCAAATAAAGTCATATTCTGAGGTCTCAGGGGAAAGGAGACACAATTCAACCAATAACACCGTCCTTCAAATCTGGGATAAAATGTCAGGTACTAAAGACAGTCTTCCCTGAATTCCCAAACCAATCCCCCCCCACCCCACCACCATCCTACCTACATTTTTTTCTTGTAGCAATTCTTAGAGCTCAAATCAATTATTTGCTTTGTTTGTCTTCCACCCCCACATGAGGTTCCACGGGGGCAAGGGCTGCGCTGCCTCCTTTATATGGCATTTCCAATGACGGGCACAATGAGGGCCACAGAGCGGGTCCTCTATCCACGTTTGTTCCATTGAACCAGTCGCACACTAGCCACAAAGTGCCATGGGATGTTTACTGGCTCAGGTTTCAGAGGCAAATGAATGATTATAAGTTCGAATCCCAGTTCCAGGACTTCTTAGATGAATGATCTTGGTCACATCATGCACTTTCTCCAATGACTCAGTTTCTCCCTCCGTAAAATGGAGGTAAGAATGGTACCTCCTTCATTAGGCGTCAAGGGAGTTAATACACATGGAAAGAATGATTATGGGTAGCCGGTGAAAAGCAAAAAAAATACCCAACAAGGTTAGCGTCTCAGGCAGGGAACGCCAAAATCTGCGCCTTTAGTGACGGCTCGCTTGCAAGACAATTCTCTCATTTCACAAGGTTGCCGTCCGTCCCTGCGTTTTGTAATCTAGCTGCTTTGGCCATGCTTCGCATTGGAATGCAACTTCATGCGGTTTGGGACGAGATGATGTTCCTTGAAACTTCCGCCCGTGGCTCTCTGGAGATTTCTCGGAGATAGAAAAGGAGATTTGGCTCTGTGCGGGACCTGTTTGAACATTCGCTGCGCAGACTTCAAAACCCGAGCCCCTTGGACTTCTCACCCATTTACTCTTGGCAAAAAGCAGCTTCCTGCTTCTGCGAAGTTAAGCTTTCAAGCTTAGGGGAAAAGGCTTTTTGGACAACAAACAGCCCTATAAAAACAATATTTTGATGAGTTAAGTGTAAATGAATCAGAAACACATGGATTAAGCGTCTCTTGATGTACACATGGGTTTAATAATTATTGGGGGTGGGGGAGAAGGGAAATGGGGCTGGAAAAGCCATGTCTTGGGTTTTATCAAATCTAAAATGTTTGAGAAGTAATTCGAGACATTCCGCACACACAACCCCCCTCCCCAAATGTAGCCAGATTTTCCGATTCCACTTCCAAGGAGTCACACAGGATCTTTCTAGTAACGGCTGAGTGCTCCACAGCGCCAGGTTTTCGTGGCTTCTGATTGGCTGGGCATGAAGCTATGATTTATGAGACCATTCAAAGATTTATATATTGCCATTATACCAAATTCCTTCCCAACTGAACGGCACCCAAATTCGGCTTTAAAAAATATCTTTCCTGTTAGAAGCCTCTTTTCTATTCACAAAACTCTCTTTCTTTCCCTTTTCCCCAGCCCCTCCTTAAACCACAGGTCCCCCCACGAGGTCTCAGGCCAATGAAGAGTGAGGGAATTAATTTTACCACGGCTGAAACGTGTTTCACTTTGGATTGAGTTTTAAATGGCTTGGGTCTATATAAGCTGAGGGTCATGAGCAGGTTATAGCTAAAAGGGCTTATAAGTTAGGTGAAGGGTGAACGGGGTGGAATTTTATAAACGCTTATTGCTTTCATAAAAAGAAAAGCTAAGTTGTGTTCGTGCCGAACACAGTCAAACACTCAATACATCAGGGCACGCTGTTTCCTAGAGGAAATGTCCCATACTGATTTGGCGGGCTTCTGTCTTCCTCTGTTTCAATGACATCATTACGTTGGACGTCTGGTTAGGATAAGTAACTTCTTCCACATGTCACCCTTCCGTGTATCCTTCCCCCAAATAAAATTTGAGTCACTCCAAGCTCTGAGGTATTCTAAATCACTTGGCTTAACAGGGAGTAGAAAAGTGGGGTGAGAGGTGGTGGGGAGAAGGACTTCCTGCTGTTCTAATTCATGGTCTCATAGGTCTTGCTCCCAATTATATGCTCACGACTCCCCCCTATCATGGGGTGCACAGGTTATCAGGAAAAGAAATAACAGAGTTAAGTCTGCATGAGGTTCAAGGGCAGGCACTTGACTGCAAAATCAGAATGGGAGAGTTGACTGGCTTAGCAAACACCCAAGGGGTGATGATCCAACAGTGCCACCTGTGAGAACTATTGCCCAAGTGAGCCAAGCCGTCTGTATTAGTCAGCAACACCATGATAATGCCGCATAACAAACTGGGAGGAACAGGCCAAGGGAGACGACTGGTGCCAACTACCCAGTATGAGCCAGACACTGTGCTAAGCACTGGATTTTGTGACAGAGGTCAAGACATAGTCCCAGGCCTCAAAGAGCTCCGATTATGTAGATGAATCAACAAGATTGAGACCTGTCCCAATCACCTGTGCATCACTTCTACCTAGCACTTAGCATATGCTAGGTATCTGTTTGCAGAAGGAATGGTGGTCCAAACCCTCCCTTGGCTGATTCAGGCAATAAGAGAGCATTCTTGACTCAGCTCTCATTGGTAATACACCATCGTCACTAGACGCTATTAAGCATCCATCAAGTATAAACACAAAGCAAGTCACAGAGACGCAGCCCCCAATGTCTGGGAGTTTGCATTAAATTAATGACATCAGCTCTCAGCAAACAGGAAGGAAAAACAAGCAGAGAAAGAAGCTGCCCACTACACAGTGGACTGAGAACGGGTAGCTTGGGCTCAGAGCACAGGGACATCGAGTACCAGGAACTCGGGCCAGCTGCCCTATTTGAGTGGGAGAGGGAGCATGAATCACCACCTCACTCCCACTCTAAGGAGAGATGAAAGGACGGTGGCTTGGGTGAGAGGCGTGTAAGGCAGAGATCATGACAGTAGTCATCGCTAACATGGTTGTGAGTGTTGTCCACACACCAGACACCAGGCTGGGCACATTGACTCCTCGCAATCAGCCTGGTGTCAATATTCACCTGATACAGATTAAAAACTGAGGCTCAGAGCAGTTCAGTCACTCACCTAAGATTGCACAGCCAGTGATAAGGAAGGCTGGGTTTCCAACTCAGATCTGCTTCCGGAGCCTGAGTTTCAGCCATGGCATGATACTACCTGGGAGAAGTTAGAGAGAGCACAAGACAGGTTTGGAGCCCCTTTTCTAACAGGGAAAGGTTTGGGGTCAGGCGTCCATGAGCATTTGGGAGGTGAGCATCACCGCATCACGATGCAGACTGCTCCGTCATCACAAAGAAATTCCCTCGTGTTATTCCTTATAAGTCACACCTTCCCTCCATAGGCAATTTTTTTATAGTTGAACCCAGCCAGGCAAGCTGGGCAGATGCAAGTTTCCCTTTCGTTTTTTGACCTGCTAATTTCCCTTTGCGCTTCCTGCAGGGGTTGGCTTGTACATTGCACGTCCTCAGGAGGGTCATCTAAGTGTTTCCCTTCCCTCTCCTCTGCCCCAGCCAAAAATGCCACCATAGTGGCTTCCATAGCAGACAAGAGGTAGGACACACAGTAGCAGCTGGCAGCGTGAAAAAGATCAGGGCAGGGACAGCTCAGATTCACACCTGGTGGCTGGACCAGGTGTGCGTGGTGGTGAGGCTGGAAAGGACGAATCTAAATGCCAAATCAAGTGTCTTCTCTTTTGTTGGAAAATTACGAAACTATGTTTGACGCAGACTCAACTTCAGGCACAAAGAGAAGCCAGAATCCCGAGCCACAAACCCCAGGTTCCCAATCAGTTCAAGAAAGCTCACTACCATCGTAAATCTCCTAAAGGAACAATCCTCTTGTGGCGTCAGTTAAATGCACCAGCTTTGGAGTTAGTCCTGCCCGGCACTTACTGTCTGCTTCAGCGTTTGGCAGAGGTGCTGGAGTCAGTTGAATAATGCCCCCTGCTGAAAAAAAGATATGTCCATCTGCAATCTCAGAATGTGACCTTATGGGGAAAAGGGGTCTGTGCAGAGGATCAAGGTAAAGATGTCTAGATGAGATCATCCCGGATGAGGGCGGGCCGTATGTCCTGTGATGGGCGTCCTTATAAGGGACAGGAAGAAGAAGACGCACAGAGACCCACAAAGGAGAAGGCTGGGGAAGACAGAGCATGAGGCTGGAGAGATGCAGCCACAAGCCCAGGAATGCCGAGAGCCCCCAGGAGCTGAAGCAGCCAGGAAGGACCCTCCCCCGGAACCCCTGGAGGGAGCGCCGTCCTCCCAACATCCTGATTCCATGCATTCAGCCTCCCGAACTGTGGGAGAAGAAATTTCTGTTGTTTTCAGCCACCAAGTTTGCCAGCCCTAGAAAATAATACAGGTATAATCCCTGGCAAGCCATTTCACTTTACCTCTCTAAGCCTCTATTATCTCATCTTTCCAATGGGTATAATAATAATATCTGCCTTTCAGAGATAGCAGGAGGATTCAGTGAGGCACTCTGGGCTGTAAACGGTTGCTGCTGTCATTATAATTTTTGCAAGCTCATCACCTACAGAGAACAGACTATCCCATGCCTCGAGACCAAGGACTAGGGAAAGGAGAGAGGACAAGAGGGTGCCGTGTGTCAATCTTATGGCTCTAGCCCAGGACATCAGAGGTTGGTAGCAAGAAAGGGCAGGATAAAAATGGAGATATGCAGACAGAGAACCGAAAAAGAGATCACGTTCCTCTGATCCTTCAGATGCTTCTGAGGGGGACTGAGACACAGCTGCTCATCTCTCAGAGCCTCAGTTTGTTCTTCTGTAAAATGGGGATAATAATGGAACCTCCCTTGCAAGATTGCTCTGAGGATACAGTGAAATTCTTTGTGGAAAGTGCTTAATACAATGTCAATACTTATTCACTCATTCCATTAATAATTGTACTGTAGTACCCTTTTATGCTCCAAGTACCATGCTAGGCATATAGGAAGAACTCAGTAAATGGTCTCCATTATGTTTATTTTTGTTATTATTATTGAGCGAGCTAGGAACATCTCTATTGGCCATGACTATGGGGGAAAGATGAAAAGGAACCTTCCTTTCTCCTCTCCCTCCATCCCAATCAACTCCCAGAGGCTTTCTTTGCATCTCTCTTAGGGGCATCCATCCATCAGCCAAATATTTTTCAGGACCACAAGGAGGGGAACACTGGGGACAATCCTCCCACCCCCAGGACCGTGGGAACCTACCCTGAGGACACAGCCCCATGGTTTCACAGGAGCACAACAGGAGTTATGGGCAGCATAAATCTCACGGAGCAGCTTCAAGCTATTCGCGCTGCTCAGCTGGGAAACAGGACATAGGGACTTCACAAGCTCCATTGCACTCCTCAGACCCCAATAGGAAGGATCACTTCATTAGTTCATTCATTTATTCATCCTTTCAATAAATATCAATTGAGCATCTCTGTGTCAGGAACTGTCCTAGGCTCAGAATTTAAAGAGGAGAATAAACAGACACTATCTCTTCCATCAGAGAGCTAATAACTCAGTTTATTGTACTGATAAATATACTATTTCAAGCTATAAACAAATACCCTGAGGGAAAGTTACCCCTCATGATGAGAGTGTTTACAGAAGGATCTAACCATGGAGATCAGGAGAAGGGGCTGATTGGAAAAGGCCGCCTTGGGCTAAGGGCTGAAAAACAATGTGCAGGAGCTTAAAAGGTCAGGATAGGACTGGAGAAGGATGCCAGGCAACGGGAACAGCCTGTGCAAAGGCCCTGTGGTTAGAGGAACTGTTGCTGGAGGGCAGAGAGGGTGAAGGGTTTGTGGCAAACAAGGAATGAGACAGGACAAAGGGGCAGAGGTGAGACTAGCAGGGTGTTCTGAGCCTTGGAAAAGACTCACCTTTAATCACAGAGCAAACACATCCCGGGGGCAGGCTCTGTGCCAAGTGCCCTGCATGGTCAGCCTCCGTCAGGATTCACAGCAGGCTCGTGAGACTGACATGGCGGATCTCAGCTCCATTCTGGAAGCAAGATCCTTGGTCAAGGAGGTTTGCAGGTTAGCAGGTTTCACTTGCTAACGCAGCAAAGGAAGTCCTCGAAATGTTTAAGCTCTGGCCTTTTGTTTTTTGTTCTGTTCATTTGTTTCCATAAGCAAAAGGAAGATAAGGAGAGTTTTGGGGTTGGCGTAAGGTGTGGAGGGGGACTGGCATGCGTGACTTGAACACAGTTCCCAGGACGGGCAGACGGAACAGAATAATATTGTCACCATACATTCGAACGGCGCTTTACTCCTCTATTTATGGTTCCTTTCAATTCTCAAGGTAACTGTTATTATCCCTATTTTCCTAAAGGGGGAAACCAAGGCAATGAAAAGACAAAAGACTTGCTCTGAAGCATAGAGCTCATTAAGTTCCAAGAGCTAAAGCCAGGATAGGAACCGCACTTCTCTGACTCCCAAACCAGGGCTCTTTCTGGCCCCAACAGCTCCCTCTCTGGTTCAATGAGCCGTCCCTGTCGCCTCTGCCTCTCCCGGGACACCCCGCCAGGCCGAGACTGCACAAGCCCACCGGCCGAATCGGAGGAGGACACGTCCAGGGGGAGCTTTAATGAACTCTGATTTGGTCTCTGCGCTCTCCTTTCAAGCGGCAAAGGATAAAACATAAATGGTTGCCAGGAATCTCATCTCTTTTAAATAACCTTTTTCTAGATCAGGACAAACGTTTTGATTCTCATCAGTCGCACTTTGCACATCTGTGATCTTGGCCAAGTTTACCTTTGCCTCCGGGAGACTCAACTGGCTCGTTTTGTCAAAGTGAGCACGGAGCACCTGCTCGCGAAGACTCTTCAGAGGGTCACATAAAAAGCACGTGTGGCATCCTTGGTGCGTAGAAAGTGCCATGTGACGTGAGCCGTTGCCATCACTACCGTGATGATTACTTCTATTATTAGCATCAGTCTTCATACCTGGCTGGGCAGTGGCCCCACCGTTCAGAATGATGAATGAGCTGTCCTCAAGAACGTCCCTCATAAAAAGAGGAGCCAACTGTAGTCACAAGACAAGGCATCGGGCCATTTTAACAAACAAACTTTGGAACAATGTAAAATAAATCGTTCGATGAACTGTTTGTTAATCAGAGAGAAAAATGCACATGAACTTAAATCTGTGGCATAGGTTGTTCACACAGGTTAGAAGTTCGCAGGCAGACTTCTCCTGGGATATTTTGTGTGAACCCCCCTAACCAAAAAAAAACACCTTAAGGATATAATATGGCCTTAGGACAGCTCAGCTTTTATCCAGCTGTGAAAAAGAAAAATTGTATTAACAGATACCTTTTATTGAGCACGATTTTTTCCAGATACCGTGCTAATGTCTACATATGTTTGCATATATCGCAACCCACTTAACCATTATATTAACTCTCTGTAGAATTTATTCTTGTTATCCCCATTTTACAGATGAGAACATTGAGGTTTGTTAAGCCGCTTATCTAAGTGGCAGAGCCAGGTTTTGAACCTGGGGCTATTTGATTGTACACTGTTAGACCACTTTGCTCCACCGCCCAACTTGTTGGCATCCAAGCCCTCTCCAGCTCTAAAGATTGCATGATTCTTGGGTATAAACCCACCCTTTGCCCTGATTTCTGAAAATACTCCTTGCTCTTCTTCCTGGAAATCTCCTTATAAATGTTACTCTTCCATAGGTCAGTTTTGTCAGCCCTAGGCAGGGTCAGAGGACAGCCAGGCCAAAGAAGTCAAATTTCGCTGGCCATAAATCCTCTGTCCCTGACATGCCTCTTGGTGGCTTATCTTTGGAAAACATGACCCAGGATAAGCCAGGGGGATGGCAGGCCAAGTCATAAAGCCACCAGCCAGGGGACACGGGGTGTCCAGGGTTACGTTCCTGACATCTGACTCGGTGATGTTAGCAGGCAGCCCACTTGCCCACCCCCTGCAAAATGGCCCAGCCCAGAGAGATGTCACAGCATGTCACCAGAGGCCTCTCATCTGTCCCCAAGACATCCATTCTTGCCACATCCCCTCCCAGTCATTACCCTGCAGTTGTCCTTCACCCCCTGATTTGTTTCAGATGTGTGAATATGATATGAAAGCTCCGATTTCAAAGCTCCTGTGGGCCGGGTCTTGGGCCTCTTGGGCCTTGGGTTTGCACTAAGTGGCCTTTCCCAGGGATGGACGTCGCCACAGTGCACCATCTTCCCAGAGGCCTCCGTCTTTCTGACAGAAAGGGCACCAGAAGCCCCTCACCCCGGAGTACGCAAGTGGAAGAAAGCTGGGGAAAAGATTAAACTCTCGCTAACCCAGGAGTGCACAATCAGAAAGCTCAAATGACCACATGGTCGGATGGGGGTGCAGGGGAAGGGAGCACCCAGTAAACCTGTAATCTTTGGAGACAGTTTTCTAAGAGCAACATCTGGACCAGGGCTCCTCAACCCGGCTCACACATCAGCATCACGTGGGGAAAGCTTTTTAAATAACCATTGCTTGGACCAACCCTTGGAGATTTGGCTTTAACAGGCCAGAAGTTGGGCTTGGATTTAGTCGTTGTTATTGTGTTTGTTCTCTGTCTAAGTTCCTTAGGTGATTGCATTAATTTTCTATTGCTGCGTAAAAAGGATTCCACAAACTTAGGGCCTTAAAACAACACACACTCATTATCCCGCAGTTTCTGTGGGTCGAGGATCCAGAAATGGCTTATCGGAGCCTCTGCTTCAGCATCTCATGAGGCTGCAATCAAGACGTCAGCCAGGGGCAGGGGTCCCATCTGAAGGCTTGACTGTGGATGGGTCGCTGCTAAGCTCCTTAGGTTGTCGGCAGGACTCCGCTTCTTGCAGGTTGTAGGACTGAGGGGCCTCAGTTCCTTGCTGGCTGTTGGCTGGAGGCTGCCTCAGTTCTTGGCCACGTGGGCCTCCTCAACATGGCAAGTTGCTTGAGCAAAGCCAACAAGGGAGAGAGTCTGTTAGCAAAACGGAAGCTATGGTCTCTATAACATACTCTCGTGCAACTTAATCACAGAAGAGACATCCCATCCCCTTTGCCATGTGCTCGTGGCTAGAGCAAGCCACGGGTGCAGCCCGTGCTCAAAGGGAGGGGACTACACCCACAATGGAAATACCCAGAGGCAAGGTCACTGGGGGCCGTCTTAGGGTCTGTCTACCACAGGGAAACTAATATGCTGCCAGCTTTAAGAACTATTCATCTCAGGCAGTGGTTCCCAAATCCCTCCGATCAGACTTGTACTTCTCATGCTTTAAAAATCATATTAATCCCCTGGAAATCTTGTTAAAATGCGGATTCTGGCTGGCACCTGAGAAAGACTCTGCATTTCTAAGTCCCAGGTGATGCCAATACACTGGTCCTCAGATGACACTTGGAGTAGCCAGAATCTAAGGAATGTCATAGGGCCAAATAGATTTTTTAATGTTCAATTCCCACTCCATCTTAAGCACCGTAGGGCTAAGGTATCACCCCCAAATGTTGCAAAGCATAAAGCCCACTTTATCAAGACACTGCAGTAACCAAAATCTCCTATTCAAGAGTGCATCACTGAGCACATTGCCTACTTCTAGTCTACTGGGTTAGTCATAAAACCCTAATAACGCTTGAAGCTCTCTCTTGGGGGGGGAGGGGCAAGGGCAACATGTATAACCTAAACATCTGTACCCCCATAATATGCTGAAATAAAAAAAAATAAAGTATATAGGATCATAAAAAAAACCCTAACAATTTGTTGTTTGAGATATCTTTATATCAATCAAATGAGTTCATACATGTTATATATACTTGCAACCCCAATGATGTTACAGAAACATGGTTATTACTACCAACTATCGGCTCCAAAGGAGATGAGGTTTAGAAATAAAGGGAACAAACATCGAGTTCCCAACATGAGCCCTTTCAATTAAAAACTTTAAGTGCCATATTTCCTTGATTTTAAAAAAAATTTGAAACTCAAATGTCTTAAAATTGATGCATACAGTTAATACAGTGTTTTTATATTTCCCCAAAACATCATGAATAATTTGGTGCATATTATTATTGGGCACTGCTAACGTTTCAGTATGTGGTCTTCCAGATGTTCCCCTGTGCGTTTATATAGGGCTGTATAGACACACATAAAATATGTTATTTGGGGGTTTGGGGTATTTTTACTGACATGTTTTTTAACAGGTATTTTTAATATATATGTATTTCTAAAAGCATTTAAAAACATGCCTTAAAGATCTTCTCACTGGAGACTTAACCTGTATCAATCCACACAAATCCACCTCATTCCTTTTAATGATTGCATAGAACTCTCTAGTATGAATGGACCATGCTTTAGTTAATCACTGTGTTGGGAATTTATGTATGTTAACTCATTGTAACCTTAGTTACTTCTCTGTCTTCACTCCCTCCTTCCTTCCCCTTCATTCACCCTTCTACATCCTGCCAGCCTCCTGCCTCTTACTCAAAGGCACCCGGCAGGGTGCTGCCTCAGGGCCTTTGTACTTGCTGTTCTCTCTGCCTGGAATGCTCTCAGATAGTCACGTGTCTCCCTCACTTCCTGTCTTTACTCTGACTCAAAAGCCACCTTGTCAAAAGCTACCTGGCCACCTATCCAAGATTCCAAACCCACCCTTCTCTCTTCTCCTAACTCTTCATGCCCCAGTTCTGTTCTTTTTGCTCCTCAGCATTTAACACTAGCTCATATATTATTCCTCTGCTCCCTCCAGAATGTCACTGCCCCACTAGGGCAGGGATTTTTGTCTGTTTTGTTGATGGCTACATTCCCACTGCTGAGATCAGCACCTGCACATAGCAAGCTCTCAAAAAACATTTGTTGAACAAATGAATGAATGACAGTGGTATGTGATTAGTATGAATCTTAGTCCTGTCTTACTAGAGAGGAAACTGAGGCACAGAGAGAAGAAGTACATGGTCAAAACACTGAACATAGCAAACGCAACACCACTTTTCACCATCCACGGCACTCCTGGCTATTGCTGGGCTTCTTTGGATTCACTCGTGTAATAAACATTTATTGAGCTTCTCCTATGAGCTTGGCTCAGTAGAAGGTTTGGGTGACAACTCAGTTCCTGCTCTCAGCAATTTACAGTTCGGTGGATGAGCAAGGCTAGAAAAATCACAATGACAGTTGTGAGACTACTCAGGAGCATTAGCGAGGCTCGGGGTTAGGAAGCCTTCCTGGAGGAGGTGGCGTCCAAGGCGAGACCTGAGGATTCGTGGAGGGAAGAGAGTTCTAGGGAGAAGAAGATGTGCAAAGTCCTGGAAGCTAGGAAGAGAGAGGAGTTAGGTCCCTAGAGTTCTGAACTAGGCAGGGAAACTGATTACATTTAGCAAAAAGTACTTCCTTCTCAGGTCCCTTTGTGCGTCGCCTGCTTGAAAAACCCAACCACTCCCAGCCACTGCACCGGGGAGAGCCAGAGACATTTTGCTAGCGCTTAAACTGTCGCTGACACTATCAGATGCTGGGGGCTCCTTCTGCTTTAATCCAGGGAATTAGCTTCTGGCCCCACCAGCTCCATCCCCTGAATTGCTGGAGGGCAAAGGTCAATGCATTAAGCAGGGCAGATTAATACCCGGCCATAAATCCCAGAAGCTGCATGTAAGCAGCAGTCATATTTCACACGGAATCACCCCAGCCATTGATCGGCCCATCTTCGGGAGGGTGCACGCGTGTGTGTGTCCCAGGCCATGTTTACGAGCCTCGCCAAGCCCTCCTGGACAGCGCCCCCCACACGCTGCCCTTTGATCAGGGAAATCCAATACCTGAGGTCTGGGCTTTATGGGCGAGCAAGTCTAGATTAAGAGAATTAACCACAGTGGATCACAACTAATAAAACGGTGCCTGGGCCCCACCGCAGCGTGGCCCTGGGGGACAGGTAGTGCTGGAAGGGAAGGGGCAGAAGGGCTGCCAGGGTCCTGCCCAGGGCCACCACCCCTCCCTCCAGCCCAGAGGGGGATGAGTGTGTGTGTGTGTGTGTGTGTGTGTGTGTGTGTGTGTTTTAATCTAAATTCTCTCCTACATTTCTTTTCCCTTTTATATGCCAACATATATTTGGCATTTCCTGGAGCAACAGGCACTGCCAGACAATCCATTTATCCATTGACTTCTGTACTCATTCATTCATTCATTCATGAAATATTTACTACGAATAGATGTGCTAGACACTGTTGTGAGTTGAATTTTGTCCCCCAAAAAGATACATTTAAACCCTAATCCCTGCTACCTATGAATGCGATGTTATTTGAAAATAGAGTCTTTGCAGATATAACCAGGTTAATATGAAGTCATACTGGATTAGGGTGGACCCTAAATCCAACGACTGTTGGCCTTATAAGAAGACACAGAGAGACACACACACAATGATGGTATTGTGGTTATGCTAAAAACAAAGAGTCCTTATGATTTAGAGATACATTTAGAAATATTTATGAACACACTGAAAATTGACATAATGTTTGGGATTTGCTTTAAAATAATGCAAGAGTTGAGGGAGGGGAGAGTGCAGATGAAAGAAGAATAGCCGATAATTGCTAAAACTAGGAGACGAGTAGAAGTTCATTAGACTATTTTTCCTTCTTGTATATATATTAGCCACTTCCACAATCCAGAAGGGTAGAAATGCCCACTTATGGAACACATTGTATTTGAATTAGGTTGTAAGTGTAACCTTGAGCATGAGTAGTTCCGAGCATGGGTGTTGGGGTCAGACCAACCTGCCTTCAAGGCTGAGCCTGGCTGATCTCAGCTGGTCAGCTCTGTGTGGGGTTGGAAAAGGGGTGTGTGTTTGGGGGTGGAGTGGGGAGAGTAACTGGGACAGAGGAAAGTCCAGGGAAAAGAAGCTTCGCCCAAATAATCTAAGAGAAATCTCCCCCATCTCAGGGTCAGCTGATTAGCAACTTTAACCTTAATTATCCCTTGCTGTGTAACCTAACGTGTTCACAGACTCCAGAGATTAGGACAAGGTCTTTGAGGGACCATTGTCCTAGCTACCACAAATGATTTGTCCTATAAAATATCCACAGTCTGGAATTTTCTGATGCACCCTCATGGTGCCATTTTTGCATGTTCCTCTGTCCTCTGCAGTTCACATAAATTGCACTTTGAATTAGAGACTTAATTGAATCAGGGTCAATGTATTTTTGGCAAGACTACATCACAGGTGGTGTTGTGAGTGTTCAAGGTGTAAAGACTTAAGTTATTTTTCAGGATGAGACACACGTAGGCACACTAAATGGATTGAGAATTTACAGCTGCTTATAATAAACCCTTCTGTTGCAATTCGCACGGTGTCAACAAATTGGACTGGGAGAAATTTTCAAAGAAAGACAACATTAGGAAATCAAAGATAAACATTTCTTTTATTCTTCATGCAGGAAAAAAAAGAGTCCTTTTTGTTCCAACTGTTAGGCAAAACAAAAAAGAAAAAGAAAAATAAGAAAAAGATTTTCAAAAAATGTTAGAGAAAAAATCAGCTTTAACTATTGGCAAAAAGAAAAAATTAAAAAAAAAAAAAAACGTTAGAGAAAAAAGAACTTTCAAACCAAAGCAAGAAATCTGCATACCCAGCATGCTCTGATAAGGGGTTCTAAAAGCACATTTTATCTGTCACTCAATTTTTCTCAGCCCCAAGGGTTCCCAGGCTCTCAATAGATATCCAAAATGCACGACCCACAGAAAGCCCCCAGAGTGCATTCAAAACTAAAACGAAATACAGTTGATATTAATTTCCTCACCATTTCAGCCACTGGCAAAGCCCTGGTCTCCAGATTAAATCAGGAGGATAAAAGTTTGCTGAGAAACATATAAAGAAGAAATCTTTCCAGCCCAGATGAGACGAGGAACCACTCAACCCAAGACATGGACTTATTTTTGTTTCCTTCTGTTGTTACCCTTGATGTTTTCAATTTTCTAAAATTACTTACATCTCTGGGTTTTCAAATGTCAGAGGCAGAAGGTTTCTCACCTTACAGAATCTCCCAGAACCCTGTCATCAAATTTCAGACTGGCCAACAATGCCATTAACATTTATCTATGTCACAGATGAACATCGTATTTCATAGTAACTGGTGTTTCTTGAAAAGAGAGAGAGAGAGCAACTTAAGATCACAGGACACAGACTTGGCCATGAGAGTGGAAAAAGCAGAGAGGAGGAAGGGGGAAAATGTTTCCCAAAGAGCTTTAAAAATGGGGAGGAAAAGTCATTGGGGATAAAATGTGGCTCTGTGAAATGAAAGCCACATAATTTAAAAGACAGCGTGAATTTATTCACACTCATGGACTGAGGCGAGATTAGCTGAAGATGTGCTTTGTAGAGTCTAACACAGTAACCAAATAAGTAACATAATAATGGAAACAAGTAACATAGTAACTATACAAGTAAAAACTTAATACTACTAATATACACTTAAGTAATACATAATTTTTTAATTCTTCATTTTATTGGTTTTTCTCACCAAAAATAATTAATCCAAGTGGATATGCATAACATAGAAAATGGAAACTTTTCGTAATTCTATGACATAGAAAAAAACACTTTTAACAGTATTGGGTAAGTTATTTCTAATTTTTTTCTATGCAGAAAGATATATAAT
>NW_012154285.1:9373990-9425507 GCF_000956105.1 Propithecus coquereli
GTCGCCTGCTTGAAAAACCCAACCACTCCCAGCCACTGCACCGGGGAGAGCCAGAGACATTTTGCTAGCGCTTAAACTGTCGCTGACACTATCAGATGCTGGGGGCTCCTTCTGCTTTAATCCAGGGAATTAGCTTCTGGCCCCACCAGCTCCATCCCCTGAATTGCTGGAGGGCAAAGGTCAATGCATTAAGCAGGGCAGATTAATACCCGGCCATAAATCCCAGAAGCTGCATGTAAGCAGCAGTCATATTTCACACGGAATCACCCCAGCCATTGATCGGCCCATCTTCGGGAGGGTGCACGCGTGTGTGTGTCCCAGGCCATGTTTACGAGCCTCGCCAAGCCCTCCTGGACAGCGCCCCCCACACGCCGCCCTTTGATCAGGGAAATCCAATACCTGAGGTCTGGGCTTTATGGGCGAGCAAGTCTAGATTAAGAGAATTAACCACAGTGGATCACAACTAATAAAACGGTGCCTGGGCCCCACCGCAGCGTGGCCCTGGGGGACAGGTAGTGCTGGAAGGGAAGGGGCAGAAGGGCTGCCAGGGTCCTGCCCAGGGCCACCACCCCTCCCTCCAGCCCAGAGGGGGATGAGTGTGTGTGTGTGTGTGTGTGTGTGTGTGTGTGTGTGTTTTAATCTAAATTCTCTCCTACATTTCTTTTCCCTTTTATATGCCAACATATATTTGGCATTTCCTGGAGCAACAGGCACTGCCAGACAATCCATTTATCCATTGACTTCTGTACTCATTCATTCATTCATTCATGAAATATTTACTACGAATAGATGTGCTAGACACTGTTGTGAGTTGAATTTTGTCCCCCAAAAAGATACATTTAAACCCTAATCCCTGCTACTTATGAATGCGATGTTATTTGAAAATAGAGTCTTTGCAGATATAACCAGGTTAATATGAAGTCATACTGGATTAGGGTGGACCCTAAATCCAACGACTGTTGGCCTTATAAGAAGACACAGAGAGACACACACACAATGATGGTATTGTGGTTATGCTAAAAACAAAGAGTCCTTATGATTTAGAGATACATTTAGAAATATTTATGAACACACTGAAAATTGACATAATGTTTGGGATTTGCTTTAAAATAATGCAAGAGTTGAGGGAGGGGAGAGTGCAGATGAAAGAAGAATAGCCGATAATTGCTAAAACTAGGAGACGAGTAGAAGTTCATTAGACTATTTTTCCTTCTTGTATATATATTAGCCACTTCCACAATCCAGAAGGGTAGAAATGCCCACTTATGGAACACATTGCATTTGAATTAGGTTGTAAGTGTAACCTTGAGCATGAGTAGTTCCGAGCATGGGTGTTGGGGTCAGACCAACCTGCCTTCAAGGCTGAGCCTGGCTGATCTCAGCTGGTCAGCTCTGTGTGGGGTTGGAAAAGGGGTGTGTGTTTGGGGGTGGAGTGGGGAGAGTAACTGGGACAGAGGAAAGTCCAGGGAAAAGAAGCTTCGCCCAAATAATCTAAGAGAAATCTCCCCCATCTCAGGGTCAGCTGATTAGCAACTTTAACCTTAATTATCCCTTGCTGTGTAACCTAACGTGTTCACAGACTCCAGAGATTAGGACAAGGTCTTTGAGGGACCATTGTCCTAGCTACCACAAATGATTTGTCCTATAAAATATCCACAGTCTGGAATTTTCTGATGCACCCTCATGGTGCCATTTTTGCATGTTCCTCTGTCCTCTGCAGTTCACATAAATTGCACTTTGAATTAGAGACTTAATTGAATCAGGGTCAATGTATTTTTGGCAAGACTACATCATAGGTGGTGTTGTGAGTGTTCAAGGTGTAAAGACTTAAGTTATTTTTCAGGATGAGACACACGTAGGCACACTAAATGGATTGAGAATTTACAGCTGCTTATAATAAACCCTTCTGTTGCAATTCGCACGGTGTCAACAAATTGGACTGGGAGAAATTTTCAAAGAAAGACAACATTAGGAAATCAAAGATAAACATTTCTTTTATTCTTCATGCAGGAAAAAAAAGAGTCCTTTTTGTTCCAACTGTTAGGCAAAACAAAAAAGAAAAAGAAAAATAAGAAAAAGATTTTCAAAAAATGTTAGAGAAAAAATCAGCTTTAACTATTGGCAAAAAGAAAAAATTAAAAAAAAAAAAAAACGTTAGAGAAAAAAGAACTTTCAAACCAAAGCAAGAAATCTGCATACCCAGCATGCTCTGATAAGGGGTTCTAAAAGCACATTTTATCTGTCACTCAATTTTTCTCAGCCCCAAGGGTTCCCAGGCTCTCAATAGATATCCAAAATGCACGACCCACAGAAAGCCCCCAGAGTGCATTCAAAACTAAAACGAAATACAGTTGATATTAATTTCCTCACCATTTCAGCCACTGGCAAAGCCCTGGTCTCCAGATTAAATCAGGAGGATAAAAGTTTGCTGAGAAACATATAAAGAAGAAATCTTTCCAGCCCAGATGAGACGAGGAACCACTCAACCCAAGACATGGACTTATTTTTGTTTCCTTCTGTTGTTACCCTTGATGTTTTCAATTTTCTAAAATTACTTACATCTCTGGGTTTTCAAATGTCAGAGGCAGAAGGTTTCTCACCTTACAGAATCTCCCAGAACCCTGTCATCAAATTTCAGACTGGCCAACAATGCCATTAACATTTATCTATGTCACAGATGAACATCGTATTTCATAGTAACTGGTGTTTCTTGAAAAGAGAGAGAGAGAGCAACTTAAGATCACAGGACACAGACTTGGCCATGAGAGTGGAAAAAGCAGAGAGGAGGAAGGAGGAAAATGTTTCCCAAAGAGCTTTAAAAATGGGGAGGAAAAGTCATTGGGGATAAAATGTGGCTCTGTGAAATGAAAGCCACATAATTTAAAAGACAGCGTGAATTTATTCACACTCATGGACTGAGGCGAGATTAGCTGAAGATGTGCTTTGTAGAGTCTAACACAGTAACCAAATAAGTAACATAATAATGGAAACAAGTAACATAGTAACTATACAAGTAAAAACTTAATACTACTAATATACACTTAAGTAATACATAATTTTTTAATTCTTCATTTTATTGGTTTTTCTCACCAAAAATAATTAATCCAAGTGGATATGCATAACATAGAAAATGGAAACTTTTCGTAATTCTATGACATAGAAAAAAACACTTTTAACAGTATTGGGTAAGTTATTTCTAATTTTTTTCTATGCAGAAAGATATATAATCACATATGTTTGTATATATATAAAAACAGTTACTCATGTATAATTATATATAGCATGTACAATAAATTATATATCATATTTTATATGGCAAAAAAGCTTCTTCAAAAATAGCATCATAGAAAATGTAGCTCTCAACTTGCTTTTTTAACTTGACGGTGAATCATGGATATCTTTATATGTTGACACATCTATCTGATCTGATCTTCTGAATGGCTGCATCGCAGGCCATGAAGAGCAGAGCTTGTTCACATAATTAATTCCCTCTATTAAGGGCATTTGGGTTGTGATCTTTTGAATGACCTTCTAGGGAAGAGAAAGGAAGAGTGTATTAAATCCCTTTTCAAGTAAAAGCAACGTAAAATGCGCTTTTTAAAACTTTTTGTCTCTGTGCCAGGCTCTATGAAATAAAGAGTACCTAAGCTGTACAGTGGTTTATTGATTAAATGAGACCCAATAAGCAGGAAGTTCCTCCCCCAGATGCTTAATAAATAGGAGCTAGTTTGCATAACCATTTCGTTAGTGGTATAGAGTCATTTATTTTGCAGCTTATTTCATTTGGTTTTGCCAACAGCACTGTGCATTAAGTAAGGCAAGGATGGTTGCTATCATACCCATTTTACAGAAAACCAAGGCTCAGAAAGGTGAAGTTCATGGGGGCTCCTCCCCCAGCTCTGCGGAGCATGGAGGAGGCTTCCTGGAGGCGGTAGTGCCTGACTGTTAGAGGACTGGGATAGGACCCTGGCTCTGCCCCTCACTCACTGTGGAACCCTGAGCAAGTTACTTAAGCTTTCTGTGCCTCCGTTTGGGCATCTATAAAATGGGAACCAAAAAAAATACTGCATCTTAGAATGGTGAAGATGAGATGAATGAATATGTGTCAATTACTGCAACTAGTGATGGTTTAAAACATAAATCAGATCTTGTCACTCTTCAGCTCAAACTTCTCCATTGGCTTCCATCTTATTTGCAATAAAATCCAAAATCCTGACACAGAATAGCCCGTGAGGCTTGACACGACCTGGTTGTCCAGCTATCTCCCCCTCTGTCCCCGTCCTTTGGCTACTCCTCCATCCACTGGCTTCCTGGATGCCCCGAGACACACCACGCCCAGCCCTGCCTCCAAGCCTTGGACATTTTCTTCCCTCTACCAGGAAATAATATTTGTGTGCTTGTTTCTTGTCCATCTCCCCCGCTCTTAAATGTACGTTGATGAGGGCAGGAACCGGCTCTGTTTTGTGCGTCACTGCACCCCCAACACTTAGAAGAGCGTCCCACACACAGCAGGCCCTCCGTAAATGTTAGGTGTCCCAGGAGGCAGGAGAGAAGGGCATTTCAGGCGATGGGCACAGCATGAGCAAAGCCATGGTGGTGGGGAACAGAGCGTGACCGCAGCAGGGAACCACACGGAGCCTTCATCCTGGGCCACTACTTCATTAGAGAAAATGGCCACTGCTTACCACCAAGACACCGGGGATGCATCATCCAGCTGAAATGCCTTAGGCTGATACTTCCTCCAAACACTGCTTTATCCCCTGCTCTGTTCGGTCCCTTGTCCTTCCCCGGGGCCATTGCTGCCTTCCTCTGTAGCCCCCAAGGCGAGGGGCACAGACAACCAGGGCTGGGGGCCCCCTCGGTCCCAACTAGCAGCTTTGAGTGGGGGGCTTGGGAAGGCCTGCATCTAACAGAATGAGAGAAGGACTTTGGGAGGACAGGAACGTCCCCAGGGGAAAGCTGCCTTCTGGAGAATTCACAGCTCACAGCAAATAAACAGAATTAAAACTAGAAAGGGCTGCGTCCCCTTGGCCCCTTTAAGAAAGACGCCTTGGGATTCTGGCTGGATGTCGAAGCAGGAAACCAAACACACTCAGAAGGGGCTGCCCAAGCAAATAAATAATCATTTATTAAGGTACTTGTCTCCACAGCAGGAAATCGGCAAGGGTCGGGGGGCAGAGCCTCCTTGGAGAGGGAAGCCATCTTTAAAGGGGGTCCGGCTTGATTTGAAACACTTGTCTCCAGATGGAACCCGTAAAAACCCAGAGCCTCAGCCTGCTCCAAACCTCCCAGGAGAAGGAATAGCCACGAACAGCTTTCTAGAACCTTCCAGAGCAGAAAGAAAGACAAGGAATTAAGAAACCTTCTCCAGACCTCCACACTGGCTTGCCTCAAACCCGTGCCCACAGGACTTTTCTCTGGATTTTTGGCTGGGGCTTAGATGGCAGCCCAGCAGCACGCTTTGTTTCTGCAGAGGGAGGTTATCTTTGAAGTGGAGCCCAGGGAAGGTCTGAGGAGAGATTTCGTGGTCACAGCCCTGGGCAGAGCAACTAGGACGTGGCTTCCCCGAGAGCCAGGCTGGCGGAGGCACCGCTGACCCCCTTTCTTGAAAGCTCCACATCCTCTTCTCCCATGGAGCCCGTGCGGGGTTTTCTCCCTTTGCCTGGAATGTTCTCTCCCCGCCATACCGTACACCACCCCCCCTTGGCCTGGGCAACTCCTCTGTCTTTTAGATTTCGGCTCAACCAGGGAAGGCCTCTCTGATCGCTGGGACCAGCCAGCTGGGCCGCCTCATAGGAGCGCTCACATGCCCACCCCTCCCCAAACAGCGTGCTGCTCGGGGCCTAGCACAGCTGGCGTTACACGTTCCCACGGCTGTGATGGTTGCTCCCCCACTGCTTGTGCTGTGCTCAACACCATAGCCACGGTGCATGACACGCGACAGACCCCCAATGAACGCGTGTCGGATGAATGAATGAATGGACGCTCAGGGAAAATATGTGAGTGCACCTCAGTCTCCTAGCGAAGTGTCCCAGCCCTTGGATGCGTGCGTGAATGAGCGAGTGACTGAGGGAAGGAACAGATAAAAGAGTGAATGAATGAATGAACAAGGGCTCCCTCGGGGGCGACCCTATTACTTAATGGCTTTCTTCTGTCCCTCCTTTCCTCTGCGTGCAGTCAGAGAAGGACGTAGGAGAGGTCGGCACGAATGTGACTTCGCCCAAAGCACATGGCAAGAGGAGGGCATTTCCCGAAGGGGCACCCGGTGGCCAGGGGGGGGGGGGCCGGGTGCTTCCAGGCAGAAGCTGACCCCCAAGGGGCAACTCTGTCCCTGACCCCTTTCACCTTCCCTTGTTCTGATCTTTATGGGGCCGTCTGCCTTTTAGCATCAAAGGAGACAGCAGGGCCGTGACTTGTCCCACAACAGTTCTATAAAAATGTAATTACCCAATAACCCGCTGTCTGCAAAACAAACCATCTTCCTGTTTCTTCTCCCATAAAAAGCATTTGACAGCCCTGTTCTATCAGCTTATAAAACCTGGAGAGAGTTGGCTTAGCCCCCTCTGAAATGAAAACCCTCGGGGGGCAGAGTCCCAAGTGGGGAGAAACACACCTCTGACCCTCCAGGCAGTTGCTTCAAAGCCGCTGCAGGTTTCCAGAGAAGCCGAGGAGAGCAACTCATCCCAGGGATCTGAGGGACTGGACAATGCAAGTCACACCTAGAAAGGGCAGGGGGCTTGGAAACGCTCAGAGCCCAGGCCGACTGCAGGCACAGGCAGCCTCCTCGAAGCTCACTGGAAGGTCATTCCTTCATTTATTCACTCAACAAACATCTATCAGGCACCTGTTTTGTGCTAGACATCAGGTTAAGCCCTGAGAGTTCAAGCCTGATACAACAGGCACCAACCCTTTAAGAGACTCACGTCTAAAATAGGCGTTTATTTTAAGTGATGATGAAACACCTTGATCTGAATTTATCAACATGCAAAAATTGCGTATAATCCATCATTACATGGATGAGGCAGGTTATAAGACAGTAAGTACACTATGGCTTCATTTTCAATATTTTTTTCATGGAAAGAAAAATATAATGAAATTGGAGATAGTGGTTCTACATCGTGATTTGTGGAGCTATGTACTGGGTTAAAAAGTCCCCTTAAAAGCTACATCCAATTCCTAACCTCTGGCGCCTGTGACTACGGTCTTATTTGGAAATAGGTTCTTAGCAGATGTAATTAAGGCAAAGTTCTAGATGAGATGGTACTGGGTTGGGGTTGGTCCTAAAGCCGATGAGAGTGTCCTTATAAAGAAAGAAGGAGGACATTCGATACACGCAGGGAAGAATGTTTTTTGGGAACACAGAGGTAGAGATTGCGTGAAGCGGCCACACACCAAGGGTCACGAGGAGCCATCCGAAGCGGGAAGAGGCAAGACCGGAATCTTCTCTAGAGCCTCCGACGGGAGCTTGACCCTGCCAGCACCTCGATTGCAGACTTCTGACCTCCAGGACGGTAAGACAATAGATTTCTATTGTTCTAAGCGCCTCTGTTTGCGGTCGTTGTTACAGCAGCCACGGAAACTGATCCAGGTTGTCTACCAGACTGCATGCTGTTGTCACAGACCTGTTCGTTAAGAGAGGGTAGTTGCACTGTATTTAAACTATATACTTATTTTTTAAAAAAATACTTTAAACATGGAAACACAGTGACTGAATAGACATTTCTTTCTGTTTTTCTATGCGTATCTTCTATGACGATAGCAGAGGCACGTGAAAAGACAGACACTCAACATCCTTAGTCATCAGGGAACTGCGAGTTGAAACCACGCCGAGATACCACTTCACACGCGTTAGGGCGGCTGCCATCGAAACGTGAGATGATAACAAGCGTTGGTGACGGTGTGGGGAAACTGGAGTCGTTTGCATTGCTGCTGGGAATGTAAAATGGTCTGCCACTGGGGGAAAACAGTGGAGATTCCTCAAAAAGCTAAACCTAAAATTACCATAGGACCCAGCAACTCCACTGCTAGGTATAAACCCAAAAGAATTGAATGCAGGGACAAAACAGATACTTGTACATCAATGTCCATAGCAATATTATTCACAGCAGCCAAAAGGTGGAAACAACCCAAGTGCCCATCAGCTGAGGAACAGATACATAAAACGTGGTAGTCTATGCGTACATTGGAATATTATGCAGCCATAAAGAGGAATGAAATTCCAATGCACACAGCAACATGGATGAGGCTTAAAACCATTATGCCAAATAGAAGAAGCCAAACACAGAAGGACAAATATCGTATGATTCCATTTATGCGAAGTACCTAGAATAGGCAAATTCCCAGAGACAGAAAATAGAACAGAGGTTACCAAGGGCTGGGGGAGAGGGCAGGGGAGTTACTGTTTAACGGGTACAGGGTTTCTGTTTGGGATGATGAAAATTCCGGGAGATGGATGGTGGCGATGGTTATATAACATCATAAACACCCTTAATGCCACTGAACTGTACGCTTAAAATAGTAAGTTTTACATTATCTATATTTTATCAATTGAATCGATTTAGATATAGATATATATATATTTTATATATATATTATATTACCAAGAAATGCCTGGATATTATCAAGGATGTAGGGTAGGTTTTGTTTTCTTTTTTATAATTTTTGGCATTGCTAATACTCGTGATACGATGAATATTGTCGCCTAAGGAGCTCACGGTCTGGTGGGTGAGACAGATAAGGAAATCGACCATTGCAGTCGATGGTAACATACACAGAGAGCCAGGAGCATCTAAATCAGGCTGCAGGGTGCCACGAAGGGTCCCCAGAGAGGGCATGATGGGCCAAGCAAGGAGGTGGGGGTGGAGGAGAGGGGGCATTCCAGGTGGAACAGGCATTGAAAGTGTCTGTGTCTTATTAATATTAACCAAATGATTAGGAGAGACAATGCGTATAAAGGACTTCATGAAGAGTCTAACATGGATTAAGTACTGGAAAATGCTAGTTAGTTACTGTTACTGGTATCATTGTAATCAGCTGCAGCCGGACTGCTGGGTTTGAATATTGACCTTGCTACTTACTTGCTGTGTGTCCTTGGGTGAGTTAGTTAACCTCTCTGTGCCTCAGTTTCCTATTCTGTAAAATGGGGATAAATAATAGCACTTACCCCCTAGGGTGTTGTGAAGATTAAATAACTTAATACATATAAATCAATTAAAACAGTGCCTGGCATATGGAAAGGACTATATAAGATTTAGCTATTTTTTCTTAAATGCCTATAAAGGACAGGAAGGTTCTGGAAATAGCATAAAAGAGAAATGGAATGGCTAAACGTGCCTGGGGAAAGAGCAGTGTAAGAATCCTCTTCATTGAAATAAAAAGCAAATAAAGCCTTTGGAAAGGAAACAAAGGGAAATCACAAATCTGAAAATAAAAGTGTCTTATGATTATAGGGGTTGCATTTGGGACCAAGATATTTTTAGCTAACAAAATGGAGTTAAAATGGGTTTTGACAAAGTGAGAAGATGCTGAAAATGCATAAAGGAGTCAGGCTCGCAAGGATGAACATAAGTCAGCCTCTCCGTGAGAGAAAGCCCCACTGTATTCAACATTTGGAATTGATGACTTGGTGGTTTCCTTTGGAGAAGAAAATATCTTGACATTTCCTGGTAAGTCTTCCTTCCTACCCTGTCGCCCTTAACGACGGTCTGTATCAGCCTGGCGTCCCTGCTGGAGCGTTGATGGGTGTGTGTACACAGACAGTATTTTCGATATTAGCAATTTGGAAGGCTCAGAGCGGTATCCGCCACCATCCTGAAGATGCAGGCGACTCTACTGCATACGCCCCCCCTTAACACGCAGTCACAAATCACTCCTCCACGAATTCCAGCATTTCAAAGCTGCGGTATAAATATCCAAGCCAGAAGAACAGCATGGAAGCCGTAAGTGCTGGGTTTCAACCCTCTAGACTCCCTGGAACCACTGTTTGAGGTTCTGGCAGCCTCAGTATGGCCCTTTCATCCTTCTTGGGGATATGAATGGTGTGTTAAGCCAATAAGAGACAGCATGTGGTCTTTGAGTGGAAGCCATGGCATGTACTTCAAGGCTCTTGGATCTGCTTTGAAATTTTGAATAACAAACGTCTGCTCCTTATTCCTCTGCAATATCATCTTGTAAATGGGTACAGCAACATCTTATTCTAGCACAGAGTAAAAGGTCTTAAAGTTTTTGAGCTAAAAGTGACTGGGTCAGTAAAAAAAAAAAAAGAAAACTATAAATCTTGGGACTTTACTTTGCATTTGAGGGAAAGCTTTGGAAACATCCTTTTATCCATTAGTAATACATTCAGCTTTGAGTAATAGAATACCCCACTATAGTGCCTTCATTTAATAGGAGTTTCTTTTTCTTATATAACAAGCATTCCAGAGGTGGTTCAGCAGCTCGGCCATGTCTTGACCGAAGTTTTGACAAAACAGCTGCTGCAGCTCCAGCCATCACACCCAAACTCAAGACAGAAAAAAAAAGTAGAAGGGGAAAGTTCTGCATAAGTCCCCCTTTCCAGGAGAATAATTTTTTTTCCCCAGAATATCCTACAAAAGACCTTTGGACAGAACTGAATCACATATCATCCCAGATGCAAGGAAATATGGGAAATTAGGAAACAAAACTTAAACAAATTTTAATCCATAGCCTGGGTCTGGGCTCATTGCTGCTCTGAGCAAAACCTGGATCCTCTTATCAAGAGGGAAGGAGTAAAGAATATAAAGTGGGTAACTAACAGTCTGCCCTACTCCTCAATCCAGACATAAGTACAACTTTGGTGGTCCAAAGAAGAAATCTAGAGGTTGGATGTAGAGGTTCACACCTTTAATCCTAGCACTCTGGGAGGCCGAGGCAGGGAGAATTGCTTGAGGATTACTTGAGGTCAAGAGTTCAAGACCAACCTGAGCAAGAACAAGACCCCATCTCTAAAAAAATGGAAAAATCAGCCAGGCATGGTGGTGGACGCCTGTAGTCCCAGCTACTTGGGAGGCTGAGGCAGGAGGATCACTTGAGCCCAGGAGTTGGAGGTTGCAGTGAGCTATGATGATGCCACTGAACTCTAGCCAGGACAACAGAGCAAGATCCTGTCTCAATTAAAAAAAAAATAAAATTCCTCTCTTAAAAAAAAAGTTAAAAAAAAAAAAAGAAGCAATCTAGAAAATAGAAAAAAAGAACCTGAAGCAAAAGCAGTAACAATGGGATGCCATTAATCTCTTGAGGGGAAACTGATACATTTTATGCGTTTTGACCTGATACCAGGATATATTCTTTACGACCTTGTGAAATGTGAAATCCATGAAGGCAACATCTGCAGAGATGTTCTGAAATAATTCATATGGGTAGACAGCCAGATTCCAAGCTTCTTGTCTAACTGACATGAACACATCTCCCTGATTGCTCTGCTAGGAAAGGCTATTTTTCCCCATTCACAGAACATGCAATGAGGCATGAAGAGAAACTTGGCACAACTTACTCAGCCAATGGATGTTTACTAAGCAAAGCAGACGTGGTTCCTACCCTCACAGAACATACAGTCTAGTGAGGCAAAAGAAAAAGAATCACACGAACAAATATGACGCTATCCATTAGCACTCTGCTAAGAGCTATGAAACTTAACACGAAGCAGGAGAACTTAATTGAAGCTGGGTCTGATGAGGATAAAGTGTAGGAGCCCAAGCTTGAGAATCAGATCTGGGTCAATTTCCCAACATGCCATGTCCAAGCTGAGTAAACTCGGACAGTGATAAAAACAAGCACTTGGCCAGGCATGGTGGCTCACACCTGTAATCCTAGCACTCTGGGAGGCCGAGACCGGCAGATTGTTTGAGCTCAGGAGTTCGAGACCAGCCTGAGCAAGAGCGAGACCCTGTCTCTACTAAAAATAGAAAGAAATGAATCGGACAACTAAAAATATATAGAAAAAATTAGCCGGACATGGTGGCGCATGCCTGTAGTCCCAGCTACTCGGGAGGCTGAGGCAGAAGGATCACTTGAGCCCAGAAGTTTGAGGTTGCTGTGAGCTAGGATGACGCCACGGCACTCTAGCCTGGGCAACAGAGTGAGACTCTGTCTCAAAAAAAACCAAGCACTTACCAAGCGTGTATCATGTGATAAACACCACACTCAGCATTTTAATCACCATGACAACCATTTGAGGTTGTCTAGTCCCATTTTAAAGAGAGGATAGTCAGAGATACAAATACACCTCCACGAGGTCACAGAATCGGTAAGTGGAGGAAGTTGGTGTGAACCTGTGTTACACCTTCTGCTAAAGCCAAGTTAGTCAACTTCCCTAAGTCTCAATTTTTCTCACCTGTGCAGGTAATTGGGAGGTGACTGTACCTGCCCCGGAGGCTGGCAGAGGGAATTAAGGGAAATGATCCGGGGGGTAGGGGGACCACGCCTAGCAAGCAGCATGTGGTCAATAACTGATAACTATTGTTCAAATTCTACATTCCTGAGGTCCATTTGGTCTTTTCTTTGAGTTCTCTTGTCCTGGACAGTCTCTGAACCCAGCCATGCCAACTGATCCATCTTTGTAGCTGCTTTGAGATTTCAGGAATCAAAAGAGACTAAAGTATTCTTTTCTTTTCTTCTTTTCCCTTTCTATGCCAATCAGGAAATGCCCAAGTTAATATCTAACAACCAATAAATCAAAGAGTAATAAGAACTTCAGTTCAAAATTTAAAAAGCCAAAACAACTCCCAGATCTCTTAAAAGCTATAGTGGTCAGATAAAGTCTCACAATTAGACCCAATGACTTTTGCCTGTTTTGAACCATGAAGAAATTTCTCCAGGGATGAAACTGGGAACATATATCTTGACTCGTTTGGGGCTCCGTGGTCTCATTAAGCCAAATCAATAAGAGGAGTTATTTAGGCAAATGGATAAAAGCCATTTGTTATTTCATATTTTATATTCGCCAAGGGCTGATCCCTTCTCTAGCCCTACCTGCTCCTGGACGCACGTCACGTGTTAACATTTTCGGAGCCTCTCACGGACGGACAGGCACTCTTGGGTATCTGGAATGGGCAGGTGTCAGCGTTTTACAGGTAAAGACGATGGAGGCAACGAGAAAAGCCCTCAAACAAGAAGACAGAAGCAAGGCGTGGCTTAGCCCTGTTTATCAGCTAAGGAGATGAAAACAGAGACTGATTGGGAGACTGAGCAAAGGTGGGTGAACTTGCCACAGACCGGCCAAGACGGCCACCCACAAATTCTGTTCTCAGAGTCCATAGACTCAGGGCGTCCTGCCCAGGAATAGGAGCCTCATTAAGTTCAGAAGTAATTAACAGCAATGACAACAAGAATAACGATTACAGAAGCTACTGTTCCTTACTGAGCGCTCACTCTGTTCCAGGCACTGGGCTTAGCCCTTTGTATTTACGGCCTCGTGGATCCTCCAACAACATTACAAGGCAGATACTATATATATAAACCCCCATTTTACAGATAAATAAACTGAGGTGCAGAGATAATATGTAACTTGCTTGGCATTCCTTGAAACAGCAGCTGCAGCACGAAGATTTGAACCAAGGCTTTCTCAACCCTATGACTACATTTCTGGGGGGATGTAAGGGTTCCAGGAATTCAAGAAGCTTTTGCCATCACGACCAGCCCATTCTTAACTTCAGGCGAAAAAAAAACAAACTATGAAATCTACAGAGTCTTTAGAAATGTGAACAAAGGTATCCAAGCTCCAAGTTGTCACTATGCATGGGGAGCTTCCTGTTTGCCGGCCAATATGCAAAGCACAGGTCACACCTGCTCTTATTGAATGCTGGTGCCAGCCCTATGAATCCCCAGGGCTGCCTGAACCCAGCCTCCATGCTGGGGTGACACTGTAATCTGGCCACCTCAGGAAGTAGCAAAGCCCCACCTGTGACCTCCCAGCTGCCAGTGGAGGTGGGGATGACAGCCTCGCCCTGGAGGATGACGTGGGGACAACCCTGCAGTGGGCAGTTTGTGCTAGAGGCAGCCAGGCCTGGAGCTGGGAGGAGGAAAGGAAAGAGATGGATAGAAGAAGTCTTGCTGAGCTCCATGTCCGAGGCTACCCGGACGCACAAACCTCCTTGTCAGCAGTTTGCTTCTCTCGTGCCTAGCGTGCATGGCAGGGCCGTGTCTTCATGGAGTTCATCCTCAAATAGGGCAGCAATATTGTGGCTAAGAGCTCAGACTTTGAGGCAAACCAATGTGGACTTGAATTCTCACCTCCACCTCCTACTCCCAGGGTGGCCTTGAGAAGATCAAGTCACCTTGCTGAGCCTCAGTTTACCCATCTGTAAAATGGGCTCAAGAAGATACCACCTCCCAGGGCTATCATGGAGAATTAAGGAGAGGAAGTTAGTACAGTGGTTAGCCCTGTCCTGGCCTCACTGTAGTCACCCAATAAATGGCTTTCTAAGTCCCATTTCTCACATCACGGAAATGAGAAAATACCCACCTCATAGAATTGTTATAAAGATGGAGGGAGATAATGTATATTAAACAATTATCACAGAAACTGGCACATGGAAGCTATTGCGATTGCATTAGCATTGTAAATAATAACCAAAAACAGATCCATCAGTTTAGGCTAAATGGAACTCTAAGTGTGTTGAAGTTTGATCAGGTTTTTTTTGTTTGCTTTTTTTATAGAGACAGCATCTCACTCTATCACCCAGGCTGGAGTGCAGTGGCGCCATCATAGCTCACTGCAGCCTCACACTCCTGGGCTTAAGCCACCCTCCCGCCTGAGCCTCCCTAGTAGCTGGGCCTACAGGTGCACACCACCATGCCCAGTTAATTTTTAAAATTTTTTTGTAGAGACAGGGATTTTGCTATGTTGACCAGGCTGGCCTCAAATGATCCTCCCGCCTCTACCTCCCAAAGTGCTGGGATTACAGGCGTGAGCCACGGAGCCCGGCCCTCAGTCGGGTTTATCAATCATGTGTATTGTGTGTTACTGGTCGGTGTCCCAGCTGGAAGCAGATAGCAGACTCAAACTAGATAATTTCAGGAAGGCACTGTTTACAAAGTGTGGGGAAAATTCAAAGGGCCGTGCAGCACCGCAGAGCTGGAACTGGCGTGAGCTGTTACCATTGCAAAGGCCCGAAGGGCAAGGAGGGGGATCAGCGCCCCCAGGGATGGCTGTCTGCAGAGGGGCTGCTTGTCAGGGGCTCTAGCCTTAAGCTGAGGGACACAGTGACCCGCAGTGACCCCACACTGAGGGAGCTGGGGATAAATGCCCAGCCCCGCTCTCCTCCCTCCACAATCTGCCGATGCTCCCACTGCCTGAGCCCACCTGGAAGCCGGGGGGGCCAGAGGGGCTGGTCCGTGCAGCTACGGAGGTCAGCACCCCAGTGCAGGGAGCAGGATGGAGAAGGGTGGACAGTGGATCTGGAGGTGCCAATGGGAGACACTCAGCTCGTTACCTAAATGATGCCGGCCACTTGGGAACCCCCAAAACCTGAGACTCCCATGCCCCCACTCGATCTCAGATTCATGACCTATCGTGATGGTTTGGACACTGGCAAACTCCAGGCATGTAAAAGTAAAAGGTCCTGCAACATGCACTGAGCACCCACAACACGCCACACGAGTCCCTGCCCTCCCCCCCAAAGTGCCACGTACGTGGAGGACACAGACGAGCCCACGATGGCAGAGAAAGCCCTGGCAGAGCTGCGGGGGCTCCCACCAAGGCCATCCGGGAACACTTCCTGGAGAAGGGAAGAGAGGAGAAGAGGTCGGAAGAGCAGGGTCAAGGTCCTGGGCACAAGATGGCAGGGAACTGGCTCTAAGTAGCTCGCCTGGCTGGAGTGCAGCGTTTGAGGCAACGGTAGTGAGAGCTGGGAAAGTAGGCTGGGGCCAGGTCACACAGGGCCTCATGGACGGTGGAAAGAAACTTGAGCAAGAGCTCAGGGACAACAGCCAGCCACGGAAGGCTTTTAAGCAGGTGAGTGATGTTGTCTACAGCTCTGGAGTGTTCTAAGTGCCACATGGACAAGAATCCTACCCAGGAGAGAGAGAAAAAAAAATCAGAGGGAGGTAGGGGTAGGGGAAGAGAGAGAGAGGACACACATGTGTGAGGAGGGATCAAGAGAGCAGCAGTGGAGCTGTGCCCAGCCCAGAGACAGGCTGGGAGTGTGCCCAGTGTCTAATTTCTGCTGGCATGAGCAGCCGGAGAAGCACATGTGTGACCTGACCTGGGAGGTCAAAGTGACCCACAAGCAGCTGACCACTCCTGATCCTTCTAGTTCTAATCCAGAGGTTGTTTTCAGAGCTCAGCAACTTCTCTCTCGCTACGAAGTCCGTCCACAGCCCATAATCTCCCCTACACCCCCCTACCTCCCCTTGCACAACTGAAAGAAAGCTCACCCAGCTGCCAGAACGCAGCAGCTGGGACGGGGGGTGGGGGGGAACACTTCAGGACTCCGAAGATGACACAACATAGCTTACTGAGAAAACGGAAATGTGATCGGTCCTCCCGGGGTCAGCACCGCTGGGGGGCAATGAGCTGCCAGGTATAATTAGACTAAACCCCAGCAACAGGCTCCTTGCCCCATTCATGTCAACACCCTTTTCTTGGCATGTGTTTCTGGTGCCTAAGCAGCATGGCTTTACCCAACCACTGACCTGGAAGAGCTTCACAGCAGAGAAGGGGTCTGTGGTCTGCTCTTTGTATGGCCACGGCCATAGTCATTACTCTAGGAAAATTGATAACAATAAATAGTTAATAATAATGACTAACGATCATAGAAATAATAATAATGCAATCACAGCAACCACCTTTTGAGTGTATACTTGGTGGCAGGTACTCAGCAGGGTGCCTAGCATACATAACCTCATTTAATCCACCCAACAACCCTATGGGGAAGGGAATATTAGCCTCATTTTCCAGAGGATGATAATGAGGTTCAGGGACAATAAAGTGATCAAAGCAGAAATGGAAGTCGGGTTTTCTGGACTTCCAAGCACAGGTTCTTACCGGCTCTGTCCTGTGGATCTCTCCACCCACCAGACATCAGCAACTCTGTCTGCTTCTGAAATGTGCTGTCATGTTGCAGCTTGTGAGTGAGTTCCAAACTCTAACCTCAGATCCTGAAAACTGGATTCTAACCATAATGAGTAGGCCTTTGTCATGCAGTTTGACGCAGCCGTGTGTACATGGCGGTCATGGTAGGAGGAAGGTGAACAGGCCATTGCCCCTGACCTTGGAAGGCATGGAAGGTATTTGACTAAGACAGTGAAACAAACCGAACTGATACATATTCTGATATGTGTATTTCTGAATGCCCTTGTCCAAGCCCAACTTCTGTGACAGGCCCCGCATATATGTGCTCAGATCTACAAGGCATTTATTGAGCCCCTGCTGGATGCAGTAGGCTTCTATAGGAACTATGCAAAATGCAGGAAGAATCAAAGAGCTGTCTGCCTAGAAGAGTTGAATCACTGAGGCAGGAAGCAGTTTCTGCATGGAATGCCAAGATGCTAGTCACTACCTGCCCGTCTAATGGTTGCAAAAGGCTGTTTTGAGGCTCCTGGGATGGACACATGGAAAAAGCAGGTGTCCTCATTTCCCAGAATTCAGCATCCACAGTTTTTCCAACATCTTCACAAAACAAATATTCTCAGCATCTTTTTCCAGCTATCCTTGAAATGGGAACTAATTGCCTCCTTGTAACTTCAGAACGATCAGCATCCTTTGGGGGCAGACATGCACGCACACGCCGATAAAGTCTTTTCTGATGGGATTCAGCCCAATCCTCCTTCTAACAGAAGGCCCTGTTTACTCATTAGGAGAGCTCTGGACACGCGCAGCAGACAGGCTGGCTCCAGGGCATTTAAAAGGTCAAGAATCAAGGGCCCAGGAAGGCAGATCAGCTGGGACTCTGATCATCAGAGCATCCCGGGATCAGGGTGGTTTTCTGAATGCACCAACAATGTGCTTTGTCCTAGGAGGGACTGTGTGTGACCCCGTGGTCAGAGGCAAGCCTCTCTGGGAAACGCCCTTTCTCCGCAGCCCAAGATGGCCAGTCACCCTTGGTTCCTGCCCTAGGTCGGGAATTTTGCCTGAGTCACTTTGACCGTGGGGAAACTGAAACTGCTTTGAGGAAACTTTCTTGGGAAAACTGCTGCCTCGGGGAAACTGAGGCAATGAAACAAAAGAGAATTCTGCCCTAGTCCTGAAACCCACATGGTCCTTAAAAATAATCTCTTATTCCAACCGAGCGGGAAAGTAACCACTTAAACATGAAAGGCAGGGATGTTTTAGCTCACTTTGATGCACCAGGCATTCTTGCAAAACACTCAACGTGCATCATCTCATTTAATACAACCACCCTAAGAGGTACCTGCTTTTATCCCCTTGTCGCAGGTGAGGCTCAGAGAGATTAAATCACTCACCCAAAATTATCCAGCTAGTTAAGTCGTGGAGCTGGGATTCAAACCCAGGTCTCTCCAAATCCAAGTTGGCCTGATCTACTATGGGAAGTAGAAAGGGGTTTGGGCAGTGAGCTTAGTGAAGCCCAGAATGGAGGGGGAGGATATCTTGTTTGTTGTTTGTTTTTCCCAGCACAGTTCAGGAGGAAGAGTGCCCTGACAGGCTGAACTGGTCAGACGGGGGGGTGACAGCATGGTGGACTTAGAAGACAGGTGGATGCCTCAACCCCTGAATGTTTTATAGCTGCTAGAAAACACAAAAAGAGAAACCTGCTGGCTAGCAACCTGGAAGAAGAGACTCCCCTTGTTTCATAGATACAGAAACGGACACACACATGGAAAGTGTCCTGCCCAGATATGGATGGGGATTCTTGGTCTGTCCTGGTTTCCAGAACACTACGTTTTCAAACACCAACAATAGCAGCAACAACAATAATAATAGCAGCCAACAGTGCTTTTTGTGCTAAAGCTCCGTCCTACGTATTTTACATACCTGACATCATTCGATCTTCACAAAATCCTCATAGGTAAGTTCTAAGGCTCAAAGAGGTTGAGTCCATTGCCTAAATCAGGCAGCTACTGAATGGCAGAGATAAGATCTTAACACCGAGACAGCCTGACTCCAAATCTGAACTCATAACTCCTAAACTGTGCTTCCTCTTTAGAACAGCATTCTTCGACAAGTGTTCATCCGGAACATTAAGCACAGTGCTCCGGATGAGTAAGACCCGGCCTACCCTGCGCGGGCTAAGCAGTCCATCAAGAGACAGACGCATGCGTAGATGATTTAATACGGTGTAAACGCGCTTTGATGGGGGAGAAAGCAAAAAACAGCCAGAGTGAGTTGAACAAAGGCTACCAAGGGATGATACATGCGCTGAGTTTTGAGGGATAAGTAGGTGGTGTTTGCCCAGTGAAGAAGGGAAAGATGTTCCCGCAGAGGGAACAGCAAAGCATTAGGAAGGAAGCGTGTTGTGTCACTAGATAACAAGAAATGCTAATTGGCTGAGGTATGACGTAAGGAATGGAAAGAGATGAGGCTGAGGAAAAGAATCCCAAAAGCCTATCAACAGGTAAACGGGTAGGAAAAAAAAAAGCTGTGCTGTAACTCTGTGCAAGATTACCCCACAACAAAAAGAAACGACTCATATCAACGCAAGCAACAATGTTGACAACTCTCAAAAACATCATGTTGAGTGAAAGAAACAAGACAGCGAAGAATATAAAATTCTAGAACAGGCACAACTAGGTAACAGTGATAGACGCTGTTGGGTTGTTGACTAGACAAGAGCTGAAGATACTTCAGGGTCATGGAAATGTTCCCTGTTTTGACTGCAGTCGTGGTTACGTGGGTGTGTAAGTGTGTCAAAACTCATCAAGTCAAACTTGTAGGATTTGTGCATTTTAAGTGTAACTTACACAGCAATTTGAAAAAAGAGAGAGAGAGAAGACAGAGAAAAAGAAAGAGAGGAGAAAAGGTTTGATTTGGACCTAAGTATGAGGGAGTACGTATGCCTTGCTGAGGACACCAGACTCTGGAGGGCCAGAGGGAAGGGCTGAGAAGTTTAAGCAGAGAGGTAACGAGACACAGCTCGAGGCTGGAAAGATCACTCTGGGCTCCAGAGGAGGACAGAGAACTGGGAAAAGGCAAGGAGGACAATTAGAAGGCTGGTACCCAAGAGATGGCAACCTATTCAATCAGGGCAGTTGTCATAGTGATACAGAGAAGCAGGGATGGGGTCGTCCGGGAAACAGAATTTGGACGTCAACCGGATGTGAGAGGTAGGCGACAAGGAAGGTTCTGGATGACTCTGACTTGCAAGTCACAGGTCCTGCCTGCACTCAAGGGCAGGAGATTACACAAGAGAGTGAAGACCAGCATGTGGGGACCTTTGGGGGCATCTCATAGACTGCCTGCCGCACTGGCTGACTTTTCTGTCTCCTTCAGCAGAGCCCTTTGCTCCTGGCACATCGAAAAGGACACAGCCGCCCTTCGGCTCAAAAGATCTGTAGCATTAAGACTCCTCGGACCTGGCAGGCCACCTGCTGGAAGGCACCAGCAAACCCAATGTCCTGTCTTTGAACAACACTGAATAGAGGCACATATTTGCGTTCTGAGATACAAATAAGCTTCATGAGCTAATGGGATGTGTCCTCTCCCCTAAAGGCTGATTGAACTTGGCTTAGAAACACTTTTATAAAATGAAGATGTCCTGTTTGAGATTAAGCAGAATCACATAGCACTCAGAACACCTTTGAGCCCAGGTCACATTTATTCGTTCAGCAAATATTTAATGAACACCTATTTAGTGCCAGCACTGTTCTAGGGATCGAGCACACTGTCGTAAACTTCGTCTTCATGGACCTCACTTTCTGCTGGAGGAGAGTTCAGGGACAGACAATGAAATAAATATGTAACATTTTCTGCAATGTTAATGCATCAAATATAACTCCATTATGAAGTTTAAACACGAAATTTTAAAATCCATGGTTTATTTCCAAATTTGAGATTTATTTTTAAAAGTTCATTGACAATTCCAGTAACTCTTGCCTCAGCAGAAAGAAAAGTTTCTCCAAATCAAAATTAATTTTTTAAAAACTATGAAAATCTTGGTTGAGGTGGCAATGACGCAAGTACCTATGTTTGTGACAACTCGCTAAAACATTTCGTATGTGTGTGTTTTACTGGATATGTAATTTATAAATTTATTGGATATATAAATTATACATCCAATAAAACAAATAAATAAAAATGGAAGAACAAACAAAAATTAATTTCAGAAAAAAAGCTACCTAGGAAGTATGATGCCTGAAGACAGGTTTTCCCAATTTGGTATTAACATTGATAGATCACAAATTATTAATATCTGAAAATATTGATTATAATCACATAATTTGTCATCATGCTGGTCTGAACACAAGAAAACAGTCTCCTACATTATGAATAGACAGCAATTTTATATTTTACATGCCTTTATTTTATTTCGTACACAAACATCATCAGCCCATTAACAGAATACCAAATCTTACACAATAATAATTAAATTCAGCCATCTTTGATATTTTGCTAAACTTCAATGATATAAAACCATATCATTACACACCACAAAATTGTATTTTGTTGTTATGAGATGTATATGTTTGGATTGGAGCCCAGGACATATTTTATTCAACAGTTTGCTAGTTTGCGTTATAAGGTTGACACGTTGGACGTTTAGTGTGTGGGCTTCTCTGTGCACTCCTGCCCTGGCTCTCACAAATGTCACGGGTGGGGCTGCCCAAGTAGCTCACCTTCCGCCTCGGAGGCTAACCCAGAGCAGTGGCTGAAAGCAAAGCTGCCAAGAATCACTAAGTTCAGTATAATTCTGCCCAGCATGGCTGTGCGACCCGAGGCAAAGCACTCGCTGCTCAGAGCCTCAGTTTCCCCACCTGTAAAATGGAGCCGGCAGTAGAACATACCTTGTAGGGATACAGGAATGTTGGGAGAGAACAGAGCTGAAGCTCCGGGAGCCAGAGGGATGGCAGGGAGTGAGTTAACTACCAGCGCCACGACTGTTCAGAGGAAGCCGATGCAATGTGTGAGTCCCACAGGGCCGAGGCCCACCTGGGGGCTGAGGACAGGTGCGTCTCAAGACACTGGGGGCCCCCAGCACCATCCAGGGGGCTTGTCAAAAATGCAGATTCTCAGGACCCTGTCCCAGAAATCCTGATCCACTAGGTCCCCAGATGGGCCCAAGATTTTGGATTTTTGACAAGCATCTGTTTTCAAGGCAATTCTAAGGATTTCTACTCTTCTCGCATTCTAAGTAAGCCATATTTATCACACACGTTCAAACACACACGCCCTGGGGTCGGTTAGAAGCCCCAGGACCTCTGCATTCTGCAAAAAGCAGTCACAGGCTGCACAAACAAATGGAGGTGGCTGTGTTCCAATAAAACTTTATTTACAAAACCGTGCAGTGGGCCAAATGCAGTGGTGGTTAAATCCCAGCTTCATCGTGCTGTGTTGCTTTGCATAAACCACCTACCTTTCTCTGAGCCTCAGTCTCCTTGTGTGCAAATTCAGAAAAATAATGGTAACAGCTTCACAATGTTGCTGTGAGGATTGTTAAATCAAGGGGTTTAGCATCATTCCTGAAACTCAGCAAACCATGATCAAAACCAGCTGTTATTAACGTCTGGTCCAGACTGCTGAGGTTTCGACCATGGTGCTGTGGTCTGAATGTTTGTGTCCTCCCCCAAATCCATATGTTGAAATCCTAAAACCCAAGGTGATGGGATTAGGAGGTAGAGGTGTTGGGTCATGAGGATGCCAACCCCACAAATGAGATTAGTGTCCTTGTAAAGGAGGCCCCAGAGAGCTACCTTGCTCCTTCCACTACCCGAGGACACAGGGAGGAGGCCCCCGCCAGGCACCGAATCCGCTGGTAACTAGGTCATGGGCTTCCCAGTCTCCAGAACTGTGAAGGATAAATTTCTGTTATTTATAAGACACCCAGTTGATGGTATGTTGCTGTAACAGCCCAAATGGACTAAGACATGTGGCCCCACCCCTTCCAAGCTGGGCGACCCTGGGTCTATGATAGAACCTCTCTGTGCCTCAGTTTCTCTTATCTAAAATAGAGATAATCACAGTTGTGAGAACCAAATGAGATAAGAAATGCAAAGTGCTTAGGATAATGCATGTAAAAGCACTGAAAGTTAGCTCGAGTTATTATTTTTGCTATGTTACGATGATAAATCGTTGTTTTATTATTATATCCTATAATTTCTCACAGAGAAGAGATGGAATCAACAGAGTAAGGGGGAGAATCCGTCCCTCGCAAGCAAAGAGGACAGCATCAGAAATCTGGCCTTTCCCAAAACCTCTTAAGACGTGGTCCTTTAGCCAAAGACACTGACTGTAGAAACATCTTTCTTTGCATCCAGCGGCCAACTCAGAGACACTCAACGCAGACACAAACAGGGTTGAAGCGGAATTGCATTCATCATGCGTAGCTCTGCCTCTAAATTCCTACTAAAGTTGAAACACCACGTCTACAACCTCCTTGGGAGCCTTCAACACAAAGCTCTGTGAATGGGGGAGAAAAAACTGGCCTAGTTTAATAAGTAGATGCTTCCTATCTGGTTTTAATCTTAGTTTTAGATTGGTTTCATCCTTTATTTAGTCTTTGGAATTTGCCATCAGCCTGCCGAAGACCAGCGACACCTCGGCGAATACGTTGTCTTTATTTTATTTAATATCCGGGTCTACGTGGATGGGCGTTCTCCCAACACGCCCAGAAGCCAACACGATGAACTTTCCTTAAAGGAAATTCAATCGCCTTTGCAGAAAACGGTTCTGGAGCCCTTCTCTGAGTTGATCCCGCAAACACACGCGAAAGTCCAAACAGTGCTAAAGTGATTAAAGCAGCTGGGATTGATCGGGGTTCTGAGTGACCTTTTGGTAACTTACCTACGCCTGCCATTTAGAGAAAGAATAATTTATGATGCAAGTCAAAGTGCAGAAAACCAAGGCAGACAGAAAGCGAATTCTGATTAGCCCTGGAGGGGTGAACTGTCAGGAAGAGCCCCCGGAGCCCCCGTGAAAACACGAAACAAAAGTGTTCGCCCAGACACAGACGCCTGCGGTTCCCAGCGTATGTCTGCTCTTCTGGTTAGTAGAATCCAAGAATTTCAGGGCTGGGGAGGCCTTAAAGGTCTAACTGAGCCCATTTATTTGACAAATGAGGAAACTGAGGCTTAGAGCAGGGGGTGAGTCTAGGTTGTCTGCACGCCGAGCGCTAGGATTTTTCCACTTTATCTAGACGACTGTATTCAAACCAGAGGGACCCCCAAAATGCCCTTTACTTGTAAATTCCAAATGAACTTGTAATAAAATTACAAATAAATTTTCAATGAAAATTACATATTAAATTTGTAGAATACAAGCTTCATGAGGGCATGGATTTTTATTTTTATTTTTTTTTCTGTTTTTTTCAATACTATAACCGCAGCACCTAGATTAGCAGTGGGCACACAGTAGACACTCAATATATTTTTGTGCAATGAGATTTCAGGAGTGACTGTCCCTGGACTCAAGATGTGCATGAGTCAATACGGAGCCGCTGGGCTCTGTACTCGAAATGGTGCCTACTGGGGGGACCAGATCATGAAGACAAAAGATCTAGATGCTCAATGTATTTTGTTGGCACTAAAGATTAGTTGACAGCCTCTCCACGAACAGTCCCTGGGATATAGATGAACACTGGTAAAGTCCATGCAGCTAGGAGAAGTGACTAAGTGATCGGGACTTCCTACAATGCGCTCCCACAGTGCCCTACCTTTGCTTATGCTGCTCCTTCCACCTGGGAAACCCTTCACCCACCTCTGAATCTTTAAGCCTCGGCTCATCTGCCACCTCCTCCAGGAAGCTCTCTTTGCTTTCTCCTACACAGAAGCAACCCCTCCCTCTTTTAGCTAATTCCCACGTGCCTTTGGGATTTTGTTTCGATGCTGCTTTGGCAGGGAGGCCTTCCCTGACCCTCTGGATGAGGTTAGATTTTTCTACTCCCTATACTGTTACTCTCATAATATCTATTTTACTTTATTATCTGTCTCCGCCCATTGAACAGTGCTCGTGAGGACTGAGACTGCATCTGTCCTGTTTTGCCACTGTATCCCCAGAACCTAACACAGTTTCTTGCCCATGAGAGGCATGAATAAATGGATGGATGGGCAAATGGATGAATGGATAGATGGGTGGATGGATGGATCGATTAATCAATACATAATTGAATTATTTAATTAATCAGTGAATGAAATGACAAATAAATGAATGAATAATGAATTAATCAACAAATAAATGAATCAATGAATGCATCATTTGTGTGCTATTTATCCGATCTCTACCACGCCGTTGAACTTATTTCTTCGAGATAAGAATCATGCAGTGGTTGAAAGTGTGGTTTCTATAACCCAGCTGCCTGAGATCAAGATTAAATCTTGACTCTATTTGCCACCTGTGTCACCTGAGGCAAGCTGATTAACATTTCCGAACCTCAGTTTCCCAATAAATAAGAACGATCATACTGCCCATATCTCACAGGGCTGTTGCAGGGTTAAATGAGATAATATGTTTAAAGCGTTTGCTACAGTGATTGGCACATCACAAGGACTCAATGACTGTTAGCTTTAATGGTTCCAATGTTATCTTACTTAGGACAAGAATTGCCAACTGTGTCCTTGTGAGGCCCGCCCAGCACCTAGCACAGTGCACATATGGGGTCCTAGAAAAATATGGAATCAACAAATGGATATTTTAAACCTCTCTGCCAGGACACTTCAAAATTATGGGGATATCAAACATGTCAATGTCATAAAGGGAGTTAAAAAGACACAACAGCTACATGCAATACCTGATGCTGGACTGGATCCCGAAGAATTCTAAGGACAGTGTTGGATCCATTGGCAAAGCTGCGCTGCAGGTGGGAGAAGAGATGAAAGTATCGCATCAGTGTTCAATTCTCTGAGGTTGGTACCTGTCATGTGGTTGCATAAGAGGCTATCCATATTCTTAGGAAATACACATTGAAAAATTCAGGGGGAAAAATCCATGATATATGCAGCAAAATTATATATAGAAACATTTTTGCAAATTGTGAGATACGTCTGAGAGCTGCCTGGTATTATAGTTGTGGGTTTTCAAATCATAGTTGAAAGAAGAAAATAACGATTGAAAACGACAATAGGAAAGCAATCTGGTGAACTAATTTCTAGTAGGCAATCAGTTGATCAGTCCGCAGAGGAGACAAACACTTGATTTTTCCATTGCTCCCTCGTGGCAAACGTTACCAACCGAGATGGCATCCTTTTCAGTAAATCCAGACACAGCCTCAGAATCCTTCTCAACACAGCCACTACCTACTGAGCAAAGTCAACCCTCTGGATAAAATAGGATGTGGATGTGACCCCTTGCAGAGATTTTTCTGTTCCAGTTGGCGACTCATCAAAATTCAAAGCCTTTCTAATGAAGACACTTCAGGTCCTGGAACAACTAAGTAGACAGTCTTCAAACTACAGCTCAAGGGCCTCTTGGAGACTTTGTCTCTGCCAAAATTTAAAATTGATTTTATTTTAGCAAAAGGAGGTGCTATGTGGTGGGAAGATTTTAGTAGTCAGGTAACTTTGTGTTCGGATACCAACTCTGCCACCTTCCAACCTGGACAAGATGTTTTACCTTCTCGTGCCTCAGTTTCCCCATCAAGTAATAAAAAGGGGGGATGTGTAACAACTCCCGGGCTATTGTGAGGACCAGCTAAGGTAATGAATGTGAGCATCTTGTACCCTTTACAGATAAATCATAGGATGATTGCGATCATGATTATCAACATCATCATAATCATCATCTCTCCCCTCTTTCTTCTTTGCAATTACTCCCAGCTAATGGAGCCTTGTTTCTCTTTAGAGAGTGAAGAGCCATCTCTGCCCAGAACATTTCCAGCTTGGGTTTTTCCACAACCCACGGAGCTCTCCTGCCTTGAACCCGAATCATGCTGGAGTTTCAAGAGAGCAGTTACATGTACATTTCCTTCGATTATCTGCGAAAGGTGAAGTGGCCCAGCCCTCGGTCCCAGATGCCACCCGGCCGGGCCCAGAGAGGGTTTGCATTATGAGCCCGCGTGGAGAAGCCGGCTCTGTGGGTTCATTCTCTGGCCCTCGCCCTCCAGCTAATAGAACCTCAGCCACTCTCTTGAACACAAAGCTCTCTCTGGGCAAAGCCAACCAATTTAAATGGCACTCACAGCTCATGCACGTATATTTGGACTCCATTGGATGCTCCAAGGGGCAGGAACAATAAAATCTATTAGGTCTCCTTTGTCCCATCTTGTCGTGAACTTCTAAGAAAAACGCACTAAGAGGATCAGTACCCAGAAAACCTTCATAATTGTGGCTTCTACACAGCGAATGAGGACAATTACCAAGGCAACCAGCCAATCATTCTGGTTAAGGGCAGAGAGAATTTAGCCAAGAAGAGGCTCTTGCGAACCTCTGTATGTGCGCTGTAATCAGAGAGAAAACCAACGTTTTAAAAGGCCCTTGTGTAAAACCAGGAGGGATGGCAGGGAAGGGAGAGAGAAGAGGAGGGAAAAATTAATTTCCTCTCATTTCCTGCCCGCTCCTTTGATTGCCGTCCAAAGGCAAGATGATGCTCCGCACCCTCGCACCTGGGGCCACCGCGCCGGCCGCGGAGCCGGCAGCGTCGTCTGATTTCGTGCGTGCGTTTATTTATTATTTTCCCCTCTGGGCTCGACCTGCAGCGCGGATCTCAGGAGTGGCAAAGGTTTCGGTAAAAATCTTTAAGGATAGTATAGAGCCCCTTAAATTGTCTTCTGGTCCCACGAAAAACAATAGCACATCCTTCTTCATCTAGTCTTCCTCACCTTCGCTGCTGTTTTTGCCAGGTCGTTCGGTCACGGAAGTCACTTTGCTCGTCAGACTGTCTCCTGTGAATTTATGTTGGAAATTAGAGTAATGTTGGGATAAAATCGGGACATCGGGAAGACCCGGAGCTCCAGACAGTTTTCCTGTGGCACAGGAAGCTACCTTGCCGGTTCCTGAGCTCCGCGCCACAGGAGGTGTGAACGAGGAAGCACCTCCAGTTGCAGAAATGTATTTATTCATTCATTCAACAAACACAGGCCAGGCGCTATTCTTCCAGCATTGGCTAGGAAGTGATTTCCATGGTTCTTTCCAACTAGAAGGGTCTGCAATTCTGGTTACATCGAGATAACAGTGATGAAAGCAATATTACTAGTAATAGTAGTAATCATTACTACTATTAGCAGTAGTAGTAATAATGACAAGAGTAGCCACAAATATATCAAGCGCTTGCTGAATGCCAAGCCATGTGTCATGCCCTACCTTGATCCTCTAGGACTGCTGTCCCCAACCCCCAGGCCACTGACGGGTACTGGTCTATGGCCTGTTGGGACCTGGGCCACTCAGCAGGAGGTGAGCAGTGGGCGAGCCGCTCCCCATCACTTATGTCACCGCCTGAGCTCCTCCTCCTGTCATATCAGTGGTGGCATTAGATTCTGCATTATGATGAGTTGTATAATTATTTCATTATATATTGCAATGTAACAATAATAGAAATTATATGCACAATAAATGCAATGCACTTGAATCGTCCTGAAACCATCTTCCCCTCCCCCAAGTCCATGGAAAAATTGTCTTCCATGAAACTGATCCCTGGTGCCAAAGTTGGGGACCACTGCTCTAGGATATTGTATCAGTCAGGGTCCCAACAGGGGATAGCTGGCGCACTCAACGGATTTAATTGAGGAGAGTTTCATAAAGGGACTCTTCACGAAGGTGTGGATACGGTTAAAGGGACCAGCAAAGGGGATATTGAAATTCCTGGAGGCCAGCAGCAGGGGAGAGCCACTACCATTCTTAGCCAAATGAAGGAGAACAATGTTCCTGGAGCTAGGGAGGGCTGAGCCATGGGAGAAGAGCCCCTCAACAGGAGCTCTGGCCAGGGGGGACACAGGAGGAGGTTAGGAAAATAGAATGTTCCAACTTCTCTTCTTCTAGTCTCTGATTTCTCTCCAGTGAGTCCATTGGCCAATCCCGATAGGAAGCCAGAGGCCAAGGGGACCTGGCGATAAAATTCATGCCGGTCAGCTCCCCAAAGCACAGAGCGGGACGAGAAGGGTGGAGAGTTGTTACAGGACCCAGGGAGGGTCAAAGAGAGAACAACCAGCACACCATGCTCCCATTTCACAGACAGATATACTGAATCCTAAGAGAGGAAAAACTAACCAAGGTCACCCTGCTAGCGAGGGATGGAGCGAGGATTTGAATGTGTGTCTACCTGACACTGAAGCTGCAGCTAGGGTGGGACCCGAGGCTTCCAGATGGACAACACCCAGGAAACCAACAAGCACGTGAGGAGCTGGGACAATGACTCTCAACTTCAGAGTGAACCAGGGTCGCAGGGGAGCCTGTTAAAGTGCAAACTCCCAGGTCCTAGATGCAAAGAGCCCGAGAGAAATGGCGGGATGTGCCTGTCCCGTCTAAAGGGGACAACCACTTCTCAGCTCCTCCCAGTTGCAGCCGTGCAAGTTTGAGGACTTAGTTTGCTGACTGCTCTGATTTGTAAAGAGAGCCCAGAAATCCAGATCGTTATGTAGAATCTTCCCCTTTTTAAACAAAGGCAACTAATTTAATGAGCGGCACCAAAATAAAATGAAGTAAAACCTCCATTGTGAGAGCCAAACAAAACGTATCTGAGGGCCACCCGTTTGCAACCTCCATGGCAGGCAAAGCCATTCGGGATTCCCCGGCCGTGGGACAAGTGTCCTGGCGAAAACCTGAGTTTTAGTCCTGACGCTGAAGCTAATTTCCTGTGTGTCCTTGGGCAAGTCCTGTTCCCTCTCGAGAGCCCAGAGCCCAGTCTCCTGGTCTGTGCGCCTGAGGGAGCCGGGAGATGACGATCTCAAAGACCCTCTTCCAGAACTTTCACGACCTGATGTGATTTTCTATTTTCTCTCAGAAGGGAAGCTCTTCAGTGGTGCGTCATTTCTGAGAAATTTCTGTTATTTCTTTTAAGAGCTGTTTTTCTCCATTCCCTCCCACTGACGCCACAATCGCCTCTCTCTTTTTTTTCTGAGAAGCAAGAAGGTTACCCAAAGGTTATGGAATAGTTACCACCAAAAACCTTTAAGGACAATATAGAACCTCTTAAAGAATTTTCTAGCCGCATGAGAATAAAAATCGTGGTTCCACCTTAATCCAGCTCTCATCACCTTACTTGCTGGGGTAGCCAGAACATGGCGTTACCTAAGACATTTTGCTTCTCAGAATGTCTCCTGTGAATTTGTAGGAAGTATGTTAGAAACCAGGGTAATCTATGTAATTAATCACATAATACAAATAATGTACCCTTGGGCCAACATCTCCCAGTGTTGGTCAAAGGATACAAAATCTCAGTTAGACAGGAAGAATACGTTCAAGAGATCTAGGGTACGGCCTGGTGACTATAGTTAATTACAATGTGTTGTATGTAACACGTATATAACAATGTGCATACTTGAAGATCACTAAGAGAGTAGATGTTAAGTGTTCTCACCACACACAAAAAAAGTATGTGTGATAATACATATGTTAATTAGCCTGATTTAGCCATTCCTCAATGTGTGTGTGTATATATATATGTATATTTCAAAACATCATGTTGTATACCACGAATATATACAATTTTTGTTGTATATATTTTATTGGTCACTTTAAAAAATAAATAATTAAAAAGTAATAGCACTGATATTATTCAATGATGTTATGACCAGAGGATTCAGGAATATTGGAATCCTGCCCCAGAGCGCATGAGGTCCCCAAGAAAGTGATATGCATTGGAGAGACACGTGGAAGGTGACCATAAACTCTCACGTACAACTAAAGTTACCAGGGCTCGGTCCCTTAGAAAGAATCTTCCATTACAATAGCCTTAAACCAAAAGCAGACTTGAAGGCTTTTCTGCTTATTTCATCCACTGCACCCAAGTTCCAGAATCACCACTTTTGATGCAAGGATTGCTCACTCCTCCTCTCTGTTGCTGCCACCCTCGTCCAAGCCCGTGGCATTATTTCCCATCTAGATGATCCCAACAGCCTTGCAACTGGACTCCCTGACTCTCTTCCTGAATGTTCTCTAATGTCTATTAATGCTTTCCTTTGTGTCGTGAGATTTAGAAAGTATATCAACCTTGCAACAAAAATAGAAGATCTACATAAACGTATAGAAACTGAAATGTGATATTATATGCCAAGAATAATCTAATTATTCAAGTTTCCATAACTTAAGAAGTAGACCCTTCTAGAGCAGAAGGGAGGTAAATTTGAAACGGATGGCGTTTGGGTGGGATACACTATACAGGGGAGAGACTGTGGCTACGCCGTTTCCTCAGCACTCTGTGCTTCTAAATGGACTCCTTCTTTTGTCGCAGGGTCCCTGCGCTCATATTCTGCAAAGCAGCCAGAGAGATCTTCTTAAAACATAATCTAGACCACTTCATACCCTGCTTAAATCCCTTCGGTGATTTCTCATCACATTTAGAAAACAAGATGCAAATTCCTTCAAGACCCTACAAAATCTAGACCAGGGATCGGCACACTTATTCTGTGAAGGGCCAGATAACACATGTTTTCAGATTTGTGGGCCATGCAGTCTCTACGGCAACTTCCCAACTCTGCTGCTGTATCACAAAAGCAGCCATAGGCAATAGTAAATGAGTGGATGGAGCTTTGTTCCAATAAAACTTTATTAAAAAAAACAAGGGGGCAGGCTGGATTGGCCCAGCAGCCATGGTTTTCTGACCCCTGATCTAGACTCTTGCTACTCAAAGTGAGGTCCAAAGATCAGCAGCATCGACACCACCAGGGCTTGTTGGAAATGCAGAGTCTCTGGCCTCACTCTAGACCTTCCAAATCAGACTCCGCATTTGAACCAATCCTACGCAATTTGTATGCATAGAGAGGTCCAAACTTTTCCTCCGATGCTCAGTCTAACCCTTTCCACTCTCCCCTTTGCTTTCTTCTATCCAGGCCCACTTGCCTCGAGCTCCCCCCGTGACTGGCTGCATCTCCAGCAGAGCTTATATCACCTTCTCTCATTATCTTGCTGACCTTTTTACGTACTTGTTAATGGCCTGACTCTCCCCCGAAAAACAGCAGCTCACTGTTGTGTCCCCAGGGTCTTAGAACAGTGCCTGACACAAGTCGGTTCTCTATAAATATTTGTTGAGTCAAAGATAAATAAAAGCAGAACACAGAGAACTCATTTTTTTCCCAAGGTGGAGAGTGCAGAGGCAGAGCATGAAGAATTAATTATGAGAGCCATCTTTTCGCCATCCCCTAGCCACAAGATCTGGGTTCTTCTACGGACACCATACCCGCTCGTGTTTTAATCCCCGTAGAGGATTGGAAATCATGGCTTTGAAATTTTGTAGCTCTTCCCATCAAGACATAGAGTCTATAACCCCACCACTTGAATTTGGGCTTAGCCTCATCGCTTGCTTTGACTAATGGAAAATTGTGGGAGTGACACACAGTGAATTCCAGCACCTGGGTATTAAGAAACCCTCGGCTTCCTTTTTCGTGCTCTTAGAAATACCCCAGCCACCATATCGTACAGAAGCTGGTCTGGACTATTGGAGCAAGAGAGACTTCGTGGAGAACTGAGGCCCCCAGCCAAGAGCCAGAACCAACTGCCGGATGTGTGAGCGACACCATCTTGGACTCACCACCCCCAGCCGCATTTCCAGCTGAAGTCGGCTGCCTGGGTGGCCCCGGGCAACACCACACAGAGCAGAACTGAGTGATCCCTGCTCAGCCCTGTGCAAATCACAAAATTGTGAGCCGATAAATGGTTGTTGCTTAAGCCACTGTCTTGTTAGGACAAAAGATGCTAGAAATAATTCCATTGAAGTATCCATCCCCAAGAAAGATTTCCCCAGTGTATTATCAAACAGCATCTAAGTTATGCATAGCAGTGATTCTTACCCCAGGGGAGGAGTAACAGGGAATGTGGGAGATGGGAGGCGACGTCTCCCCCTAGAAGGGAAGAGAAAGGACCAAACCTTTGTCTCCTTTGAGAGTCCCGATGTGTGAGAGTGGCTGTCATACACACCAGCAAAGGCAGCTCGCGTGAGTTGTGGTTTTTTTTAACTGTGGTAAACTACGCATAACACAAAGTTTATCATTTTAACCAAAGTGTGTACATTTCAGTGGGGTTAAGTACATTCACAGTGTTGCGCAACCATCGCCACCACCTAGTTCCAGAACTTTTATCATCATCCCCAAAAGAGCCCTCATACCTATTAGCAGCCACCCCCCAAACCCCCCTCGCCCAGCCCCCGGCAACCACCTATCTGTTTTCTGTCTCTGTGGGTTTACCTGTTCTGGACATTTCATATAAATGGGATCCTATAATGTATGGCCTGTCTCATCTGGGTTCTTTCACTTGGTGTGATGTTTTCAAGGTCTGTGCATTCCGCAGCCTGTGTTAGTCCTTCATTTGTTTGCACGGCTGAATAGCATCGCTGTATGGATAGACCACGTTTTGTCGCTCCATCCATCAGTTGGTGGGCATTTGGGTTGTGTTCCCCTTTCAGCCGTAATGAATAATGCTGCTATAAACATTTTCACACGAGTTTTGATCTAATCCAGTGCTTCTCAACTGGGGGTGGTTGTGCCCTAGCCCCGGGGCGGGGGGGACATATGACAGAACCTGGAGAGATTTTTGAGTATGACAAATAAGGCAGATGCTATTAGCATCTATTACATAGAGGCCAGAGATGCTGCCAAACATCCTCCAAGGCCCGGGACAGCCCCCACAACAAGAACCATCCGGCCCCCGCGTCAACAGGACCCAGGCTGAGAAGCCCTGGTCCAATCCAACACCGTCCAGCCTCCGCGGCAGCTCGGAGGATTACACCAAACCCACCCTTTAATGTGGATTCTTTCAGAGCCCCCAATAAACAGAAACTTCATCTCTTTCCCGTCTCAGAGTCCATGGCCTGGTGGCCAGTTTAGAAACATGTGATTCCTCCTTTAACACCCAACGTTTCCAAGGGGAAAATCAAAACAAAACCCTCCAAATTAATTGCGGGGGGAAAAATAAAAGGATATTTCTGATGTTTTTCTAAGCTTTTCATCCTTTTTAAAATGGGGATGGGGGGGTCAAGTGGCAACGGAGGAATGAAAGCAAGTGTTCAAAAGCATCAGCGACCAAAAGTCCACAGAAAATCAAAACAAACCCGGCTCTCAGTGTGCGTAATTACAGGCACAATCAAGTAATGAAAGGTTTATTAGTTTAATGTGATTCCATCAAGTACCAAAAAGCAGGAAGGAGTGGGAGAAAGGAAGAAAATGGATGTGAAAGAGCAGAGGGAGGGGAAAGAGAGACATGAAAGAGGAATTTGAGAGAGCAGAGAGGTAAAATTCAGATGCATCTTTAATTAAACGGGACATGCTGGGTGTTGGACCAGAGTTTATCCAAGGGAGCTTCAGAGGAGCAAGCCTGAGACCGTCTCCAAAATGTTTGCCTTTGCACTCGTTTCGTGAATAATTTTTTATACTGTGTGCTTGGCCTTGTTTGGGGCTGTGGGGATCCCGCAGTGAACAAAATAAACACAAATCCCTCCCCCTCCTCCTCTCCCCGGAGCTCGCATTCAAGTGGAGAAAACAGACATTAAATGAAATAATAAGTCAAATGCACAGTACATTACATGGATGAAAACAAAACAGGAAAGGGAAATAGGATGTGTTAGAGGTGGGGGAAGTGTTGGGAGTTTAGAGCAGGTGGGCAAGGAGGGGCTGATATTCCAGCGAAGACTGGAAGGACATGAAGGAGTGAGCCAGGGGCAGATCTGGGGGAAGAGCACTCCAGGCAGAGGGCAAAGGATGTGCAAATGTCCTGGGGTAGGGCATGCCTGTGGAGGAGTCATGAGGAGGCCAGTGTGGCTGGAGCAGAGTGAGGGGGAGATCATGGGAGACGAGGACAGACAGGCCATGGAGGCCAGACCCTGCAGGGCCTCGTAGAGCACAGGAAAATCTCTGGGTCTTACACTGAGTGAGAAGGGAGCCATGGGAGGGTTTTGGATGAAGGAGGGACACAGGATCACTCTGGTCGCTGGGTAGAGAAGAGAGGGAAGCAGGGCTGAGACTAGGGTGAAGTACGAAAGGGGCGAAAGTTAAGCAGACTCCACTCTCAGAGTGCGCAGCTCCTCACTCGCCTCTGCCCATCCCAGCCCTGCTAGGAAGGGGTATTTAGGCCTTAAGACAAAGGCCCTGTGGCGGACACACACCACCCCAGTCAAGGAAGGCCATGTTGGCAGGTGGACTCCAACTACAGCCTCTCCAGGGAGGGCCTGAGATGCAGAGAGCTTCCTCCAGCAAGGCCACGCCCCTTCTCAGGGTGCTGTTTTAAATGTAGGTTTTATTATTGTTCAGGGCAGACCATCTGCCAATAAAGACAGTTCGTCACTCCCGGATCCCACGTGGAGGGAGGTTGTCATGCCAGGCAGGGCCACATGGGGCAGCACCAGCGTTGGTCAGGAGGCAGGGGGAGTCTTTATCACGCTTTCTGACGGAAGAAATCTTAGGATTGGTGAGTTTGAACAATTTTAGCAGGCTCTGGGGCATGGAGCCTGTCCCTAGTTGTCTGGTTCCTCGCCCTGGAGTGATTAGGGCAGGTGGTTGGGCTCGTGGGCTCCAGGCTGCTTGGTTTGCATGCGAAAGGGACTGCCTAGCCCCGGAAGGGGCAGTCTCTCCAGGGTTAGCGAGGGTCTCAGCTATCAAAACTTGAGAATGAAAAGGCACGCTTAATGCAGGGCAGCCAGTGTCCAATGACCAGTTCATGCAGACGTATACAGCACAAAGGGCCACTTCAGCTCCAGAGCTTCCTGTGAGGTCCCTAAGCCAAGGCTGACATTGGGTCACCATTGTGGCTCGACTTCCTGTCTGCCTGTTCCTGCTTCCTTCCCCGACCTTCCACAGGGGCGGATCCCCACGGCACTCACGACAAATACCCTGCGACCTAAACCCTGTCCCGGAGTCTGTCTGCTTCCTGGAGAACCCAGCCTAGGGCAGCACAAATGAAAGAACTGTGAAATACGTCCCCAAAACATCAGTGGGCAGGTGGCGAGATGGCCAGAGAAGACAGTCACAGGGTGGAACCCCACCCCACCCATCCTGGCCCTGTCCCTGGGGTCTTTCTCCCCATCTGCAGTTCTGGGTCTTCCTCTCTCTCTCCTGCCATTTCCCCCTCTCCCTCTGTTTATCGGGAAGTATAACACACATGGAAAAATGTCCCAATCCTAAGTGTGCACATCAACAAATTATGAAAAAGCAAATACTCACCCAAATCAAGAAGTAGAACATCACCTGCAACCCCCAAACACTTCCCCACGTCACCTCCCAATCAAAGGTAACCTTTGGTCTATCCCGGGTGCTCACACTCTTGTTTAGTTTGGCCTGTTTCTGGATTTTATACATTTGACCATGGAGTACATATTTTTTGAGTCTTTCTTCTTTTCCTCAACGTATATATAATGTGTTGCATATATGAGACTCTCCCACGTTGCTGTGAGTAACTGTATTTGGTTCATTTTTCACTGCCATATAGTATTCTGTAGTACAAACATGGTATCCCATCTTCCATGCTACTTTAATGGACATCTGGGTTAACAGGCATGCTGCAAAAGAATTTCTCTAAATGCAGGCAAAGAATGCTCAACATCGTTAGCTACCAGGGAAATATCACTTCAAACCAAAGTAGAATACTACTACCTACCCACCAGAATGGATAAAATGAAAAAGTCAGACAATACCAAGTGTTGGCAAGGATGTGGTGCAACAACACCAAGCCATGCTGTGTGGTAAGCCGGTTGCTGGGTGTGAAGTTGACTCTGTTCATCACAACCAAAGGAAGCCAAGAACAGCAGCGATTGCTCAGAGACTTCGAATCAACAAAATAGCTCTTTCCCATAAACGCAGACACCAGGCAATTTCACCAGTCCTCCATTTGACGTCCTCCATACTTCACCCAGCTTGTATTTTCCACTTAAGGCAATCAACCCAAGCACAGTTCAATAGGGCCACGTATTTTTATCTGAGCACCAAACCAAAGTGGTGTGCACTGGGTCTGAGACACAGCTGCCTGCTCAGCCCTGGCTCCGGAGACCTGGTGGTATATGAGTCAGTCACCTCTCTCAGCAACGTTACCTGAATCAGAACCACATAAAGTCTCATTCGGATCTGGTTGTTCTGACAAGCATCCAAGTGGCTTTCCAAAAATAAAAAATAATCTAAGCGGTTATGGTGACAGATATCGAAATCCAAATCCTAAAAGCCTTCTGACGACGGTGCTCCAGGTGGCCGGAGATACATATTTTTTTCTTCTTTTAATCTAAATCATGTTCCCAGACGGCACGGAGACTGGCATAAATTCTCTTGTGCACTAATCTTTTATATACTTTTATGCTTGTCTGAGATGATTGAACATGACTCATTCATAGTTCTGCTTTCAACCACCGCTGGTCTCTTCCAGTCGGCAACATCTGGTTTTTTGCAGTTAAAGGCTCCCTTGGTCTATCACATGACTCTGCGGTGTTCCTAGGAGAAAGGGAGTCTACACCAAGGGCTGGTCAAATGCCAGCAGCTGCCATACACGATAGGAGATCCCCGGACCATCTGCACCATTTATTGATGGTGATATGAAACGGGATGTCAGCTGAATGAGAACTGCCAGCTCCACGGCGTAGACCGGTGGTTTTTCAACCATTTTTATTGTTTTCATTGAAAACCCTTTCTTTCAAACAAAATTTAAATAAAACTTTTTAAAAAATTCCTGTTCTTTGGGAGCTTTGGGGGAGCAGATACACTCTCCCCTTTCCTCTCAAGAGAACTCCTGGGGCGTATTCTCCAAAACCCCTGTGCTCTGGAAACGTGCTTGAAGCCACCGGTGTAGACCAAGTTCATCGTACAGTAGGAGTTAACATAGGTTATTTCCAGGTGATTTTTATTTTCTTCTGCTTTTTCTGCATTTTAAATTTATGATAAATATGTATAACTTGGCAATCATAAAATAAATTTGTCTTTAAAAAAGCTAGTATTGTTTGATAAACCTTAAACACACCCTATAAAGCATCAAGCCAGCTTCCAGATATCAGTTGGCAAGTATTTGTGCTAAATATGCTCTGGGCACCATGAAAACTAGCAGCCCTAGTACCCAGAACCTTGAAAACTAGCAGCCCTAGTACCCAGGGGAAGAATGCTTCCTCCACGGGGCACAGTAATAATCCCACTAAGTTCAAATCGATGGCCGGGGCCTCATGCCAGTTAGCCAGAAGGAAAAAAAAACCAATCACCATGCTGGTAAAAGTGATGGCTGCCAGCAATGGCTGATCGTGAAAAGGCTGGGCTGCAGCCACGTGATGGGGAGAGGGAGGTCCTTTTTTGGTGCTCAGATGGTTTCCTGGGCATCTCTTGGTACCCCCATGCCTAGGAGGAACTGCAAATGGGCAATTGCAACCCAGGCCTCAGAAGGACATGGTAACCAGGGGCTCAGACCCCTCCAGGAGGAGGGCTTGGGTCACCCCACGAGGACAGCCACTGAAACCTGCCAAGAAGAAGAAATCTAGAATGAGCAGTGGAGGAGGGAGATGATGGGTGCTAGCGATGACTTCTGGGCCAACTGCAGTAGTAGCAGCGTCTCTAGTTCATGCAACTAACCCTCCTCTTGCAAGTTTCTTCAGAAATTGTGACCAACCAGAACCCTGGAGAAACTACGCTTGGATAAAGTGAACTTATGTGAGAAGCAATTGGATCTGGGCTGTGCAAGGGGTGGACTGTAGTAGACGTTGTTGGTGCCCTACCCAGACCCTCTCTCCTGGAAGGTGCACCCATACCCAGCTGCGCTGTTGTTGGCTGATAACTCATCGTGAACCCTTCTCCAGGTCAGTGCCCTCAGCCAGATTAGAGATACCTCTTCTAGAAGGCTAAACTCGCTTCCCATGGGGATACAAAAGCCAGCCTTCAAAGAGGGACCAACTCCATGGTGCAATTTATGTTCAGACTGAAGTTGTCCCCAGCTATTATATTTTTTTCTTTATGTTTTGTATTTCTTAAATAGATGTAAAATTTACATAGGGTGAAATACATAGATACGAAGTATTCAATTCCATGTGTTTTAATAAATGTTTCCGATGTAACCAACACCCCAATCAAAAATTAAATATTTTCATCATCACCTCCTGGCCCCTTCCAGTCCATTCCAATCTTTTTCACAGCCACTTTTCTGATTTTTATCACCATAGATTCATTTTGTCTATTCTTTTTTTTTTTTTTTTGAGAGAGAGTCTCACTGTGTTGCCCGGTCTAGAGTGCCATGGCATCATCCTAGCTCACAGCAACCTCAAACTCCTGGGCTCAAGCGATCCTCCTGCCTCAGCCTCCCGAGTAGCTGGGACTACAGGCACGCGCCACCATGCCTGGCTAATTTTTTCTATGTATTTTTAGTTGTCCGATTAATTTCTTTCTATTTTTAGTAGAGATGGGGTCTCGCTCTTGCTCAGGCTGGTTTCGAACTCCTGAGCTCAAACAATCTGCCCGCCTCAGCCTCCCAGAGAGCTAGGATTACAGGCGTGAGCCACTGCGCCTGGCCTATTTTGTCTATTCTTGAACTTCATATACATGGAATCTCGCAATATGGACTATTTTGTATATATCGTCTTTTACTCAGCATAATAACTTTGTGACTGATCTATGTTGTGTATATAGATAATTCATCTCTATTGTTGAGGAATATTCAATTGTATGAATATGCAACCATATATTTATCCTTTCTTCTGTTGAAAATTCAGGTTGTTTCCAATTGACAGCTATTATGGATAAAGCCGCTATCAAAATTCTTGCACAAGATTTTTTATAAAGTGGAATGATGGAGTCATAAGGTGGATGTACAACTTAACATTATAAGAAACTCCCAGTTTTCCAAAGTGCGTGTACCATTTTGCACCAAGGATGTATGAGAGTTCAAATTGCTCCACATCCTTGTCAACATTTGTTGTTGTCAGATTTTTAATTTTACCCATTCTAGCGGGTGGGAAATGATGTCTCATTGTGGTTTTAATTTGCATTTCCCTGATGGCTAATGATGATACCTTTCCATGTGCTTATAGGCCATCCATGTATCTTTTCTTCTGAAGTGTCTATTCAAGTCTTTTGCCCATTTTATTGAATTATTTACCTTTTTATTATTGATTTGTGGATGTCTTTAATATACTCTGGATACAAGTCCATGGCAGATATATGTGTTGAGAGAGTATTTTCTCCTAGTCTGTGGTTTGTCTTTTCAATTTCTTGATGGAATCTTTTGATGAGCAAGAGTTTTCAATTTTGATGAAGTACAATTTATCTATGCTTTGTCTTTTATGGTCAGTGAATTTTGTGTCTTTTCTAAGAAATCTTCACCTACACCCCCCAAAGTTTGCTAAGATATTCTCCAATGTTTTCCTCTAGTTTTGTAGTTTAGTTCTCATATTTCGATCTATGATCCTTCTCAGATTAGTTTTGTGTGTAATGCAAGGTAGGACTGGAGGCTCATTTTTTCAAATATTTATCCTGTTGGTTGAAAAGACTTTCCTTTCCTAATGGAGATAGATGGTGCATTTGTTGAAAATTATATGTGAGTGACTCTCTTTCTGGATTCTGGATTCTGTTCCATTGATCTATTTGTTTATCCTTGAGATCATATTTTTGCTTATTTTTTTTCTGTTCTATTATATTTCCCTCACTGCTCTCATCCTGAGAGAGCCCCCTTAATAAATCACTTCAATAATATCCATTTCAGCCTCTGTTTTCAGGGAACTGAACCTAAGGCAATAGACAAGACAGGCAAACTAATAGTTAAATGAGATATAATCAGGTGCTGATTAGGAATAAGATAAAATATGGTAATACTACAGAAAATAATTGCTCGGGGCTAATAGCTAGGAAATTCAGAGAAGGCTTCCCTGAGAAGGTAACAGTGAAGTCGAGCTTTGAGTGATAACAGTATACACGGCTGGTTGAGGTGCAGCAAGGAAAACACAGTAATCACTAGAGCTGAAAGGCCCAGGAACTGAGAGGTTGGGGTGTGGGGTGGATCTTCAATGTCATTGTTGAAGCCACTAAGCATGATGGTAAGAGTAATGGTGGAAAGAGAGTCAGAGAACAAGATGCTAAACCAGGCAAGAGTTTATTAAAAAGCCCTTTAAGGCTGGGCACAGTGGCTCACTCCTGTAATCCCAGCACTTTGGGAGGCCAAGGCAGTAGGATAGCTTGAGGCCAGGAGTTAGAGTCCAGCCTAGGCAACATAGTGAGACCCCATCTCTAAAAAAATAAGTCAATAGCCAGGTGCAGTGGTGCATGCCTATTGTCCCAGCTACTCAGGAGGCTGAGGTGGGAGAATCACTTGAGCCCAGGAGTTTGAGATTGCAGTGAGTTATGATGATGCGCCTGAACCCTAGCCTGGGCAACAGAGTGAGACCCTGTCTCTTGAAAAAAAAAAAAATGCTTTCTGGCAGATATGACTTAGTTGGCTTTGACCAATGGCCCTCAAGTTTAAGCATGTAGCAGAATCACTGGAAAACTTGTTAAAGCAGATTTCTGAGAGAACTGGTTAAGACGCAAACTTCTGAAATTTCTTGATGACATGCCTAGGTGTGGGTCTTTTTTCATTCATTGCGCTGGGCACCAGGTAGGCCCTTTAAAGTCCACATTAATGTTTTTAATTTCCTTTATTTGCTTGTATTATCCCTTTGCTAACTCCCACCTCTCCATTTTTTCTATTTTATTTCCTGCTGGAACTTCTATTAGTCAGACATAGAACTGCCTGGATTATCTAATGTTCTTTCATTTCTGTTTTTTATCTCTTCATATTTTAGTTCCATTTCCAGGACTTTTCCTCAACTTTCTCTTCTAATTCTTCTATTGAGCAGTTTTTCCTTGATATATAAGATACACGTATGTATTTTCGAGAGCTCTTAATTATTTTGTATTCTTTTCATAGCATCCAGTTCTTGTTTCATGGTTATAAAGATATTACGATGTTCATAGGAATTTTCTTCTACCTCCTGAATTGTCTGTATCCTCTGAGTTCCATTTTGCTTCTGATTTGTTAGATTTAATCTAACAACTCTGATTTTTATGTTTGCTGATTTCTGTGGTGTAAATACTCCCACCATGGCTGACTTGAGGCTACCAACAGTTCAACAGCTGACTCATGAATCTCCTATTTAATCATCAGCCCCAGCCCACTCCCCAGATCACCTTTCAGATGGGAGAGCAGGCCAGCCATGCTGGTTATTACAATTGCAAGGAGGACCCTATATGTCTGCAAGAGGACCCTACACATCCACAGCCCTGGGTGGCTTACCAAGCATTTCTTTTAGGAGTACTATCTCATATATGTTGCTCTTCTGAAACCTGATGAACCTCATCTGCAAAATGGGTCTGACCTGTAGCTTTTCCTCACCTGAAGCCCTAGGCTTTGCAGCTGTGGTGAGGCGGAGCTCCAAGGGTTCCAGCAAGTGGCTTTATTCCCTCATGTGGGTCACTGTGGGGAATTAGGCTGGCTGGTTGGCGCTCTCTGCTCCGCCCTTCCAATATACCCTAAAAAGCTTTCATAGTGATTAGTTCCTCGTACGGAGGGATCTTGTTACAGTGCTACCAGGAGGGCTGCCTCCCAATCTTCTCCTGAGATAAGGAGGCCGCCTTTCCTGTAATCTCCCAGCTTAGAGTCTACATTTTAATATGTAAGAAATGGTTTCCAGGCTGCGGGTGGGGTGGGAGGAGCAGTAATCAGAGCCTGGCTGAGTTGGGTTTTGAATGCACAAACTTATCACTAAAAAGTCCTTCCTGCTCATCAAATACACGGAGCCTGACATCCCCTTCCTTCCGCCTTTAAACGGGGAAAGAGCCGGCGTTGGAAATGGTCGTGTGGGCTAAGAAGTGTTCAGAGGCGAAAGAACAGAAAACTCCACCACGAGTGCCTTAAACAATGGGGCTGGATTTTCCCACAAAACAAGTCGAAAGTGGCCCGTCCAGGGCTGTTCGGCAGCCCAAGGATGCCAGAGCTCTGGACTGACGCGGCTGTGATTCTCCCGATTCGGTTCACGGACTCAGTTCCAGGCCCAACAACCTCCCCTGTCAGCCGCCATAGCAGTGGGAAGAGGAGGGGCGGGCATTTCCCAGAATCCCCCAGTGGGCTTCCTTGAGTCCCATTGGCCAGAATGGGGTCACGTGGCTTCCCACAAGCCCCTGAGCCACGTTTACCGCGACTACCTAGAGACTCATCATGATTCATGCCCGGGAGCTGGGACCCCCCTCGCCTAGAGACTGGAGGCTGCCACCTTGGTCCCTCTAACGGTGAGATTCTATTAGCAAGAACAAAGAGGGGGTTGGCCACTGTGATCTTCCTTGGGATGCGCTTAAGGCGCGGCCTTGCCCCTAAAAGAACAACGGAGTCAGGTCACAAAAACAAGACACACACACGCTCCAGGCAAGGGGCCCAGCCCCAGCCAAGGCAGAGAGGAAGTCGTGATGCCAACACGAGCCTCTCTTCCACCCTGGGGGGAAAAAATCTATTAAATGCAAAGGTCTGTGCCGAACGCCAAGTACACAGAGAGAGGAATCTCAGTCCTTGTCCCCAATGAGCTCATGGTCCTTCAGGCACCCCATTCATTTCTACACTCCTGCCACAAAACAGCAACAACGATAAATGGACGTGATTCGCTGTGAACCAGCACGGTGCTAGGCACTTCACATAATCTCAGCCGATCAACACAGCAAACCTGCCGGTTGGTACCATTAAGACCCTCATCTACAAATAAAAAAACAAGCACAAATACCTAGAGAAGCAGGAGGAGAGGAGGGGTGTGTGCGTAGGGTGCAAGAATACTATGTTCCCCATACGTGTATACAATTATGATTTGTCAATCAAAAATAGTATTAATAAAAACAAACAGGAATACCGTGTTCCACTCTTAGCTCAGCCACAGACATTCTGTGTGACCCTGAGCAAGTCCTCTCCCCTCTCTGGGCCTCAGTTTATTCACCTGTAAAAGGAAAGCATAGACTCTAAGCTACAACACGTCGCTAAAGCAGTGGTTCCCAGACATTACTGTGAATTCGAAATACCTGGGGACCTTCTAAAACTCTGATACCCTGGTTGGATCACAAGCCAATTAAATCAGACTATGTGGGGGTGGGAGCCAGGCATAGGCGCTTTTTTTTTTAAAGGTCTCCAGGTGATTCCAACAAGCAGCAAAGTTTGGGAACCACTTGGAAGTCTAAAGATTTCAATTTCCTGGCCTCCTGTGATGCAGCAAGGATAGCCTGAGACAGAATGAGGGTATTGAGCCAGAAATTAAATTAAATTAAATATCCAGAATAGGCAAATCTATAGAGACAGGAAGCAGATTAGTGGTTGCCAGGGGCTGGGATGCGGGGAGAATGGGGTACAGGATTTCCTTTTGAGGGTGAAGAAAATGTTTGGAAATTAGTGGCGATGGGTGCACAACACTGAATGTGCTCAATTGTACACTTTAAAATGGTGAAAATGATCATCTTTATGTTTTACCACAGTTTTCTAAAAAGAAAGAAAAAAGAAGGAAGGACGGAGGGAGGGAAAGAAGGAAGAAGGGCAAGAGAAAAAAATAGAAATTACATTAAAAATAGGGTGTAACTTTCAGGCCAGAACTTATAGGTCAAAAAGGGGGACACACAGGCTAAGAGCTCGGCCTCCGGAGGCAGACGGGGTTCAAATCCCCACTCTGCAACTTGCTAACCAGATGCTGTGTGAGCCTGAGCAAGTGACCTCACCTCTCTGATCCTATCTCGGTGCTTCTGCAAAATGGAGGTAAGAAAACCCCCGACCTCAGTGAGTTGTGGTGAGGCCCGAATAGAAAATGCACGTCACAGACTGCTAGATGAGGATGTGCGTCTCAGGGGTTTTATGGGGACAAGCACAATGGGGCCCAAGTGAGCAAAAGGACTTGCGCCCAGCGGGGCGGAGGCCAGGCCGGCACCAGCATCCGGGTTCAGGCCTGGTCGCCTCCCATCCCGGGCCCCGTCGCCCTGGGGACCTGACTCAGCGCGGTGCCCGGGCGCGGGGCGCGGCTCCCGGCTCTCACCTGGCGCTACAGACGGCCTATGCACGCCACCCGCCACCCGCCTTTCATCTGCCCTCCTCGTGGCTCCGGGCGCTGCTTTCCCAACTGCCCAGGTGACGCCAGCGCCGGGGCTCTGGGCTTCCGCGCAGTGTGCGGCCGCCGCCAGGTGGGGCCGCCGCCAGGTGAGGCCGCGCCGCGTCGCCTGTTCCCAGTCTTTGGCGACACCTGCTGGCCGTCTTCGGAAGGACACAACGTCTACCCGAACCACCTGGTTCAATACAGCAACTTAATTACTGAGCACCTACTATTAGTATAAATGCCATGCAGGTGCAACGCTAGGTGTCCGGCTTCCGCACTTTCGCTGCTCTCCTGGAACTTACAGAGAAGTTGAGCTGACAAAGAAGATGCAAATTGTATCCTTCCTTGTTCCCATACAGAATCACTTTAGTTCGGGACATCCTGCCAGATCCTCTCTGAGGAAATGATGGGATAAACATAAAAGAAGCTAAGAAATTCGCCATGGAAAGAGAGTGGAACTAGTTCAGGTAGAAGAAACAGCATGTGCAAAAGCCCTGAGGCACGAAGGAGCCTGGGTATTTGGAGAACATAAAATAGGCCAGGAAACTAGAACAGAGCGGGCTGTGGTGTGAAGTAGGCAGAGACTAGATGAGACCCTTCGTCTATATTCTCACTGTTACCGCACTGGAACTGAGACCTGGAGAGGAAGGGACTTGCCATATGTTACAAAGTAAAGTGGTGACAGACAGATCTAGAGGATTCACAGTCCAGGTTCCTGCCAGCCACATCTGCTGTTGGTGTCCAAGAATCTATTCACTCGACAAACATTTCTGGAGCAGCTATTATGTGCCAAGGACTGTGCTAAGCATTAAGCACATAATGGCCATGAGACATATTTCTTGAGATGCTCCTAATCTCATGAGGGCTCCTAAATGAACAGTCTAGGAAGATTGGAGGTTTTCTCTCTCAGGAGTTCTTGCAAATCTCCCTACCCTAACTTCCCAAGATAAACACAAAGGAATGAATTTGTAATGGTGGAAATTACAAGTAGAGACCAGTAGGGGAGACACTTGGGCACTCTTCAAAGCATGCCATAGGGATGACTCAATCCCTCTCCCCACTGAGCCCCAATTTTCACAGAAGGGAGAAATTAGGCCACAGAGGGATTGAGTCAGAGTACCGAGCTAGACCTCCAGTGAGATGTCAGAATGCTGGTGGCAAGTTAAGTTCACAGGACATGCCTTGGTAATAGGGGTTCTCCCGGTTCTTCTCAAACACACCCGCCCAAGTCAGGCTGATGGAGCTAACCTGACCCACCACCATCCTTGTCATCACCGGCATCACCCAGAACTACCTTGAACCAGCTCCCAAGTCCTTGATTAAACCCTAGAAGGTTTAAGAAGCACAGACCCTGTTCCCTCATTGCAGTGTGGGGCTGGGGCACACCCACAAAGGTTAAAGGCCACCCTTGAACAACAAGGGGTATGTTGATGTTTAAACCAATTATTTCAACCTGGTGTGATAAACACAGAAGTGAGAGTAATTTCCAATTTCAAGGAAGCACAGAAGACTGTGGGATTCATCCTGCAAGGTCTTGAGAGAGAAGTAATATGGAAACACAAGACTATATCCATCCGAGTGTCTGGTCCAGAGGTTCTCACAGTGTGGTCCTAAAGCAGCATCACTGGGGGACTTGTTAAAATGCAAAGTCTGAATGAGACACTCTGTGGTCGGGCCCGGCAACCTGTGTTTTAACATCCCTCCAGGCAATTCCAATGCATTGAAGTTTGAGAACGTCTCATTGAGGAAGGGGTGCCCAGAAGAGCCTGTATATCTGTGTTTTTAACAAGCTGCCCGGGAGATTTTCTGTCATCCAAGTGTACTGGAAACAGTATTTTAGTTGAAACCACTGATTTTTATTTTCATCTAACTTTTAAATTGATTTTTTTCCCCCTTCCTCATCCAATCTTTTTTTTTTAATTTCAGAATATTACAGGGGTACAAACGTTTTGGTTACATAAATTGCTTCTGTACCATTTGAGTCAAAGTTATAAGTGCGCCCATCCCCCAGGTAGTGTGCACTGTACCCGTTAGGTGTGAATTTACCCATCTCCTCCCCGCTGCCTGCTTGATTTCCAATGAATGTTATTTCCACATGTGCACATAAGTATTGATTGATTAGTTCCAATTTAAGGATGAGTACATGTGGTGTTTGTTTTTCCATTCTTGTGATACTTCACTTAGAAGAATGGGCTCCAGGACCATCCAGGTTAATACAAGAGGTAGTTCACCATTTTTTTTTATGGCTGAGTAGTGCTCCATGGTATACATATACCACATTTTATTAATCCACTCATGTATTGATGGACACTTGGGTTGTTTCCACATCTTTGCAATTGTGAATTGTGCTGCTATAAACATTTGAGTGCAGGTGTCTTTTTTATGGAATGTCTTTTTTTTCCTTTGGGTAAATACCCAGTAGTGGGATTGCTGGGTCAAATGATGGGACTGCAAACTAGTACAACCTCTATAGAAAGTAATATGGAGATACCTCAAAGAACTACAAGTAGAACTACCATTTGATTAAATTGCTTTTCCTCCTTTATCTCAGAGTGAGTGTTTCATCTTCATTCTTTAAGAATGTGTTCGTTCTCATGAACCATCATGGACCACACCAAAAGGTAAAGAACACAGATGGCGTCAGCTGGAGAAATAGCAATGCCCATCCATTTGCCTGGAACTCTTCTAATTTTAGCACTAAAAGTCTGATGTCCCAGGAAATCCTGAAGTCCAGGGCAGACTGGGACAACTGGTCACCCCGGATAGGTATTTATAGTATACCTGTGCATGCGTTACTTTGACCCAAATAACATAAAATGCTGAGAGTTTCTGGGGGTTGGGGATGGGGGAAAAAAAATGCTGAGAATTTTGAATTATAATTTCTATGACCTTTTAATGTCAATCCTAATCCTAATCCAAATTTTATAATCTTCTTCATTCATTCATCATCATCATCTTTATGACTTAATTATTTCTGATCCACTTTAATTAACCAAGCTCGTGGGCAAGAGGCTACACATTTCACTTCACTGTGATTCAACTGATAGGACGACACAACAGTGGTTAACTGGAAGATGAGCCTACAACCTGGACATTTTGAAGGCTAAAGCCACTGAACCAATAGGAAAAAAAGAAGAAGGGAATTAGTTTACAGACTGAAGTGATTGGTCCCGATTACCAAGGAGAAATTGGGTTGTTCCCACACAGTGAGGAGAAGGAGGAATGTTTTCCAAAGCCAGGGGATTTTCTGGGTTCCTCCTTGTATTTCCATGCCAAATAGTAAAGTTTTAGGGAAACTGCAGCAACCAAAATATGTCAGGATGGTTGAGGACTCAGACAGTTCAGAAATGAAGGTTTGGGTCACTCCACTAAGTAAAGAACCCCCATCAGCTGACATTCTGCCTGAGAGTGGTGGAAATATAGATGGATAGCAGGGAAAAGAGGCCACCTATAGTTATTATCAGTTACCATATATCTATATCAATTACGGCCTCATGACCTCAATTACAGAAACAAGGATGTAACACTACACATTTTCTATTTGCTTGTTTTATGTATATGTTTGTTTTTCTATGCTAATCATTTTCTTCTTCATTCTCCTTCTCACGTTCGTTTTACATACAAATTTTTAGAAGATAAGTTTGCAATTTAGCCTTTAGGTAACAGAATATCAGTGGGACTATGACTGAATTTCAGGAGTGATTTCTACATCCAGTGAGCTTCTGCTCTATAAAAAACAACTTCGAGAGAATGAGAAGACAAGTCACAGACTGGGAGAAAATATTTGCGAAAGACACTTCTGATAAAGGACTGTTATCAAGATATACAAAGAATTCTTAAAACTCGATAATGAGTTCCTTCTCCACTCCCACTCCTTTGCTTGACCAGAAAAAAAACAAAACTCGATAATAAGAAAACAACCCAATTAAAAAAATTAGCCAAAGACCTTAACAGACACCTCATCAAAGAAGATATACAGAAGGCAGATAAGCACATGAAAAGATGTTCCACATCTATATCATCAGGGAAATAGCAATCAAAACAATGAGATACCTCTATACACCTATTAGAATGGTCTAATCCAGAACACTGACAACACCAAATGCTGGCAAGGATGTGGAGCAACAGGAACCCTCAGTCACCAGTGCTGGAAATGCAAAGTGGTAGAGCCACTTTGGAAGAGCCACTTTGGAAGACAGCTTGGTGATTGCTTACAAAACTAAACATACTTTACCATACGATCCAGTAATCACGCTACTCGGAATTTACCCAAAGGAGTTGAAAGCTTAAAGTCCACACAAAAACCTGCACGCAGTTGTTTATAGCAGCTTTATTCGTAACCACCAAAACATGGAGGTAGCCACAACGTCCTTCAGGAAGTGAATGAAGAAACAGTAGTACATCCAGACACTGGAATAGGATTCAGTGCTAAAAGAAATATGTTATCAAGCCACGAAAAGACTTACAAGGAAATATCAAATGCATATTACTAAACAAAAGCAGCCAACCTGAAAAGGCTACATACTGTAGGATTCCAACTCTATGACATCCGGAAAAGGCAAAACTATGTAGGCAGTAAAATGATCAGTGGTCACCAGGGTTTGGGGTAGGACACAGGATTTTTAGGACACTGAGAATCCTCTATATGATACTATCATGGTGGATACGCGTTATTATATATTTGTCCAAACCCATGCAGTGCGCAACACCAACGATGAACCCTCATGTAACTTATGGACTTAGGGTGATGATGATGAGTCAGGGTAGGCTCGTCAGTTGTAACAAATGCACCACTGTGGAGGGGGATGTTGATTTTTCGGGGAGCCTGCGCGTGTGCGGGGACAGGGGGAAATATGGGAACTCTCTGTATCTTCCTCTCAATTTTGCTGTGAACCTAAAGCTGCTCTTTAGAAAACACACAAACAAAACAGGTGGTAGGCTGGATTTGGCCCACCGGCGCTCGTTGCCAATCCTTGCATGGTTGCGCTAATTGTGGCTTCTGAGGGTCCAGCCCAAGCTGGTGGGCTCCCCTTAGATGAGTCATCTCATTTGCTGGGGCATTTGAGGCTCACGTTGGGTTGTTGACCATTCCTGCCAGGCAGGAATCTCTCAGCCCCTACGCCCCCGTCAGCCTGTTGTGGAAAATAGATTCTCTGCCCCCTGGTAAGGCTCTAAGGACCCAAAGCTGTCTCCATCTTGCCCCCAGGTGGTGACTCTGTTCTCTGGATGCTGCCTGGGCTATAGGAGAGGGAGCCACAAACCAGTCTGTCTGACGGATCCCGGATGACCCCACACCCTCATTCACACCCGCTGGACTTCAGGTATGAGCGGCTGTTTCAGTCCAGGAGAGGCAATAGCTTGGGGTCGAGGAGAAGGAAGAAGCTACTCTGGGGCTGCCATGTTCCCAGAATCCTCTGCTCCTCCTCCCAGACATGGATGCCATGGTAACTGCTGAGGCTTGCATCGTGGCATCGTTACAGGATTCATTTTTGTAAATGCTTGAGAAGGATGCGGAGTCTCTAATTGTGGGGTTCTCTGCATGTCCATTAGATCTAGGTTGTTAATTGTGTTGCTACCATCCTCCAGGTTCTCACTTTTATCTGTTTCAGCTCTCAGAGACGGAGAGAGGCATGCTAAATAAAACCTCCCGCTGTAATTGTGGATTTGGAATCTGTTAAGTGCATACAAGTTTAAAATTATTCTAGCTCCCCGTGAATTAAATCTTTTAACATTAGGGTGTAAACTTCTTTATTTCTGACAGGGATGTTGGCCTTAAAAGTCTTTTTTTGCCCAATAGAAATGCAATCATACAAGCTTGTTCTTAGTATTATCTGGCTTATATTTTTCTATCCTTGTACTTCTAATCTTTCTGAGCCCTTACTGTTTTAGCTATTAATATTTCTTTTAGAAATAAGTTATAGACGGTTACTGTTTTTATTTTTTGCTCCTAATCCAATAAGACAATGCTTTTTATAGATATTACTGATACATTTAGTTTTATTGTAACCTTTGATATATTTGTATCTATTCCCAACATCTTGTTTCACACCAAATATCATGCTTTTTATCCTTTTTTCCCCCTTTTCTGCTCTCTACTGGATTGACTGAGTTTTTTTTTTAATTTCCCCTTTAACCTTCCGGGAAGGCAAAAGCTATACATTCTGATCCTATTATTTTAGTATCTACACTTGAAATTTTAATATGTCTCCTTGACTTCAGGCTAACTGTGGATAATTGAGTTAATCAATATTTATACCTTCTTCTCCAGCAATAAAAAAAAAA
>NW_012154285.1:9425802-9426544 GCF_000956105.1 Propithecus coquereli
ACCCCCTGCTTTCAAATCCCCTGGCTTTGGCCCGTAAAGATTTGTTGGTGAAGGTTGCCCCCTGGTGGAAAATCTGGGACATAACAAAATTGTGCCTGCGCTTCTGTGATTATTTTGCAGAATGTATTCAACCCAAACTATTTGAGGCAGGGAATAATTTTTTAGAGGAGAAACCCAGAAGATGCAGCCTTAACCAAGGGGTCAAGGTTGACATCACCTGTAACTGGACAGAACGACCCCCGCCCCCATCGTCACACACTGAGAAGGACGCACCACTTCTGCGGTGTTCTCGCCCCAAGACGCATCGGCGCAATTTAACCATGAGAAAGTATCAGACTCGTCTGAACGGAAGGACCAAATAACCACAGAATAACTGACTGGTGTCAAGGTCACCAAACGACAAGGAAAGACTGAACAGTCACACGTCAAGGGAGATGAAGGAGGTGGGATAAGTACATGCCATTTGGGATCCCGGATTGCACCCTGGCTCAGAAAAAGAACCTTCGTGGAAAAACCATCTGAACAAAGGCTGAGGCTGAGTTGACAGTGATGTCCCAACGCTCTTAGTTCTTTTTTTTTTTAATTTTTTTTTGTTTTTGTTTTTCTTTATTAGAGATGGGGCCAGGCTGGTCTCGAACTCCTGGCCTCAAGCGATTCTCCCTCCTCAGCCTGTGTTCTTCATCTGTCCTACTTACTTCAAAGTTATGATTATATATTTGTCCAAACCCATGCAGTGCGCAAC
>NW_012154285.1:9426594-9429691 GCF_000956105.1 Propithecus coquereli
TCTCCAGCAATAAAAAAAAAAACCTTAGAACACTTTTATTCAGATTACCCTGTTTATAGCCTCAAAAACACTCCTTGCTCTTGTTGTTTTACACAATTAGTGCATTTAGATTTACCCGTATATTTACCAATTTCTTTTTTTATTTTATGTGTATATGTTTAATTAGAAATGGGATCTTGCCATGTTGCCCAGGCTAGTCTTAAAGTCTTGGGCACAAGCAGTCCTCCCACCTCAGCCTCCCAAGTAGCTAGAACTACAGGTGTGCATCACTGCTCCCAGCACCAATTTCTGCCCATATTTTACTGCTTCCTACTGGGTTTGGCTTCCTTCTTCCCAAGGTACATGTATTAGTAGTTATTCAGATGTCAGTTGATGATAAAAAGCTTTACTTTTATTTGAAAATGTCTATTTCAGCCCTCATTCTTGAGTGACATTTTCACTGGGTATAGAATTCTGGGTTGTCAGGTACTGTTTTCTCAGTACTTTGAAGGTGATGGCTTTTATCTTCTCTTTTTACTGTTAAGAGGTCTGATGTTAGGCTTTTGTTGGTAATCTTTCCTTTCCTTCCACTTGATTAAGATCTTTCCAATTGATAACAATATATTCTTTGGCTTTTATGTTCTGCAGTTGTATTATGACATGGATTTATTTTTATTTATCCTGCTTGGGGATAGTTATCTATCTCGTATATGAGGATTCATGTCTTTCATCAATTATGAAAAACACTCTTTGAATAATGCCTCTGTCCAATTTTCTATGCTCTCTTCTGCTAAAAATTTCTATTGCTTACCCGTAAAACCTTATTCTACCTTCAAGGCTACCTAACTTCTTTTTTATATTTTCTATCTCTTGGTCTATTTGTGTAGCATTCTGGATATATCCTCACATTTGTCTTCTAGTTCATTAATGTGTTCTTCATCTGTCCTACTTACTTCAAAGTTATGATTGCTATTAAGTCTGCAACTAAATTTTATTTTATGCATTAATTTAAAGGTTCATATTTGATAGTACAGTGGGGAAATTATAGTTAACAATAAATTATTGTATATTTCCAAATAGCTAGAAGAGAAGAACTTTAATGTTCCTGACAAAGAAAACATAAATGTTTGAGATGACGAATTTCACAACTATCCTGATTTGATTATTACACATTGTGTACATGTATCGAAATATCACATGTGCCCCCAAAATATGTACAACTATGACATATCAATGAAAAAAAAAACAAAAAAATGTTTTAATGTGAAAAAGAGCTGATCTACATCGCTCTATCAGAAATTTGTTTTTAATGCTTACATTATGTTGAAATATAGTTGTTTCCTTTATAATCTTATTTAAAGCATTTAAGAACATCACTCTGAGAAGGGATCCCTAGGTGTCCCCAGACTGCCAAAAAGTCACAGTACAAAGGAAGATGAGATTCTGACTTAAAAGGGTGGGTTTTATGTGTGATCCAATTTTTTAGGTATTTTGTTAGCAGCGGATTTTTGGTTTGGCAGTTGACAGTGTTGCCAGAAAGAAAGCCAATGTCACTGTTCGAGATGCCCGAGTGTGTCCCCTGCACCGCCTGGCCCTGAGCTCATGGACAGTTCTAACAAGATTGGGGCGGAGTCGAGAGCATCCTGGGCCTTAGTACCAAATGCGTCTGGCCTTCCGTTTGGCCCCCGAGTTGAACCGAACATGAGGTGGTGGTAACTGGCCCATTGATAAAGATAATTTGATAGATGATACCCAAAGATGTTCCTTCTGGAAGGAAATTCCAGAGGAATGAGAGCTGAGAAAAGAATGAGTAGGGGCTGAACTATTGCCACCTGTCAAGGGCTGATCCAGAACTGAGAGACAAAAATGTGTGAGGTGTGCATCTCACCTTTGAGGGGTTCACAGTCCAATAAGGAAGAAGATCACTTTAATTTAAGGGGGAAACTGAGGTTCCCAATTGCTTACCCAGTTGCCAGCAAAGGTGAAATGTGGCAGGTGCCGTGGCACAGAAGCTGCTTCCAGGTAGCAACGGTGCACACGTGCAAAACTCTTCATAGTTTACAAACTGTTTTCATCCCACAGCAGTCGAATGAGTCCCCCCACCCTTTTAAAGACAGAGAAATGGAGGCTCAGAGGGCAAATAACGTCACTTCTCTGTGCCTCAGTAACTTCACCTGTTAAATGGGTATAATAACGGTGCCGATCTCTTGGGGCTGGTGTGAGAATTAAACGAGTTGGGGGATACAATGTGCTTACGCTCCTAAGATGGCTACGAGAGGCCGGAGGCAGCGTGGGACAGATGCGTGGGGCTGACCAGGACGGGGATGTTTGTTTTGTGTGGGGGCCTGTAGGCCTGGGAGCCATTTAAAAAAAAAATGCCTATTCATCTTCTTGTTGGTTTCAGAAGGCAAACTTAGAGCCAGAAATGAGTCTGCAGCTTTAAGGACCAAGGCAGAACATTTAAAATCTCCACCCTTGTGAACTGCAGAGGAAGGGAAGATGCTTTTCAGGAGCTATCAAATGTGTTCTGTTCTTAAAATTTATGTGTTAAAATCGCGTTTGCAGAGGTATAATTTATATTGAAAAAAATGCGCTCATTTTGGTACAGCCACTGTGAGAAACCATAGGGTGGTTCCTCAAAAAGTGAAAAATAGAATTACCATATGATCCAACACTTCCAAAGTGTGTACATCCGTGTTCATGGCAGCGCTGTTGACAACGGCCGAAAGGTGGAAGCGACCCAGGTGTGCAGTGATGGAGGGACGGATGAACACAATTCCGTATACACAAGCAATGGATTGTCACTCAGCCTTGGCAAGGACGGAAATTCCGACACAGGCTACATCATGGATGCAGCATGAAGACATTATGCTAAGTGAAATAAGCCAGTCACAAAAAGACAAATACTGCGTGATTCCACTTACATGCAGTCCCTAGAGGAGGCAAACGCATGGGGACAGAAAGTGGAATGGCTCATGCCAGGGGCTGGGAGAGGAGGAAATGAGGAGCTGGTGTTGAACGCGGACAGAGTTTGCTTTGCAAGGTGGACAAGTTCCAGAGATTGCACAACATTGTGAATCCACACTACCGAATCGTACACTTAAAAATGGCTAAGATG
>NW_012154285.1:9431006-9436440 GCF_000956105.1 Propithecus coquereli
GATTCTCCCTCCTCAGCCTCCCAAAGTGCTGGGATGACAGGTGTGAGCCACTATGCCCAGCTCATCTGTTAGTTCTGATGCTTGTTTTGTGATGAAGCAGGGTGTTACCCGCAGGGGAGGATGATTGAAATGTGTATGGGAATCTCGGTACTGCTTTGGCAACTTTTCTGTGAGTCTGAAATGATTCCAAAATAAAAAGTTCAAAAAAAATTTGCAGGCCTTCTTCCAAATACGGAAGGCCCTGGAACATGTGTTGGGAATACAATCCCTTCCGTTATGGGCCTGCACTCCGGTAGGAGAGACAGCTCAAAAACCAACCGGGTGTGTCTATATTGGATAATAACAGCCGCGAAACAAAATAAGGGACTTCAAGGGGCTGGGGTGGGCCAGGGACAAGCTGTCTATGGAGACACAGGGATACAGCAGCGAGTGGCACGGCCCCCAATCCCTGTGGCCCTGGCGATGTTACCTTCTACGAGGGGCGAGAAAGAAAAATCAGGAAGGAGCACAGGTGTGTTTCATCAGGGCGGGGGCCGGCAGCGCGGGCAGGGCGCACGTGGGCTTAACAAACAGCGCGTATAACAACGGGCCTCGCTGGAGGAGGGGGCAGAGTGAGATTTTCCCGTGGAGAGAACGGGACGTGCAAAGGTCCTGGGCCAGGAGCGTGTTTGGCAGACTCCGGGAGGCCAGTGCAGCGGGACCGTGGCAGAGGAAGAGGCACGTGGTGGGGGGGGGCTGCGTGGGGCCTCGCGGGCTGCAGTTTGGATTTTATTCCCGCCGTAGCGGCGAGCCTTTGGCGTGCTCTCAGCAGAGGAGGGACGGAGCGCGATTCGCCCTCGTCTAAGACCGCAGCAATGCCGGCCGGACGGAGAAGGAACTGCACAGGCGTGTGGGTGACCAGGAGCCACCTGTCGGGCCCAGGTAAGAGAGCACTCGGCTTCCGTGACGGTGGCGGGGGTGGCGGGGGCGCAGAGGACGCCGCAGAGCCTGGGTTCGCGGGGGAGGTCGGGCTCACGGGATGGGAACAGTGGACCGGGCGCGGCGCGTGGCAAAATGAGGTCGGTCTGGGGTGAGCCCGCGGTCTGGGGCTTGAACCCACGTCTGGAAGAAGAGCACACTGTGGAAGGGGACGTAGATGTAGGGGCAGATCGAGAATTGCGTTGTGTGTTTGAGACGCCTGCTTGGCAACCACGGGGAGGGGTGCGGTGAGCTCCTGTGTGGCTCTCGGGGAAGCAAGCACCCACGCTTGCTGTCTGCCGCCCGCCCGCCAGGTGCTGCGCGCGGACCGTTCGCACCGCAGCGGTGAGGGCGGGTGCTGTTAGCGTCGTGCTTTGCGGATGAGGAAATGGCACAGAACAAAGGAGAAAATCAGCATAGAGCCAGGATGGGAATCCAAGGAGTCGAGGGCAGATTGGGGCTCAGAAGTGTGTGTTTTTGAAACGTCAGGGAGGGAACTTGGAGAAAACAGATCTTTTCTTTGAAGTTTAGAAGGTTCCAGAAAAATGTCCAGTTAAGAGAGTTGGAAGGAAGCCGTCTCGCCGTGGCTCAGAGCGTGCGGCTCTGCAGCTTGGCCGTTCTGTTTGTTGACTGTCTCGTCTGTGCCCGGCGGGCAGGCAGGTCCGTGGGGACAACAGTCAAACTGATAACGCAGCGTGGTCAGTGCCAGGATGAGGCGCCGGCCACTTTGGGAACCCCAGGGGTCAGAGGGGCCAACCCAAAGCCAGGGACGGCTCCCCAGAGGCGGCCAAGACCAGAAAGCTAAGGGTTTATCTGCGCCTGCCTCCCGTTCCATTCTGTCCCTGCTCCCAGTAACTCCAGCTACGGTGTGAGTCAAAGGTCGCTGGGCCCGATGCTATCACTGCCCTCTCTCTGTGGCCTTGGATGACTTGCTTCCCTCCCTGGGCCTCGGTGGGTTGTTTGACTCTCACTCACTCGCCACCAAGACTCTGCAGTGGCCGTGCTGTGCCCGGGAGAGATGCCCCCTGCCCCCAAGCCACCTCCGAGGTGTGCGTGGCCGAGAGCAGGAGATGGAGGGAGACCTGGTGCCCTGCCACGTCAGGCCGAGGGTGAGCGCTTCGTGCTCTGGGGGGAGCAGGCTTATCTGGGGATGGAGCTGAGTTGGCGCCCACAGAGTTTGGGGGTGCAGGAGTCGTGCCCTAGGATGACAGTCCGGCCGTGGTTCTGCCTGGAGCACCTGGGCTCCTACAAAGATCGTTGGGGGCCCAGGACAGAACCCAAATCCATGCCTACCTGGGTGACCTGGCAGGGTGCGGCAGAGCATGGAGCTGTGGAACCATTGTCAGCCTCCGCCTGGTTACTAGGTGGCGTCTGCACTATATTCAGGGCACCTTGTTAGTGAGGACAGGAGCTGGAAGCCGGCGAAGTCGATCTCTGCTCCTCCCACGTGCCCATTCCGCACCTTCCTGGGCCACGTGCTCTCCCCTCTCTTGCTCTATGGGCCGCTCCTGCCACCTCCCTGGAGATGCCGGACCTTCTGTCCTGTAGCTCGTCCCCAGCGCTAAGCCACGGGCCACTCGACAGGCCACTCCGAGCTACAGGGAGAAGCCAGCAGAGTGTGTTTCTAGCCACAGACTCAGGGCGTCCCTCGTGTCTAATTCCACGTTCTCGTGCTGACGTGAGGCACAGAGGGACTGAGAGCTGCCTTCTCTGTCCCCATCCTGGGGCGGGGACAGAGACCGTGCAGACAGGGGCCACCATAAATTCACAGGCTCAGCCCCGTCACGTTGCCGTCATTTCCCACCCCTGGTCTCTTCCAGGGCCGTCTCGGACCCTCGGGGCTCTCCCGCCCTCCACTCCCATGCAGCACACTCTGTCCTCCTGTCACGAGAGAACAAACCAGGCCACCAAGCAAGGCTCCGCTCAGCCAAGGTGCCCGTCCCTCTCCTTGGGCCCTTCAGGCTGTCACTCACCCCTTCTCTGTCCCGGCAGTCACCACGGGTTAAAAAGCGGACCAACCCGGCCCCTCGCAACCCCACGCCCCGCCGGGCTACCTGCTTCCTGGCACCTCTGCTCCTCCAGGCGCAGCCGGGCCCTGTCTCTGCCCTCCCCCAGCCCTCCCAGCAGGGTCACCACAGGCTGCCTTGTTCCCACAGCCACTGCATGCCAGCGACGCTGCCAGAAACCTGTTGTCCCTGACTCCCTCCCACACCTGCCTAGTCGGTCACCAAGTGCTGTTGATTCTTCCTTTCAGTAGCCCTGGAGCCTGTCACCCTCTCTCCCTCCTCAGTGCCCGTACCAGGTGTGGTCACCGTGACTGTGGCCTCCAACTTCACTGTCTTCCGACAGCCACAACAGCCGCTCCCAGCAGCCAGTGTGACCATGTGCCTAACTTACTTAAACCTCCTTTGTGAGTTGCGCCGACTGTTCACCCTTCCCTGCCGCCTCCTGTGCCCTTGCCAGCCGGTGACTTGCAGCTGGCTCCCTCTGGCCTCCATCTGGCACACACTGCAGCCCCACCTAGAACACACAGGGCCTCCCCAGCTCTGACAGCTCCCTCCCGCCGGCCTGCGGATCTTCCCTGAACGCTTTCCCAGGCTCTGCCCTCGCCCACCCCTCGCCCCTTCTCCCCGCCAGGGCCGGGCTGTAGTGTTTTCTCACCTGCAGTTCTCACTAGATCACGCTCATGGACAGTAGATCCTGCTCCTTGTGGGTCCCCAACGCCTGGCCCAGAGGGGACTTTCAGAATGTAGAATCAGTGAGTGACAAGATAGAGGAGGGAGAGAGAGAGAGAGAAGTTCAGGATGACACAGATTTCGGGCTTGATGACGAGGGAAAGGAACAGTTGGGAGGATGGATGGGCTCAGGCTGTCTGGGGTGATCATGGCCTTCCAGGTGGAGGGATCTCGTGGGCGGATGGAAATAGGGAATCTGCAGGTGCAGATCCGGGAGTGATGGGGAAGGACGGGATTATCCAGCAAAGGTACAGAAGGACCATCCTAAGTTTTAACACAGTAACAGCAGACACACGTCTCGAGGCCTCCCTTGTGTATCTGCCTGTCCATGTTGCCCTGGGAGAAAGTGGGTTGAATGGGACAAATGCTTCTCACAGGAGGGACCGCTGAGCCCCAGAGCTGAGTCACCTGGAGGGGGGCCCTGCCCCCCACCAGCTGGGTCAGAGTCTGGGGCAGCTGGGAATCTGAATCTGAGCTCATCAGCTCCCAGAGATCGAGGATTGAGGTTTTTGCCAAGAGGTGTGCGGAGTAAGCGAAGGGTGAGGAATTAAAGGAGTGGGCAAGACAGTGGCTGAAATGACCGATGGCTCAGTTGTGGTGACAGAACTGGACATGGGAAGCACGTGTGCCCTGTGACAGAGGCAAGCGGATGGGAACTGCGTGGGGACAGAGCCTAGAGGACTTGCAGAGCTCGCTCGCCGCCTGGTGCTCTGCGTGGCTCTTCAGAGGACAGTCCACTGCGTCACAGGTGCTGACCCCCACCAATTCCTGCCTTAAGGACAGGATCATTCATCTCTTTGTCCCCTAGCACGGGGCCTGGCACCCTGGAGGCATGTAATATTTGTTGGCAGAATCAACAAAGTCCTTCTACAAACATGTTCTGACTCTGTGTGACGGGAACTGAGGGTACCTGGTGACAAGACAGTCCCTGTGCAGAAGCGGCTTCCACCCTTGTTGGGAGGAGCAGCCTGTGACTCAGGGAGCTAAGGCCAGCGTCCAGGGAAAAGGATGACAATGTGGGGAGAATTCAGCTCTGATTAGCAAGTGTCTCCCGGTGGCCTGGGAAATGAGCCGCATTAAGCAGGTTCAACACGTGAGTTTGAGGACACAGCGTTGAGCCCTGAGAACGGGAACCGGACTGGGACCGGTGGACTAGGGGCAATGTTGTTCATTAGAGCGCGGACATACGGAGGGAGAAGAGCATGGTGAATGTTTATGGCTGTTTAAAGGCTATCACTAATAGGATCAGAAAATGGAGGTTTCTTTCCAAAATGTTTTAAAAGAGAAAAGCAAATAGCAAATCCATACACAGAAAAAAGGCAAAACAGAAGAATAAAAGAAAGCAAATAAATATGCATGTGTTTATAAAAATTGGCTGACAGGTCAAAGCATAACACAGAACAGGAAATGCAAATGGTAAAAATCACCCTATTCAAATAAAAATGTTATTATCCTCTTAAGAAATAAAGTACAACAACTTGTATGAAGTAGCACACACCTAACACAAAATGCCGAAGGTGGAAAATAAATGGGTGGTCAAAGATGTAACACTGGAATTCTGATCAAAGGAAAGAGGGGTGGTGAGATTAATAGCAAAGGATAATTGAAAGCAAAAAGTATTATACAGAATAAAGGGTCGTTATACAGAGACAAATTATATAACAGATACATCATTAAAACTTCATGCACCAATAACAAAGTACAGAGGAAGAACAAATTTGCAGTGGGAAAATTTAACTCTC
>NW_012154285.1:9439915-9441427 GCF_000956105.1 Propithecus coquereli
GATTCATTAGGTTGTCTCTTTGTGATCTTTCTGACTTTTGGATATAGGCATTTATGGAAATAAACTTTCCTTCAGGACTGCTTTAGCTGTGTCCCACAGATTTTGATAACTTGTGTCTCCTTTGTCATTTAGTTCAAAGAATCTTTTGATTTCCATCTTTACTTCCTTGTTTATGAAGTAACCATTTAGCAGAAAGCTGTTTAATTTCCATGACTTTGTGTAGAGATGAGAGTTTCTGTTGGGGTTGATTTCTAATTTTATTCCACTGTGATCTGAGAGGATGCATGGTATAATTTCTATTTTTTAAAATTTTTTGGGACATGTTTTGTGTCCTAGAACATGATCAATCTTAGAGAATGTCCCATGAGCTGATGAGAAGAATGTATATTCAGTGGTCTTTGGGTAGAATGTTCTGTAAATGTCAGTCAGGCCCATTTGTTCTAGGGTTCTGTTTAAGTCCATTATTTCTTCCTTAATTTTCTGTTTGGAGTATCTGTCCTGTGCTGTCAGTGGGGTGTTGAGATCTCCGGCTATTATGGTGTTGCTGTCTATCAATTTGTTTAAATCAAGTAGAGTTTGCTTTATGAATCTGGGTGCACCTAAGTTGGGCGCATACATATTTAGAATTGTTATGTCTTCTTGTTGAACTGTACTCTTCACCATTATATAATGATCCTCTTTGTCTTCCATTACTTTTGTTGATTTAAAAACTAAGTTATCTGAAATCAAAACCACCACGCCAGCCTTCTTTTGGCTTCCGTTTGCTTGAGATACTGATTTCCACCCCTTTACCTTGAGTCTAAATGCATCCTTGCAGGTTAGATGTGTTTCCTGAAGACAGCAGATACTTGGCTTGTATTTTTTTATCCATTTGGTCAGCCTATGTCTCTCGAGTGGGGAGTTCAAGCCATGCACATTTATTGAGAGAACTGATAAGTGGGGCAAATTACTATTCATTCTGTTGCGTTGCATTTTATTGCTTTGTTTTCTCTCTTGAGCCATTGTGGTATCTAGCCTTTGATCTTTACCCATTTTTTTTCTTTTTTTTTCTTTCAGTATATTATGGGGGCACAGATGTTTAGGTTACGTATGTTGCCCTTGTCCCCCCCCACCCTATCAGAGCTTCAAGTGTGTCTATCCTCAAGATGGTGCACATCCCACTCGTTATATATGTACATACCCATCCCCTCCTCCACCCTCCTACCTGCCTGATGCCCAATAAATGTTATTCTTCTATGTGCACTTATGTGTTGATTGGTGAAACCAATTTGCTGGTGAGTACATGTGGTGTTTATTTTTCCATTCTTGGGATACTTCACTTCGTAGAATGGGTTCCAGCTCTATCCAGGAGGATACAAGAGGTGCTATATCACCATTGTTTGTAAAACCTGAGTAGTACTCCATGGTATACATATACCACATTTTATTAATCCACTCGTGTATTGATGGGCACTTGGGTTGTTTCCACATCTTTGCAATTGTGAATTGTGCTGCTATAAACATTTGGGTTCA
>NW_012154285.1:9445395-9556854 GCF_000956105.1 Propithecus coquereli
TTTGGGTAGAATGTCCTGTAAATGTCAGGCCCATTTCTTCTAGGGTTCTGTGTAAGTCCATTATTTCTTTGTTAATTTTCTGTTTGGAGATTCTGTCCTGTGCTTTCAGTGGGGTGTTGTGATCTCCGGCTATTATGGTGTCGCTGTTTATCAATTTATTTAGATCAAGTAGAGTTTGCTTTATGAATCTGGGTGCACCTAAGTTGGGTGCATACATATTTAGAATTGTTATGTCTTCTTGTTGAACTGTACCCTTCACCATTATATAGTGACCCTCTTTGTCTTTCTTTTGTTGATTTAAAAACTAAGTTATCTGAAATCAAAACCACCACGCCAGCCTTCTTTTGGCTTCTGTTTGCTGGAAATATTGATTTCCATCCCTTTACCTTGAGTCTAAATGCATCCTTGCAGATTAAATGTGTTTCCTGAAGACAGCAGACACTTGGCTTGTATTTTTTTATCCATTTGGTCAGCCTATGTCTCTTGAGTGGGGAGTTCAAGCCATTCACATTTATTGAGAGAACTGATAAGTGGGGCAAATTAGCGTTCATTCTGTTGGGCTGCATTTTGTTGCTTTGTTTTCTTTCTTGAGCCATTGTCGTATCTAGCCTTTGATCTTTAGCTTTTGAGTGGTTTTACATTTGTGAGTGTTTATTGTGCTTATCCTTGTATAGTTGTGTTTTGAGTCCTTCTTGGAGGTCTGGGCTGGTCTTCGTGTATTCCCTCAGTCTTTGGTTATCTGAGAATGTGTTTATTTCTCCTTCGAATACAAAACTTCGTTTTGCAGAGTACAAGATTCTAGGCTGGGCATTATTCTGTTTCAGAAGTGTGAGAAGGGGGCCCTAGTCTCTTCCTGCTTGCAAGGTTTCAGTTGAAAATCTGGAGTTATTCTGATGGGCTTTCCTTTGTATGTTACTTGTTTCTTTCTCCTACGGCTTGTAGAAGGGCCTCTTTAGTGGATATTTTGATCAATCTGATGACTGCATGTGGTGATGTCTTCCTGTTTGCACTGAATCTCCCAGGGGTCCGTTGAGCTTCTTGTACCTGGATATCTAGATTTTTAGCAAGGCCTGGGAAATTCTCCTCTATTAATTCTTCAAATAGCTTATCCAGCCCTTGCGTGTTTTCTTCTTCACCTGCAGGTAACTTCATAACCCTCAAGTTGGGTTTATTCACATAACCCCACATTTCTTGTAGGCTTTGTTCTTTTCTCTTATTTCTCTGCTCTCTGTGAGTGACTTATCTAATTGGAAGGTGCTATCTTCAATCACTGAAATTCTTTCTTTTGTTTGATCTACCCTGTTCTTGAGGCTTTCCACTGTGTTTTGTAGTTTCCTGAATAAATTCTTCATTTCCAGGAGTTCGGTTTGATTTTTCTTTAATATTTCAATTTCTTTAGTGAATTTTTCTTCCAAGTCCTGGATTTTTTTTTTTTGTGGTTTCATTGTGTTGGTAATCCATTTTTTCTTGCATATCATTGAGTTTTCTTACAATCCATGTTTGAAATTCTGTCATTTCAGTAGTCTGAATTTGGTTAATGTCCATTGCTAGAGAGCTGGTGTTCCTCTTTGGGGGTGTGTTTTCCATTTGATTCTTTATACTTCCAGACTTCTTTCGCTGAGTCCTTCCCATCTGTATCAGCCGTTGCTTCTCTCCTTTCAGTTTTTGTTTGGAAAGTAACACGCCCTGTGTGGGTTCTGTTCCAGTAGATGCTGCCTATCAGCCTTGATGCGTGCACTTCTATGATGATTGATCTGCTGCTAGGGGGAGCCGCTAGTATGTTGTTCTGGGTTCTTCTACCACAGTTGGGAGGCTGCTCCTGATGGGAGGGGTTACTTGGGGAGCCTGTTTTGGCCTCTTGCCAGGATTTTTGTCTGACCAGCAAAGACACTGGGCTGTCAACTACTGATCTGCGCCAAGGCCCCGCGGATTCACCCTAGTCGCAGAGGGAAAGTGGCTTTTCCTGTGTCCCCGCACCTCCAGGGGTGGAGCCTACCACTTCCGGGGCAAAGGATGCTGGCTAGGGGGAGGGGCGGTGCCCAGCCCGCCCAGCGCCTGTGAGTCCGGCAGGCGTTGGCCTCCCCGACTGGGCAAGCATTCAGAGTTCACCCATCAAAACGGGCCTGGCTAGCTGACCGCAGGTCGTGTAAGGGCGGAGCTTGTCGCGAGAGTCCCCGGGCTGGGGGAAGGGAGCGGCCCGACACCGTCTCGCAGCCCCGCGGCTGGGCTGTGGACCCCGAGAATGGCGCCCGCCCGCCCGCAGGCGCCAGCACCGGGGCGACCGTTCAGGGCTTGGCAGGCGCCGGGTCAGGGAGCTGAGTCATCAGGGCGCCCCGTCGTCTCCTTTATGTCGCCCTCCCACAGTCTCGCGCCCACTCGCCCCCAGCGGTTTCCGGGTTAGAGCCCCTGCTCAGCGATCGCCCCGTTGACCTGGGCCCGCTGGGCGCCAGCGGCGAGTTTCCGGTGTCCTGACTCCCTCCAGCCGGAGCTCGGGCCGTCCCTCCCCGCCAGCGCGGTCCTGGCTCAGAGCTGCGGGCTTCGGAGGCTCCGGCTGCCGCCTCCTCCCGCAGAGCCCACGTCTCCTGCCGCGACCCCGCCCCGACGGGGCAGGTCGCCGTCTCGGGAGTGGAGGTCAGCGGGGCGCGGGACTCTCTCCGGCGGGTCTGGTCCTGCTGCCCTCGCCGCCTGCGGCCGTCCCGCACCACCCTGCACTGTCTGCCTCGCACGCTCCAGACTTCGCGCTCCTGCCTCCCGTTCACCTTTTTTTTTCCTTGTTTCGTGTGTCCCACGCTGAATCTCCGCCCATTCACAATTCTGCTCTTGCGGGAGAGCGATCCACTCATGCAGCAGACCGAGATCTATCCCTCTCTCTCCGGGAGCAGGAATCCAGGAGTTACCTTTACTCTGCCGTTTTTCTCTCTCTCTTTTTACTTTTTAACTGTGGCTATTAGAAAACATAAAATTATATTATGGCTCGCATTATATTTCTATTGAACACTGTCCAAGAAATAAGACACACCTTGTTTTTGAAGGTTTTGGAAAATTTTTGCAAAAACTGATCAGGACTAGATTACACTGTAGTATAAAAGAACATTATAGTGTGAGAGGCTTTAAACTCAAAGGGAACTTTTTAAAAAAAAATGAATCAAAAAAGAAAGAACTAAAAGTGTGAAAATGAAAATATTAAACATCAAATCTTCTAGGATGTAATTAACTGACATCTAGTGCCAGATCAGTAACCGTCATCCTTTTAGGGTCAGACATCTCTGAGAATCTCCTCCCTAGAAAAATGCATATATGTAAAAAATTTTGCATATAATTTGAGGAGGGCTACACATACCCAGAAGCCCCCGGGCTGTAAATGCCTGTATCATCAAAAGTGAAAATAAACTAAGCAGGCAATTAAAATTCAAGGAAAATGAAACAAAACTCTCAAGGAAACTAGGAGAAAGAACAAAAAGACAAAGTCAGGATAAAAACAGCAGAATGGGTGACTCCATCAGCTGTTTCTCTGGAAAACTGAACAAAGCTAAAAAAAAAACAAAACAAAAAAAACCAATAAACTGATGGAAAAATCAATCAACAGAGATGGAAAAAACCCCACATAATATTGTTTGAACTGAGAAAAAGCAAATATCACCAAAAACAACAGGTTCAAAATTAAGAGAGTACTGTGCACAATTGCATAGTAATGTATTTGAAACACTCATTTTTCCCCATAAAAATCTAAATTAACAAAATCAACACAAGAAATGGAAACCCCAAATCGACCAAAAAAAGAAAAAAAGGAAATAAATCCCTATGTGTTTTAAACAATTTCTTCAAAAGGCATCAGGATCTCATGAATTCGCTGGTAAGTTATGTCATATTTTTGAGGTGCAAGTAATTCTACTCTTTCAACAGTCTCAGGGGTCGACAGACGTTTCCTGGGTGCCTGCTTCAGTCCCATCTATAGTCTCAGCCCAATATAAACTTGATGTCGTGTAAGGTAAACTCTCCGGTGTCACACAAAGTGACTGGGGCAGCAAACATGATCTTGACTTCTAGACCTGTTAAGAGAGGTAACTTCCTAAGCTTTGCAGCAATATAAGAAATATCAACAGCAAAAACAAAAATGATGTATCATACATAAACATTATCTCTTCTACAATTAAAAATCACATACTTAAAAGGAAGCAGACAGGAAATTATATATGTAAATACTGTATAGAAATTAAAAAGAACATCATGACCTCTAAGTGAACAAAATAAGATTTAAATAAGAACTTGAAAATGCTTACTGAAAAATGTGCTAGCTCAAATTAAGACAACAATTACTATTTTACATGTTAAATTATTTAAATCGATTTTTCCCCCACAGCAAACATTTCCTTGTGTAAGTTCCTCCCCCCCGCCCCCCCCAGCTTCTAATCTTAGCTCCAGGGTGGGCAATTTTCCTGAATATTGTCTGGTTTTAGGAAACAGGTGGATTGAAACATGCCTAATCCACTAGCAAGGGAAAGAAAGCATAAAATAGGCAGCGAACAGTGTACCGTTGAGAGTCGCTGCCAGTTCCGCTGTGGCTGCCTGTTGTGCTAGGTGATTTCAGCACAGACTTGGTTTCACCTGTATCAACAACAGCCCAGATAAATGCTGTTTTAGCAGATTATTAGAACATGTGCTTTTCTCATTTCTCTGCTTGTTTAGCAAAAAAAAAGGGGGACTGACTGGAGTGTCTGTCTTTGGGTCTCCCCATCACCTGGTTACCTGTATTTACTGAGGAAACAACCTTTGCAGAGAAAAAATAATACTTGGGTTGTACCCAACCTCCTTCCTGGAGATTATACTTTCTTCCTTATCAACTTCTATTTCTTAGCTGCTTCATTACTTTGGAGTTCTAGCCAGAAGCAGTAAGTGTCAAAAAAATCTTTTTAAAACTTGACCTGGGAATTTTAAGCAAAGTAGATGGAGACTGGTAAACCTGGCTGCAAGCAGAGCAAGACGCCCAGGGCAAGCATTGCAACCATGTAATTACCTGGCACAACAGAATTTTCTAATGGTGTCTCATTAGGTATTAATGACATGAAATAATTACTGTTGAAGTGACCTTTTTGTCAAGGGGATATAAACGAGATCATTTAACACCAGGATAACACAGTAATAAGTTAAAATTGCATCTTGATAGGATTTTAGCGTGGGGTGAATTCAAAAGCAAAGAAAATTCCTTTCTATAGTGGCTTGAGTTGAGTCGTGACAGCAGCGAAGACTGTTTTCCGTGTGTGGCTCACGCTCCAGCAGCGTCTTACGGGAAGTCTGCTTTTAAAAACTTCTACGGACAAACTGCACTTTTATGAAGACTTTTATTGGCTCTTTGATGCCAGTTGCGAACAAATCGCTTGGCCCATGACTTCCTGAATAGCAGAAACATAAAGCCATGCGATCACATCACCGGGGAGGATGGATGAGCGTTAGGCAGCATCTGAGCAGTGCAAACGGATGAAGACCAGTGCTTCCTAAGGTGCCAAGTTGAATCTGTCTACATCGAATCTGCAAAATGTTTTAGATGCATTCAGCAATTGTTCTTACCTCAGAGATTTAGCTACAGTTGCTGAATTGGTACAGATGGCGGTAGTTAGGAAAATAACGTTCCTACGTTCCTAGCCAACACTAATTGTTGGATATAGCATTCACCTGATACATGAGATAAGTATCCAAGCTAATGAATGCTTGTAAAAATACAGCTAATTCTCATTATTTACCTGATGTGGGATTCATCAGACTGACCAGATTACATAGGATCTGGGAAACGTGTCGTTCTTTATGTGATTTTGGCAAGCCATTACAAGCAGTGCCATGAACTGTATCTAAGACAGTGGTGACGGGAAGGGACAGAGACCAATATTATCTATTAGCCAAAAACTTGGCCTTTCCTCAGCTCGTCTTTAACAGTGCAACTGTAATAACACGGACTCAGCTTTCTAGTTTGCAAAGTGTTTCTCATAGAACCGCCCTCACCCCTCATTTGCAGATGAAATAACTGAAGCCAAGTAGTCTCAACAATTTATCTCTAGATTCAAGCTTGTAATATTAAGAACAACGTCTATTTATAAACAGATGGTGGGAGACTAAAAGCAAAGCCTTTCAAATTATTCAGATCTTTACCCTAAGTTCTGCCACGTCCTGGGGTTTTACTGTTTTTAGTGAGCTATCCCGCTAGCACAGTACAGGAAATAAACCTTTGAGACTCCCCCGCTGGAACATGAGGTTTTTCCTCTGGGACGGACCCAGGAAGAAAGAACAGCGTGTGGACGGCACGCAACCAATAGGCACTTGTGTGTGGTGTGTCACGTGGCATATTCCCGTCACCAGCCTGGGAAGCAGGAAAACACAAAGAGAGACGTATCTGCTATTTCTAAGGAACATCAAAAAGAAGCTGGCTGGGACTGGGAAGAAAAAGGTAGTGGAACACAGACTTGTCATTTGTTCTAGGACTGACCCCAATCTTACAGCTGGGAGACACTGTTAGATCTGGTCTACTCAAAACACTCGAGGAACTGCACACCGGAGTCCTCAGTGTTGTGTGTGTGTGTGAGCATCTAAGAACTGCTCTAGGAATGCACTTGTGCCTTGCAGAATGAGAATACCATTTCAGAACAGCTGCGGGGGGGTGATTACGGCAGTAAAATCCTACATCCATCTTACTGACTGGGAAGTAGAACCCGGCTCCTAGCCTAGGATGTTCAGTCCACAATATATACACCTTTTCAACAGGTGTAGGTGATTTATACAAGGGCAGGATGGGAGGGGGAAAAAAGCCACTCAAAGTTTCAGTAATTCAATAATTTATTCCTCTAAAAAAGTGTGTAAAAGTATATAGCTCTCATCCACAAGGTATATATGAATGACATTTAAAATGGAGGCCTTTTATTATTGTTTCTTTTTATCAAAGTCTTTTAGTGTACTGTACCAGCGCTATACTGTAGTTATTTTTTTAAATGAACTTCACATATTTTTTGTATTCTTTCAAATTGTTTGCTATATATAAAAGAAGCTCACTGCAAAATGCTTGAAGGAAAAAAGGAAACAAAAGAAATTCAGAACTTCCCAGAAATGTACAGCTTTTACATTTAAAAAAGGTTCTGAAATATACATACAAGCATGCTGGACAAACCCACCCTTCTCCCCTCCCCACTTCCCCTGTTTAGTTCAAACCATGGTAAGAGTTCTGATTTCTGCAGAATTTCCAAAATTAAAAATAAAAAAAAATAAAATAACTTCTCACTCTGTAGCAAATCCAGGGCTTGTACATTTCAGATTAATTCAGTAAAAAACTCACAAGTAAAATAATGCATATTTAAGGGAAATATTATACAGACTTTTTCACACAGAAGTACATAATAAGATTTTTTAAAATCTATTGCCATTCATTTATTTTTGCACAAAAAACGTATAAATATGTCACCAGCTTTTCTTAACTTAAAAAACTTAAATAAAAGACACCAGATGAAAACTACCCTTTGCTGCCTTTTTTTTTTTTTATTTTTTTTTGAGACAGAGTTTCAGATTTCTGGGACTGACGAATACAGGCAATGGAATAATACCTACAATCATTAATGTGATCATGTAAGCTTTTTGTAGGGGTTTTTTTGTTTTTTGTGGTTTTTTTTCTTTTTCTGCTTAGAATTGGGTGTCTAGGGAAGAAAAGCCCCTGCATTAAAAACAGCCCATTTAAAAAAAAAAAAATTCAAAGTTCTGATGAATTCTGGGAAAAAAGCAACCCCAAAGTGGTAAAAGATTACAAATATCTACTTTACAATTTGTCTTCTCACCAAGATAATTTTATACAAGTTTACAATCTTCATCATCTTATGCTCTTCAAAAGGCCTTGAGAATTTTCCTTTCTGATTAAGAAAAAATAGCACTGCAATATTTTTAAAGTCAATTTTACACTGTACACATTAGATACAAATGGTTTGATATATCAGATTTTTTTAACCTATACATTGCGAAAGTCAACCCCCCCTTCAATCGGTGGCACAGAGAACAAAATTATCCATTTACAAGTTATTTCTCTGCTTTCACATTCCCACCACACAACTTTCATTTTAATATAATGTTTTAAACTTTAGATTATTTCAAGAAAAATACTTTTACAAAATCATATCAATTATTACATTTTTCCTTTTTTTTTTTTTTTTGTTAATAACCAGGACATAGAAGTCTCTTGGGAGAACTTTTAAAATTTGCATGATTCTCTCCACGGATGACAAGAGCTCAGTGGCCTGGTCGAAGTGGCTCCCAGGAGGCCAGTCCACGCCCACTGCCCTCAGACAGGACACAGCAACACAAGGGTTAGAAACAGGGTCTCAAAGACAACCCTCTGGGCCAGGAATGAGGAGTCATAAAATACTTCAATTAGCCATTAATGCTTTAAAAAGGCATTTTTTAAAAAGTCCCCACCACAAAGGCTCAACTTCAAGTACTAATTTAATGGTTTAAGTTGTAATATTTCTTTGAAATAATATTCCTATGGTCCAGAAAAAATTCACCATATTTATAACTGATTTTATGAGCAAACACTTTCAATTGTGATATGTACATAAGTCCCTTTTGATCTAATGAGAGGAGAGACCTGGCTTTCAATAAGAATTCACTAGAAAATATATTTCCATTGTGACTATATAAAACTAATTAAGGTACTTGCCTCCGTGGCCCTGGGTTGAGCTTGACTGCCTTCTGTATAAAAATGTTATCCTTCATGAAACACTGGCCACTTAACATGGCAGAACTTTTAAAACCCAGTTTGTTCTTAACAAAACCTACTACTGAGTGGTTTTGAATATATTATGGTTTAGGCATGATCTCCCCAATTTGCTTTCATTCCTTTATCTTGCTTCTAGGACAGAGGTATGTAGTCAAAGAATCCTATGGTGGATCGGAGTTGGGTTTCAGCTACTGTACCTGGTCCTTGAGAATTAAAAGAAAGTCACAAAAAACATATGACAAAAACAACTGAAAATAAATAAAAAACGAAATGAAGCTGTCTCCAGACCTTCTGCATCTACACATAGGTATGGAGTCAACCAAAGCACTCGTGCCAGTCTAGATGGGAGCACTAGGGAGACAGAGACCCCTGTGAAATCACATACTTGGAGCTGGTTCTTAGTTTTAAAAAGTCCCAGATTATGGAGTTCAGGTAACCCACAGGCCGTACACCAATAACTAGAGGATTTCATCCAAAGGGCTAGACAGCCCTCGTTTTTAAACAGAGGCTGAAAACAAAGACTCTTGTGCAAAAGGACATTGTCTCTTCTGTTTCCCTCTTAAAAGCCACCAACCACCACCACTTCCTGTGGACCAGTGGTTGGGGGCTGCACACACAACACTGGCTGAAAGTCGCTGCTTATGGAAGTTTCCAGGTCCGTGAGAGAAGTGTCCGTGAGTCACTCTGGCAATGAACACTGCGGAACTGACACGTGCCTGCTGCGAAGGAATCGCAGCGCAGGGCTGTGGAGAGTGGTCTGAAGAAGGAGGTGGGGCGTCTGCAGAGTGGAGCAGGTTCCTTGGACCGAGGCTGCAGGGAGAAGGAGCTGAGCCCGAAGAACAAGTGCTTTTCCAATCAGAGTATATTCATGATGGCATTGTACAACTGAGTGAGCACCACGAAGTGGACGGGAAGGCAGGAAGTACGGTCCTGGGTGGCCGGATTGCACGTGAGCCAGGACAGGGCGTTGTACTGCTCCAAAACAAACCTGCCGAAGAGAACACACAGATCAGGGCCATGAGCGCGACGGGGGGAGCTGCTCCTCAGATTCTAGCACATTCCGTGTCTTAGCAGGAAGAAGGCCACAGTCATTCTTTAACTTGCCCCAGGCTCCTTCCCTCGTTCTTTGTCTCAAGCACTCCCTCCCTTCTAGATCCGCGCTGTCGTTATTGGAGCCACTAGCCACACATGGCCACTGAGCACCGGAAATGAGATAAGTCCACTCGAGCTGTGCCGCAGGTATAAAATATGCACTGGAGTTCAAACATTTCGTATTTTAAAAGCATGTAAAATAGCTCATGAATATTTTTATATTGATTACATGCTGAGATGATAATATTTTGGATATACTGAGTTAAGTAAGATACGTTACTAAAATTAACTTCACCAATCTCTTCACTATCTTTCTTGTAAAGAGACAGGGTCTTGCTCTGTTGCAGTCTGCGCAGTGGTAGGATCATAGCTCACCGTAACCTCCAACTCCTGGGCTCACGCGATCCTCCTGCCTCTGCCTCTCAAAATGCTGGGATTACGGATGTGAGCCACTGCCCCCAGCCTCTTTTTACTACAGTAAATAGTAGAGTAGCATTTAAATAGTGCTTTAAGTTCCAGACACTGTCTTCAAACTATCCACCCCCTAAATCTGACCTCTGTTCATCAGCATGAAACGCCGCCTCTGACAGGGAAGCAAAAGCAACTGTAATTGCCTAGAAAGATCTGTAACATGCCTAGAATGCAGCACGTTACCCTGCCTGCCCCATGCACACAGCGGGGGACTGGAGCTCTCACTGGCTAGCCAGTGCCAGCACAAATGGCAGCATCTTGTCCATAAATACCACACTTAAATTAAAGCACCTTGGAAAAATAAGACTTAAGGAACGTAATTTCAAACTGTATGGCTAATGTTGCTAGGTTGGTATCTACCTACCTTAAAACATCAGATGTGGTTTTGGAGTCGAGAGGGTGTGGGACCCGCTGAGAATTCCTGGCAGGTAGGAGTTCGTCCGTCTGTGCTACCGAAATGTGGTGATGCAGCGAAGCCTGGGGAGAGAGCAGAGCGCGTCACCTCCCTGTCTAGACGTCGCGGGGGAAAGGAGGGAGCCGCGTCTGCCAGAGGCGGATGCTCCCTGAGGGCCTTAGAAGGCAGGGTTTCCATGAGTCTATGGATTTTAAGCTGCTCGGTTACCCCAGTGTGATCCCAAATGACTCGATATCCTAGAGTTGGAAAAAAGCAAGCTTTGGGGCCTATTTTAATTTTTTTGTCTAATAGAAATAGTCTAACATACAAAAAAATATATAAAATGAGGTCCCATGAATTCATTATCACCAAGATGCAACAATTATCAATATTCATCACTTTGTGTTTTGGTTTGGGTTTTTTTTTCTCCTAAATTAAAACCCAAATATTGTATCATTTTACCTATAAATAATATAGATAAGGACTTCTAAAATAATAGTAATTATCACACACAAGAAAAATTAACAATACCCAGTCCATGTACAATCTTCACTGATTATCTAAAAACGTCCTTTTACATTTGGTTTATTAAAATCTGGTGCCAGCCTGGTCTGTATGTTGCAAATGACTAAATGGTATTTAAGAACTTAATCTGTAGAAGGCCCCACAGTCTGGAAGTGGCTGCTTTGTACTCCTGCAGTGGTGTTTAACATGTTCTTCTATCCTCCAGATTTCCCATAAATCGATGGTTTGATCTAGAGACTCAATCAAGATTCCACTGCGGCCCGGGGGGCTGGGGTGGGGAGTGCCATACAAGACTACTCCGTAGCTGGTAGCTAGTGCTATGTCCCTCTTACTGTAACACATCAAAGGCACCTAATAGCTGTTGTCCCACTGGAAGTAATATGATGGCTGATCGCTGGGTTCAGATGGTACCAGCACATTTCATCCATTATAAAGTTCCTCATCACTTTTTCACCTAATGGTTTTAGCACAGTTTATTAAATAGCTAAGAAATATAATATGTAAAGGAGAGGCAATATATAAATGCTTAATTCTTTCATTTTTCAATTCTCAGATTAACCAGTCGCTGCTCTAGCAGCTTCAAAAGATGACTAAATTTTTTGTTTTGTTTCAAGCTATTGCTATTATCATTCTTTTTGATGATCAAATTGTCCCACCCCTGGCCAACAGGACTGCCTTCTAATTCTAAGATGGCTCCTGAGGGCTTTGATATGACTTTAATAATCTGGTTACTTTCTTGTGTTTAGGTGTGACAAGATGTCCCAGGTTTGTCTTGAATGTTTCTTCCTTCAGATCTGGATCAGTCACTTCTACAAAGAACCTCGGTTCTTTTGAATGATCAATGGTATTTAGGAACCACAATCATGGAAATAGAGGGGCTTATTGCTGCTAAGCTTGTTTAGTAGACAGAGCTAAAAATGTATATACTTTTGTAGAGAGGAAAAACAAATCAATCCCAGGGTCACATTGATAATTCTAATACATGGATTTTATGTAATTTCTTTAATTTCATAATAATATGTTAGTCATTAGGAAAAGAAAATTGCTTCATCTTATAAGTTTAACCTTGCATTGTTTCTTTGTGAAAACATAAGCAGATATGCACACGTGTGTGTTTATCTTACAGATGATTCCATGGTAGTTTTGTTATGGATGCTTAATACTCCACTGTCTGGATATATCAGAGTTGATTCAATCAGTCCCTTACTGATGGGCATTTAGGGTTATTCTAGTCTTTTACATGTGTCATTTTTTGGTTTTGCCAAAGAATCTTTGCAATGTTCCTTGGAGGTAGGACTGATACAACCCTCCATGTTTCCCTTGTGTGTATCATTCACATTCCCACCGACACCAAGGCCGGATCTCTCCCCACAGCATGCTGTAAAACCTTTGGGTTTTTTTGCCAATCTGTGGGCAAGAAATGGATTTCATTCTAGGTTCTTTAACACAAACTGCAAGTAGGGGATCTTTTCCTTTTAACCCTTAAAATCTGGATTAAAATGTTCTAACAAATATAGAGGAAGGGACAAGTATAAATGTGAGATGTTTTAGCTGATTCTTGTCCTTCTCTAATGAAGAACGGTGACAGGCCGTGGCAGGGGAGGAGGAGGACAGCTAGTTATTGCACCTTCCACTCAGGCTTCGTGATTGTGATACGATACGGACTTGGACAAAGACCCTCATATTGAAGCGCATGTCCATCTGAGATTTACGCTGTAGGACCCACAAAGTCTCGTCCTTGGGTTAATGTGTGATTCATTTGTGTTTCTCTCCTAAATTCTACTCTCCACCTATAGCTGTAATTAAAATATCCCCAGAGTATAAGTAGATATGAGAGAAAAATGGACTAGAATAAGACTATGGTGGCCAAGATAGAAATTTCAAACCAAAATTAAATTTAAGCATAAGTTTATTCCTTGAAAACTTCAAATATGACACCAAACCAACCTTTAGGAAGAGAGGGCACTGGTTTTGAGCCTGTGGACATGATGACCAAAACCACTGGGGAAGATTCTCAGCTTTGGCAGTTGACACAAAATACCCAAGGGCCAGAGGTTGCTGCTTTAGCTCCTCTGGGGCCTCTCTAGAAAGAAGACGTTCGCCCTGGCTCTGAAATACAAAATCCCAAAAGCTTAATAAGCATTTATCAAAATGAACTTTCACCAATTCACTCTACCACTGTAGTGACTAATCCCCTTTGTGGCAGCAGGTCACAGAAAACACCAGGTGACTGAGCAAAGTGGGAAGGCACCATCTTTGCTGCGCACACAGACGGCTGACAGAACTACAGCTCAGGCAGAACATACCAGCGAAACTAACATCGGCAGTCAAGTAAGTACAGATTCATTTGCTCTGGTTTCTTTTCTACAGAACATAAAATCTGTTCCGTGGAGCTATTATGTAACAAACTAAAATGGAAAGATTGTGATCTCGGACAGCTGTAAGGCTCCACCACACTCACACGCTCTTTCACCAGCAACCAACCACAAAACACCCAAGTGCATCTGACCACCCTGGTCAGCCAGGTGATGGCCGTGTGACACAGCACCCATGCAGCGGCCCTGCCAGCACTGTGCGATCTGCTCGTGAGGCAGCAACAGTCCCTGTAGTAACAGACTCCTAATGAGAGTCTTACTTACTATGCTTTTCTGCAACTGACATTTCCTCATCTTTAGTTTTTTAAGCTAGCTTCAAGAATTGAAAATGTATCTTTTATGAAAGCAATAAGTAATTTGTTTTTAAAAAGCCTTCTGTTTAGAGAAAAATATAATCCTCAACTACCACATCAAATTGTATCAATTCTGGGTTGGTTAAAAAATAAAAACTTACTGCCACCTTGAATGCATTCTTTCCCCCACCAGAATGTCTTTACTGGATATCAAAGAAAGTTTAATGGTTCAGAAAAAGGAAATGCTGAAAGCCTCTTGGAGGTCACCTGGCTGCAGGTGCTCAGGACTGAAAAAGACCACCTGACCAGCCTCAGAACAGTGCTATTTAATAGTGTTTAAGGCTCCAACAAAAGGAGAAAATACAGTACAACCTTTGCTTTTTACAAAACCAACATTGTACTTCAATCACCAATTCTTTGTTAATGGATAAACTAATTACAACAAGAGGCAGTTGGTATTGTTTCCATTTCACAGATAAGGTAACTAAGGCTAAGAAAAATGAAGTCAGCTTGCCCAAGGTCACAAAGCCAGCAGCCCCAGAGCTGCAATTCAGAGCTATCTTTATCAGACTCCAGGGCATGTGTTCTAAATGCTGCCTGCCTCCAGTATTCAAAGCCAGGCTCCTTTCAGAACAAGCAACCATCTACAAAGTGTTCATCAGTTAACAGTTACTTAGCATGTTAAATAAGCAGGGTTGTCAAGAGTGGAGAACTTATGGCCTCAAGGCCACATGTAGCCCCTCCAGATCCTCAAATTCAGCCCCTTGACCGAATTCAAACTTCACAGAACAAATCCCTTTATTAAAAGAATTTGTTCTGTAAAATTTAGACTCGGTCAAAAGGCCACATTTAAGGATCCAGAAGACCACAGGTTGCATAAAACCACTATTTTGGCAAAAAATAGAAATAAAAATAATAACTGGGATGGCAACAAGTAATTAGAAGTAATTGCTAAGAAAACAATTGCATAAAACCCTTGCATCTGTAATAGGATTATTCTTCTGATAAAACTTATTCATCAGGAATAATACATTCCTTGGAAATTCCTGCCTTCTATTCAAAATGGAACAACTACAGAGTCACTTTTCTACACTTATTTCTCTTGTACCAAGGACCTAGACCACCAAGAAGATGCATGTAGTAAAAACATGATCATATGTCAAGAGGATTATTTTCCTGAAGGCTGTGGTTATTTTCAACAACATACTTCAAATCACCCTTACCCGACTGTGCTGGAAGTGAGAGCCCACGCCAATTCCAGGAGAGCCTGGGGAAGGGACTGGGGAGGAGTTGGGGGAGGAATGCAGGTTCCCAGTTATTAATATGCCAATATCATTGTCCATATCATCCGGGAATGGAAGGTCAACGAACATATCATCTAGAGGGGAGGGAAAAAACACAAAGATTACGAAGATAATCCATACCCCCAACTTAACCCATATCATGTTTTGTTAGCCTATGGCTATTAGAGTGCAAGGTGCTGCAAATTATTCTTCCATTTTGTATTCTCTCCAATGTGAAGTATTAACAGAATGGAGAAATAAAGAACATAAAATAAAACCCCACACCCTGTATGGCCTCCAAAGGCACATTTGGAGATGTTAAAACCACTAAAGAAGCAATTTAATCACTAAACAAAGTTAAAGTTGACACCATCCAAGAACACAGTAGACTTCATCTGTTAGCATCCAAAATATTAGAAGCTGAATGAATGCAAGTTAATAGGTGTGAACTTGCCCTGAAACTGGAGGCCTATTTCAAAAGCAGATCAAAGCACAATGTTTTCATTAAGAAAGCCTCTCCTACATTATAAAAGTAAGGTGCACTCACAGTAAAAAATTTGTAAAGTATTAAAAAAAAAAAAAGTGTAAAAGGGAAGACCGTCACCCAGAACCCAATTACCATGAAAAATTCCTATGATTCTTCATTTTCTCATGTGTTTGTTATTCCATTGTGATTATACCATACATACCATTTGTTGGTATCCTTTCCCCCTCCCTATTTAACATGAATAAATGCTGGTAGCTGTTAAAAATTCTTCAAAAACAATGCAAGTGGATGCATAATACCAAGTGCTTTATAGTTTATACATCGCCATTTCTTAACAAATGCCTTAACAGGTATTCAAACCAAAAAATTCCATTAAGAATAATCAAATAAGGAGTTTCTCTGTAACAAATTAGATTCCTCATGACTAGCTGAAGGAAAGCACTATCTTCACATTGCCTAGTGCTTCATACATTGCAAATCACATCATCAAATATTTATTGAAAGAGTGGCACCCATGTACAGGATGCTGCCAGGCAGATATTATTTCTGTCTTTAATGAAAAGCAGAAGAAAGCTAATAACCCAAGAGAGGAAAGTATTTATTTGGTCTTGGTAATAGTGCAGACAAATTAAAGCTTTAAAACCAAAAAGATTCTCAAACTTTCAATTCATTCTTTGTGTTTCATGTGTTATCACAACACAAAAACCTGCAGCATTCCAATGACTCCATATTCTAGCTCTGGGTCTTCCACTCACCATTGTTGGGGCTAAACCCATCTTCATTGGGATAGTTGGCTGGAGCCACTTGGATGGTTGATGATGTTGGGAACACCAAGATGTGTGTACAAGAAGCATCTTGAGGGGTGTTAAGCTGAGATGACTGCATGTTCAGTGCAGTACTTCGGCCAAAAACAGAGCCCATTGTGACAGCATCTTTAAAAAAAAAAGAATTCTATCAATTCCCCTTGTGCAGCAGTGAACAACCCTGGAAATGAGGTTTATAGAGGGCATGATCTGGAGTGGTATGAGTCTGATGCAGCTGCCATGACAGTTAAACAAATTGGGCTCAACCTTAAATGTGTAAGTATCTTCAAAGAAACTGACTCAGAGCATATAGCTATGATAATCTAAGTCTCATTCACATTAAAAAGGTTAACATAAAATTGGGTCAAGTCCACCAAATATGCTTTAATTATGTATATAAGAAATATTTCTAAAAATAAATCCCCCACTTTCTTTCCTCATGTGGAAGTACTGTTCTCCTAAAGGATAACGATCCTACAGAAATGGTACCATAACACTAATAAATGTCACAGTACTGAAAGCTTACTACATGCCAGCTTTTGTGCTAACCTCTTTCTTCACATTATCTCAGTCCGTCGTCACAGCCACCTCGAGGTAGGAATTATCTCCATTTTATGGATGAGTACAGAAGCACAAAGAAGTTCAGTGATTGCCCAAGTGGTGCAGGCAACTGAGTTAACCTAAGATCTAATGAAGATACCTATCTCTCACTGAACTGATGACACTAATGGACTTTTATAGGGAGTGAGCTGCCAGGATCTCCCATTTGATCAAAGAAATATCTGGATGGTAAAAGCGGTAATAAAATTATAAAATTGCTTAGTTATAAAATTACAAAATAGTTTAGTTGCTGGTTTTCAAAAACCAGCCAGATTTTCAAAAAATTCTATGGCCACATATTTTGGCCACTCCCATCTGGCATCTACATTTATTAAGAGTTTGCTGTGTACCAGGCACTGTGCTAAGTGCTTTACCCATATTTGCCTAACCATTCACCCTCAACCGTATCAGAGAGACGCTAACTATGAATATCCTTTTGAGGCTGCTTGGAGATTCTATCAAATAACTGTCTTCAAAAGGATATTCAAATATGTATCATGCTGGTGTCTACCATAGTGGAATTTTGGAGGGTGATCTTGACATACTAAAAACAAATCAGGGTCAGGCAACAGTCACTAGCCATGACTCTAAGAGCTCTCAATTGTATCCAGAACTTAGGCTCTCTCACCAGCTATGGTCAACAAAAACAATAAAATCACAAAACACTCCCTGGAAGAGGTCGAATGGTTTTCCATTTTTGAACCCAAAGTACAATCTTCTCTTATAGAGATATGATATATTCTATACTTGTCTGTGGACTTAAGTTTGGGTGGACTGATGTGATACCTAATTAATGAAAGTGACAAGAGGAAATTTACCTGGCATCACTACAAAGGACCCCTGGGGCTCCATGGCAACCAGGCAGGCACTAAGGATAGAAGGAGAGTCTGCGGCAGAGATCCCACACATCCGGCACACATCCTTGAGCTGTTTGCTGATTGTCTGTAGTGAACATTCTCCAAGGAGGATACTCCAATCTGAAATCAAACATTGCAGTCACATAGTGTTTAGAAATTCATACTGATGGGAGGTTTGAGCTTTTTACCAGTTTTGCCTGGTAATTGAATTTCCATGATTGGACCCTAAAGGGAATATGCCTTCACACAGGTTCCCCTCCTTGCTGTAAAGAAAATGTTACTTGACTTCTATTACACTTCATTAACAAAGGAACAAAGGCCTACTATTCTGTAGACAGAAATCATGTCTGAAATGACCTTTGAGAGTCCAGCACAGACCCAGGTCGACTGAGGCATTTAAAATGTTTTTCCAGGATGATACTAGTGTTAGTGGCTCCAACCTTTCTCTTCCTTCTTAAGTTCTGATTCTTCCACTGCCCCTATCAGTACTTTTCCCTTGGATGACAGCACAGTTTCACTGGGAGAGGGGCAGGCCTCAGTTTTACTTGCTCTTGTAGGTTGGCTGTTTCCATGAAAGGCAAGCAGCAGCAGAAATGAAGGGGAACCATTCGTAGAATGTCCAAAAGAGCTCACAAACAATGGGTGTGAGTGAAGTGCTCCAAATGATGCCACACTAATAGTTCAGACTGAAAAGGTGGCAAAAATTTTCTTTCTAATATTTGTTTACTGATTCCAAACAAAAGCATTGTGTCTAATCAGAGAGGGTTATGTTACTTTGGGAAGTGAAAAGATCTTTCCTGCTCTTCCTGACACACGGGAAGCATGCACTGCTCCTGTGCAGCACAATGCTACCAGATCACAGCCCACTCAGGAATGGCAGAGAAGCCTCCACTGCAGGCTTCTCTACCTCCACGTATTTTTTCAAATACGCTGTTTCTCCCCTTAAAGAGCAGGTGAAGGGGAAAATGTTTTCATGTTCTTAATGAACCTCAAACTGAAATGGCTGAATTAAAAGCGACCAGGAGCATGAAGAATGTATGTTTTAAAACCATGGAAAATCAAACAGATGTTAAGTTCCATATTTCAAACCAAATAATGAAGGAAAAGTAGTGTATTTTATCATAAACACTCTGGAGATGAAGAGCAGAAATTCACAAAGCTGGCTCCTATCTAAGAGCGTTCCGTTAGAAATACAGTGTGGCACGGACCTTGGATCCCCAAAGGAAGGAGCTGCAGATTAATAAACAGATTTCCTGTATACTAGGATCTTCGCATGTTTTTATTCTCAAAAGTACATTTTCTATCTTTTGATGGGCTCCTCCACTCACACTTACATTCCTCTCCTCTAAAAGATAAGGAAGAAGAGTATGCCCCTTCTAAAAATCATACAAGGGAAGGAGATGGCCTTAATAATTTTCCAAAACACCCAGTGACTAGACTACATTTTTATCCATCTTTTTCCTTTCTATTATAATCTAACTTTCCCCAAGGGTTAAGAATAGCTCAAAGCCTTTAAGAAATAAGATTGACTAAAAAGCAGACTAGGGAGGAAGATAGGAATTCTGACAGAAACGAAATAATGAATCCCCTAATGTATTAGACCACTAAGCTCTTGATACAAGATTCATTATAAGTATGATATTCTTTAAAAAATGAAAAGGTCCTCTTTTTGTATAGTGGTGAAAAAATTAATAAGCAAAGTTTTAAAAAGAATTAAAAAGTAAAAAATGAAAAGGGTCCTATCTTATCAGTCTACAGTATAATTACCAAAAAATGTTTGTGTATAATGCCTACGAAAACACTTATTTAATACATATTATGTAATATTTATATAAGTTGCTGTTGCACTATGAAAATTTGATACAAATCTAACTTGCATTGTAGGAAGTGGGTTATACTTAGACATTTCCAACAATGCAAGTTAAATCTGTATCAGTGGTTTTCTTTCCGGGATTCCACAAATACCTCATATCAATTTCCTATAAAGAAATAATTTACACGCTCTATCACAGGGGTCACCAAACTATGGTCCACAGGCCAAACCCTGCCTACCACCTGCTTTTGTAAATAAAGTTTTATTACAACACAACCACCCCCATTCATTCAGGTATTGTCTATAGCTGCTTTGACACTACAATGGCAGAGTTGAGCAGTCACAGCAGTGACCATCTGGCCTGCAGGCTGAAAATATTTACAATCTGGCCCTTTACAAAGAAACTTTGCTGACTCTGCTCCGATGTATTTGTGTGGGAAACCACCAAGCTAATTTGTGACATAACCCTTGCTTTTGTGCAGACCTTAGAAAAAACTATCTCCCATCTATATGCACATATTGAACTTCTTATAAATATATCACTAATTAATAAGGCTTTAAAAAAAACCTAGGCCTATTCATACTACTCACATAAAACTGTACAAGCAGCTACACTAGGATAGTAAATGGGTTGGGCTCAGTGCCAGGCGAGGCAGCTGCTGGTGGTCACTTGTGTTATGTTACAATTACTTTCAGTGCTTCTTGACTGACTGTTATATTTATGATAAGGAAAATAAGCAGTGGGAGACGGGGATTCAACTTTTAAAAATCTGTTCTTTCAAGCTTCCAGATTGAAGAAACCCAAACAGTGGCAATATGAATAAAGACTGCTCCTATTTGCAATGACTGGTCCTTCATGAAACAGGATTTTCTTGCTGTCGTGCCACCAAAAAAAAACCTCAAAGAAATACAAAACCATCAACCATCAAACAAATACATTGAAGGCTGTTCATATACAACTTCAACTATCACCTAAATCTTTGTCTTAAAACTAACTTGTTCTTCTCGCTGCCTCAATATATAAATAAATGAATTTGCTGAGTATCACTTTTATACTAATAAAACACTCTTTTACTGTTTTATATATTGGGATTCAATATTTAAGATTTTACTGTGATAAGTAATTTTGCTGCTAGGAAAGTTTAAAATAGTGGTTTATCCTGTACATATAAAAGAATCAGAAAATATAACCTGCTTAATTCTTACCACCATTTTTAAAATTTTCTCCCTTAGCTCAGTTAATGAAACTAGCTCAGCCCTTTTCCTGTTTCCTGCACATACTGCTTCAGGAATTTCTCACCTTTAAGCTCCCCATGGCCAAGACGCCCAAGTCGCCCGATTACAACTCTCCAGGGTAGAGATGTCATTTGGACAATTCCTATGCACCATTCCCACAACTTCTGTAGTCCAATTTTACGTGCAGATACTTTACTCCTCCGTGACCTAAAAAAGAAAGGAATGGGAAAGAGGTCTCCAGATGAATCAAAGTTATCACTTAATAAGACAAACACAAGAAAACTCCAAAGAACTAATGCTGTACCCACTGCATTTAGATCGGAAATTGGAAATATTCATAATTGAAGAAAGACATAGCATCAATTTACATGCACCATAAACACTGAGCCTTCTCACCTGTTTGGTAAAGCAATATTTACAACGCAGGTCTCTAATAATTCCCCATGGAGGTCAGTACAGGAAGCCAAAAGCCAGCGCTGGTCGTGAGACAGACAATAGCCCACAAAGAGCACATTGTATTTCTGGCTCGCCTCACCAAACGTCTCTCCCAGCTCTGTCTGCTTGTCTTTGATTGGGGCCAGTATAAAGGGAGGGGAGTAAAGCTGGATTGGGCTGGGCCGCTGAAATCAAAATCAAAATCATATCAACACAAAGCTACCCAACTTCATGTTTACAACAAAATCCAGAACAACACTGAGGAGAACTGACCAGGAGTAATGACAACAGATTGTTTCTCTTTCTGTCCAGTACTATATATACACATAAACACACACAAACACAGAATAATGATAATACAAATAACAAAAATGTTGTTTAAATGATATAAGCTAGGAAATCCAATCAAGCTAACATTTCCTTATTAAAAGAAATTACTATTTTGGAAAGTAAATTGGCCCAGCTTCATTAGTCATTAGGAAAGTGGAAACTGAAACCACAATGAGATAACACATCTACCATACCAGAATATCTAAAGTTTAAAAAGAGAGAAAATACAAAGTATTGGTGGGAAAGTGGAGCAACTAGAATTTTTATACATTCATTGCTGGTGATAAAAGTAACTAATGTATAATTTGCTGGTGGGAAAGTATTTGACAGTATCTGCTTAAGCTGAACAAACACATACCTGCTAAGACCCAACATGCATGTTTACCAAAAAAACAGGTATAAGAATATTCACAACAATATTTATCATAATAGCTCCAAATTGAAAATAAATATCCATCGACAGTAAAATGGGTAATAAATTGTGTTATAGTCACACAGAGAATTAAACAGCAAAGAGAAGGTAAAAACTGCAAGTAGCAAAATGGATGAATTTCAATACTCAGTAAAAGAAGCCAGACACAAAAGAATATAAACTATATGATTCAATATATATAAAGGTCAGAAACAGGCAAAACTATGTTATCAGAAGTCAGAATAGTGACTACCTGTAGAGTGATTGGAAAAGAGTACTAGAAGGGCTTCTGGTTGCTGCTCATATTTTTGTTTCTTGTATTTCTTACATGATATTTTTACTTATGAAAAATTCATTGAGCAGCATGTTTATGATTGGGTACTTTTCAGGGAGAGAGAGAGAGAGGTGTGTGGGGGGTCTCACTCTGTCGCCCAGGCTGGAGTGCAGTGGTGTGATCATAGCTCACTGCAGCCTTGAATTCCTAGGCTCCAGTGATCCTCCTGCCTGAGCCTCCCAAGTAGCTGAAACTACAGGCATGTGCTACCAGGCCTGGCAGTATGTATATACTTTAATATGTGTGTCTCTGTGTATGTAATTTTAGAAATCAAAGCATTAGTGTTACCCAAGACAAATATTTCAGATAAACTTGACAAAATTTACTGTCATCTTTGTTTACAGCTATCAAACACATCTCAATATTTAATAAACTACAACAGGGGTCAGCAAACTTCTATAAAGGACTAAAGAGTAAAGTTTAGACTTTATGAGTCTCTGTCACATATTCTTCTCTTGGTAAAAATGTAGTAATTGTTCTTACCTAAGTGGCCACACAAGTATAGGCTGTAGGCCAGATTTAGCACAAAGCCACAGTTGTGGACCCCTGTACTATATAGTATAAGGCAAAGGAATAATAGAATGAGGGAACTGTAAAGCTAAAAGAGACTTTGGAGGCAATATAATCCAATTCATTTATTTTAGGGATTTAAAATTCGAGCTGAGAGATAGTCAATGACTTGTTCAAAGTTGCAAAGCTAATATGTCACTAATCCATTCACTCTCCATATGACCTAGTATTTATTGAGAGAACTAAAAACGTAAGTCCACACAAAAACTTTGTAAACAAATACTCACAGCAGCATATTCACAATAGCCAAAAAGGGGACACAACCCAAATGTCCATCATCTAATGAATGGATAAACAAAATGTGGTATTATCCATATAATAGAATATTTATCCATAAAAAGAAATGAAGTACTGATACCTGTTATGACACAGATGAAACTTAAAACATTTATGTGAAATAGAAGAAATCAGACATAAAAGATTACATATTATATGATTCCACTTATATGAAATGTCCAGAACAAGCAACTCCATAGAGACAGAAAATAGACTAGTGGTTGCCAAAGAGCTGGGGGTGGGGGGCAGGGGGCACTGAGGAGTGACTGCTAATGGGTATGGTATTTCTTTCAGGGTTGATGAAAATGTTCTAACATTAGATAGTAGTGATGGTTGTATGACTCTGAGAGTACACTAAAAATCACTGCACTGTACAATTTTAAGAGTGAATTTTACAATATGTGAATTATATATCAATAAAGCTGTTATTTAAGAAAAAGAGTCCAGGCTGGACCTGGTCACTCATGCCTATAATCCTAGTACTTTGGGAGGCAGAGGTGGGAGGATCGCTTGATCCCAGGAGTTTGAGGTTGCTGTGAGCTATGATGATACCACTGCACTCTAACCTGGGCAACAGAGAGAGAGACTGTCTCAAAAAAAAAAAAAAAAAGAGTCCAGGTGAGTTTGCCGTAAGTTTTGTGTAAAACAAAAGGTTAAATGTCAAATATTTCAGATGCAATAGTATGTGATAAATCAATGCATGGTATATGAGTCCCAAACTGTGTTTCTGATATGCTAGATATTTCATATAAAACAAAAGTGAAATAGCAATTGGATTTCTTTGAAGACTTATATGACAGATACTAAAATACATTCTTTCTTATGTGACACTTTGCTTGTATGAACCTGTGCCACCTCAGAGAATCAGAACTCTACAGAAGCAGGGACCTGGCTGTTTTGTTCATCGCTGCATCTTCAGCTCCTGGAGCACAAGAGATGCCCAATTACATTTATTGAATGAAAGCACAATGTTCTAGCTGCAGGCTGAGGCAGAGGTGGCATTGACCAACTAACCATTACCTTAATGCAGATAAAAATTTATAAACCTAAGCAAATATTTATAATATTGGGTTCTTCTGTTCTTAAATAAAGTAAAATAATTTATTTCGCTCTTATTGTTCCAAGCAAATGGGGGAAAAATCCATATTACTCGAAGTCTTTTTGCAATTTATTTTAATCTAAGCTTCGCTTTATCTTATGAGATCCGGATGATGTTCTGCCACTATATTATAATCTTTGACAATGTTATATAATGCTGTGGGATATCTGAATAGTAGGTAGTCAGCCTTTGATCTCCACTATGAAAATGCAGAATACTATCAGTTATCATCTGAAATTGTGATCACTTCTTACCAAAGCATCAAGAACTGATTGCATCTGAATTGTAGAATAGTCAAAAAGAGGTAAAGAACTGAAGGATTCTATGGTTTATAAAGGCAATAATTCTTAATTTCTGGAGACAAAATAAGAAACAGGTAGAGACATTTTTTAAATTCGAGAAAAAGCTAATAAAGAAAACAGATGAAATGCTCGCAAAAGGGAAAAACTCAAACTCAAAGAATAAACGAAAGCTGACAAAAATGACATCTGATATAAGACCAGAGTGAAAGTAGGTCATCAGCTGAGCAGCCTTCTCCCTTGGGGCCGAGCCAACCCTAACCAAGTTACAGCAAACACAGTATTAACTACTTGTATCACTGTTTACTTCCAACCTTTTACTTACGAAAGAGAGAGTTTTCCAGAACTTATTTTGCTAACTAAAATCAGCAGTTGGTCTTTTTAAGAAGCTCTCTTATGGCGAAGAGGTGTTTGCTGGTTTTTATTAGTGGGTATTTTTCACATAATAAAGTTGTGGGAACTGATATTTGAAGGCTTTGAAGATTCTGAACATTGTCCTGTACACCTATCTTCTAGATAAGGTGATTAGAAAATCAAAGGAGTGTAAAACTTTTGTTTAAAACATGTTTGGCTTTTGTGTTGTAAAATTTCCCTTGAGGTACATACGTATCTGCAGGACGTAGGTTTAAAAAGATGGAGAGAGAAAGCATTCATTTATACACAGAAGCCCTGAGACAAGGAGAGGAGAAAGTAGCTCCCTGTAAGAAAGTGCGTCGGAAAATGATCTTACAGAGTAAACACATATATAATTGCTGTCTCAAGATACAAACCAGAGCTGGGGAAGGCAAAGAGTTTGTGATTTCAGACACAGATTAGCTTAGAAAAACAAAGAACAAAATAAACTTAGGAAATTTGAATATTAATAACTAAAAGTGGTTAAGTACATTGTTGCTTAGGTCCTACATCAAAAAATAGCAAGAACTTGGTTGCCTCTCTTCTCAAAAATTTTAAAAGTTCAGAGAAGTATCTCCTCTATTTTAACTTAAGAATTAAAGAAACCTACCAACTCTCACATAAAGGTAGAAGACCAACCAAGCAAGCAACCAATCTGTGGGCCAGACAAAACCCTTTACTGGCTTGCATTTCAGTATAAAAGTATTCATTCTGGAACCTTCTTCCCTGCCAATACCCACCTCAGGGTTCTTGAGGGTCATCTCGATGCTGGCTGCAGGCCCAAATCCTGTGAGGGATTTAATGTGGATCTGTGTAGGCAGAGGTCGCCTACACTGGCAGTACACCGAAAATGCCATGGACTTCAAGTATTGAATGTAGAAAACTTGTTCATCCTTCATTGTCTGCAGCATGTACTGGCAAGGCACAATCTAAAGACACAAATACAAAACAAAAACATCCAGAAACTGAGATCTAACATGCTAACGAGAAAGCACGAATTTCTTACTTGAATGGGAAGGGGAAACTTTAGCTTTAGAATACATAAATGCCAAGCATAATATAATTAAGTCCTAATTCCTTCCAGTGACATAAAATTCTACATCCCAAAAGTATACCGGCAATTTAAGAAGATGTACCATTATGCTGGTCAAGTTATACTGTCACTTAAAAATTACCCTGTTACTATTTAAGGAGGAAACTCTCAATTTACTACAGGTACTACCATGGCCCTTAAAATTTAAAAATTTGCATTCTAAAACAATTCTCACTTTTATAATGTATACATATAATAAGCATTAGATAATAACTTTTTGGAGTTATTATCTAATCATTCAAAAACTTCAAAATAACAAAAAACTATCATTCTATTCTGATAACTTTAATTTCAATCTTTTAATTCTATAAGATAGCTTTAAAGTGACATTAAACAAAACCCAAACACCCAAGGCATTTCACATATATATATATATATATATATATATAATTTTTTTTTTTTTAAGACTAGTCAAGTGCAGTAGTGAGGAGGGGGGTTAAGTAGTAGAACAAGGAGTTCAATCTGTAACTGACTGAAAAATCAAGTGAGATAACTCACTACCTTCGGACCAGCCCATATGTATATATTTTTTAATCATTACATTATAAAGGTGTCAAAGATGCAGTGAAAATAAACATTCTCAATCACTGCTGAAAGTAAGTATCACCTTTTTTGTAAAGGAATTTGGCAATATTTATCAGTATCTACATCTGAGAATCCATGTTAAAAGCTGAACTGAAATGTGAAAAAAAGATTATACATAAACATGTTTACTATGGCTTTATTTATAATAGTGAGGAACTGGAGACAAATTAAATAACTATACAGGAATGGTTAAATATGGAAAATATGCAATCATTAAAAATGTTGCTTGTGAAAGACTTCTGGTTCCAAAATGGTGGTAGCAGAAGCAAGCTGGCTTCTCTCGTCCTCCCACAAAAAAACAAAAATAAATATACAGCACCGAGATCTTCACCAGCAACAATCTAGAGCTCAAGTATGAGTATGGACAGTTCCCAGGGCCATAGAGAAGTGGAAAAACTCCAAGCAGACGGAAGGAGAACTGGACTTCCACATCCAAAATCCAAAACACTCTGGTCCCAAGCATTTTGGATAAGGGATAGTTAACTTGTACTTCCAACTTAAAAAATCACGAACTGGTGTTTATTTTCACAACAACAACAACAACAACAACAAAAGTAAAGAATAAACTTGCAAATAATAACCTGGAGAATGAAAGAATTTCTCATATGCTCAGGTAAGTTATCCAGCATTTCTGTGTAGCAGCGCATCAAGCTCAAAAGCCAGAAGTTTCCAGAAGTTGAGTCTTCCTCTGCAGTGTAAGTGAATGGGTCCACCATGTAAATGACAACAGCTGGAGGATAGGCTTGGCTGTCTGCAGAGTCAGGCTCTGTGGGAATTCCTATTCTCTCCCTTTCTGTAATGCTGAACAGACAGTCACTTGTGAGATGCACAAAATAAATATAAATTACACAAACACACAAAAAATTGTGCTCAATTTTAGCACACTGACTCCCTAGGCAATGATTACAGATTAAATGTAACAATAATATGTATCATGTTACCAAAATCAAGGCAAACCAAGCCAGACAGCACTGAGACTACATGGAAAATGGCAATATACTCCTCCAAAATGGAAGATCTCTTTTTCAGTTCTCCTTTTTCTGTGGTTATATTGTACAAAGATGTTTCATAATAAGTTGACAGTAAGTTAATAAGTTTAATGACAATAAGCTTGTAAGTTATAAGAAGTCACAAGTTTTTTGACACTACATCTTTAGATTGACAGTTGTCACTCTTTTTTGAGAAGCAGAGAAATAGGGCCCTTTACTGGATTTAGAGGATCACGAGGTCGAGGGAGAGGAGTGCGGAAGGAGAGCAGGGACAGGGTCCACACTGAAGTCACTCGTCTCCACCAGTGAGTAACGCACCTTTCTTGTCCATCTTGTGAGGGCTGAGAAGAGCTCTGCCCAGGCTCAGTGTCTCCACCACAGCCTAGGTTCCCTTGCGTTCTATCTGCAGAACTGCCCCCAGTGCTGGGGTTCTGCCCTCCAACACTACCAGTGAATCCTGAAGAAGAGGTAGTGCTGATCTGGCTAATACTGGGAGCAGAGGCAGACGATGAGACCGGTGGCACAGAGGAACCAGACGTGGAACTACTTGTTGCAGGGTTTGTAGAACTACCATTAGAGGAGGGATTAAACGCACTGCCAGCTGGGGGTGCTGTTGATCCTGAATTTGGAGCTAAAGGCCCAGCACTTCCAGGCGTAGCTTGTCCCTGTGCTGCTGCTGGTGGGGTCTGGTATTTAGGTGGTATCAACAGGCTGCTATCGAGCTGCAGAGTGGCTAAATAAGGTGCTGAAAGAGTACATGCAGAGAGGTGATTTTAGTGATGTTCTGTAGCATCCGACTGAATCAGAAATTTAGAATGGTCACTTATAAAAACAATTTTGCTGCAATACTCTAATTATGACACCCAAAATACTATTTCCACACTTATGTTTATATTAATATATTCTGCCAACATGGAAATGCATATGGAGCAACTTAAAAATTCTACACAAGAGGCTTATTTGAAAATAGGAAATTAATCACATGCAGCATTCTCCTTTCAGACTGATTTCATAAGCCTTCACTGAAAACTGACAAGTCACATATTCCACAACCATCATAGTGTATTATGCTTCTATGTGTACATGGCTTTACAAGCTTATAAGATTCTCTTGAGAATATGGGTTAAAATCAAGCAGTTAATACCAAGTCATGCAGCTAAGTTTTCAAATGTGGAGTAAATTCGATATGACTTCTTTAGGCACAGGAATGTATGTCCACATAAAAATTTGTATTTAACTACCCAGAACACAAAAACTGGATCTAAATAAATATAGTAATGGAACACTAACATTACTTGAGACAAAAGAAATACAACGTCGCATCCGTAAAGGTAGGGTGGGAGAGATTTCCTATTTTACTTCTTAAATTTTACTTTGCTAAATAAATTCCCTTTTACCTAGGTGATGGCGGCAAACTTGCGCATAAAGTTTGAGTCTGGAATGATTGTCATTCTCCTCACCGCTCCAAGGCTGGTTAAACCACTCACTCACGAGCTCATCCGTCAGCTTCTGTGCGACTGTCTTTCCCACACGCATGATGCCATCGCGTAGCACTTTGCAGATGGGCTTGTGCTGCCCAAGCTTACACATCTGATATCACAAACAAGATCATGATTTACAACAGGAGCCATTCCTTCATACAGTACCTACAGTTAGCAAGGGGGCTTCTTTACCATAAAGCATTTTCCATTTTCTTTTAGGGTTTTCTCACGAGTGATCAAAACAATATTATAAGCTGGTCCTTTCTAGTAATCATAATGTACCCTGAAATTGCTATCTGTCTCTCCAAAACCTATACTAGGTCCTCTGAAGAAAAATAAATGTGTCTTCACCGAAGCCAATTTCTCCTGCACAAGGGGAGACTGCTGAACACTATCTGATTGCTAATGGGAAAATAAAGAATAACCAGATTCCTGCCTACTAAGGCTGACTGAGACATATGTCCACTAAAACCTCTTAAGCAATCCCTACTCATAATGTTTTCCCATAAGATAACATTAAAATTTTATGGGCCATCTGTTATAATGTTACAGACATTTGGAGATCACCAAGAGCAGGGGCCGCTGAAGCAGTGAGTATGCCGACCATGTTTTTAAAGTAAATAGTTGTTTTAGGACAATGAGATTCTGCTATTAATCTCCAGGATGCCAAATGGGTGCTTACAGCAGAGAATATAATACACCTGCAAAAAGTAAACTACCTGTTCACCAGCAGGATGGCCCATATTATTATCCCTTACTGGAGCTGACGAAGTGAAGGCTTACTAAGCCCCCACAAAATTCTCTGGTGTACACTCTTCTTAAGGAGGTAGGAATTACTGCCAAGTGAGTAACTCTAGTAAGGTCATTAAGAGATAAAAGAGTATCTGCACCTTCTAAAAAGATCTGGCGATGCTTTTATGTTTTGTAACTTATGTTGAAGGCTTCATTCAAGAGAATGCATGAGGCTTTGACATTGCTTAGACAAGTTTTCTGTGTTAGGTTAATAATTAATAATGACTTAACAGTATCATGCATCCATGGACCAGGCTTGTCCAGAAATGCATGTATCCAAGGACTTCCTCCAGTAGCCTCACTGATGCTATTACATCATGTTAGCATCTCCTCATTTTTTTTGTAGCAACACATAAGTTTACTATTTCATGCTTACTCACACATTCATAAATAGTGAATATCCTGTTTTGGAAGATTTTTGAAATTCAGTTTGGAATCTTATTTTAAAAAACACTTTCACAATGCTTAGAATGTGCCTGTCACAGTTCTAAACACTTCGTAAATATTATCTTGCCAAATACAAAGACATCAGAAGTATTAGGTGCAAAGAACTTAGAGTGTATGTTCTTTGGCAGAAAATAATGTGGCACTCCTCAAAGACAGACATGATTCTAATTTTTCAAAAGCAACAGAAATTCACGTATTAAAGATATAAAATTATCTAACCTGGTTTTTACACTATTACGGTTGTTACATTTTTAATCTGTATCGAAATTTCAGTATTAAGGTGAACGTAGTATTAAAGCACAACAGGGACATGATTCATTAAATCTATCTTTAGATGCAGAAATTTTCAAGCTAAACATTTTTATACTGTTTTCAGGAACTCTCAGCCACCCAGCCCATCCCTCCACCCAATGAATAAATAAAAAGAGTAGATGTACTCTTTTTGTAAAGCTTATCTTCTATACAACCACCACTTTCCTCTGGTGACCAATAATCTTAAACTTTGAGCCACAAACAGGGAAAAGACAGCGGATGGGATTTAAAGATGTGTGGTAAGGACGGCAGAGTAAAGTCTTCTAAACCTAATAAAAAATAAAGCCAAGATGGGAAAGCAATATATTTCCAGGAAAATTTGCTAATTTAAGTCTTTTCTTCATCCTCCAACTATTAATATTTACGAATTTTCTTTGAGATCTACTTTCGAGATATTTGTTCTTTCAAATTTAGTCATAACTAAAAACAATCAGGGGATTCATGTCATAAAAAACAATTTTCACAACTTTCTCACCTCATATACAGCACTCAAGTCCCTGAAGAAAGTTTTGGCTCCTTCGAGCAAGGCCTCGTTTTCTGGACACACCACGATATAGGCAACATCACGGTGGCCCCCATAGGGGTCCAGCAACAGCCTCTCCCAAAATGGCAAGGAGAAGGGCGAGATGGTGAGGAAGTCCTTGTCATAGCCGACCAGCAGAGTGGGGATGGGCAATGGCTCAGGAGATTCTTCCGAACCTAAAACAACGTTGTAATTTAAGAAGCTACTTAAGAGTCTGTTTCCCACAACCTGGACAATTTAGCAGTTTCTGGTGCATTGGTTTTAATTCTGGCATCTGAAATGTGACTGCACATGGACATGATAAAGTATTTTTCAAATCTAATTAAATGGCCCCTGATTAAGGCCCTTAATTAAACGAATCAGAACTCACTTATAAAGGTTAAATAAGATCAGAGGGCAGACTAGACAAGTTAAAGTTCACTTTCCAAGCAGCGCTACTTCCTCTCCTTCAAGATAAGATCATGATCCTGACTACAGAGTAGACAGAACTAGCCTAGAAGTCCATCCACATGAAAATGCAATGAGGACTGGAAAGATGTGGAGAACCTAATAAATATACTTTTTAGGTATTATTTTCCTTATTGACCTGGATTGTGTCAAAGGTGTTTGGAAAACTTGACTCCAAAAATAAAGAAAACAAGGAGATTATAAAATTTCACAGTCATGAATAAAAAGATTCCATTTTGTCAGTGAAGCAGGGATTTAACCTAACTAAAGCTGCTCTTCATGAAAAGCGCTGAAGTCAGAAGGAATTCGAACAGGGCAAAGACTCTACCATAGGTTCCCCGTCCTGCCATTTTATGGAACTGCTGCCAGGTGAGTGGTCCCTGCACATGCTGGATATTCTCCCAGGTCCGGCCTGTGCGCTTCTTTTGGATGGCATCTTGGAGAAAGGGCTGCAGGGACAACAGCATGCGCACCACGTCTTGGGAGGAGAGCATGCTGATGTCCAGCACTGGAAGAGAAGTGAGAAAGAACAGAAAGCATAAAGGAGGGTTAAGCACATTCTCTTTTCTTACTATCCTTTTGGGTCTCAGTTATAGACCATGACGAAGATGTTACCAGCTGTAGCAAATTCTAAAATACTTGACCCAGGAGTCAAGAGGAAAGGTATTCTTCTAAATTAGAGAAAATAATTCATGATAATTTAGTACCAAAAATAATAAAAAGGAAAATGGGTTATTCTACATTAAAAAGTTTAACTGAACAATTGTTTAAAAGTGGAAAAATGGATAGGTCTGATTTTTTAAAGTCATATAAACCTGTTCCCAAGGTTTTCCATAAGAAAGGAGAGCTGCAAAAGTTTCTTAATTATTGTATTGCTTTTATTTATAAATATCAATGTTTTGATTATATGATGACTAGGAAAAAAGGAACTTAAAAAGCAGCTTTTAAAAACTTTGTAAATGCGCTTAATGTGAAATATTTGCACAAAATACAGAATGTGTAAAGAAAAGACAACCCTCAACGTAGCCAGAGGCACGTGGAAACGTGGCAGAAGCTGCTGTGGGACTAAAGTCATCTGTACACAGAGGGAGGCAGGGAGGTTCACTGTTTAAGAAACACTCCTTCTGCTAGCAGTCTCCCTGGGGAGGGGTTTTTAACCTAGGATTTGAAAGCCCCCTGAAACTTAGGCGAAACTGTGCATGCATGCCTGAACGTCTGTGTACTTTTTCCCCAGGATGAAGGGTCCCTAATGCTCATCAGATTCTCAAAAGGGTCTGTGGAAGAGCTAACTAAGCTCGAGGTGATGTGCTACGGATCTGCACAGCTGGGCTCCTGGAGACCCTGCCTCACTCTTACTCATCTAGCTGACTGGGAAGGGGCACAATAGAAAGATTTAAATATCTACCAACCAAATCTGAAACACAGGATGCTTAAGGACTCTTAAGACATTTTCAGATGTGTCCCTGAATCAAGAAAACACAGGTTGCAAACTAGTGGTCTACAGAGTATTTTGTTAAACTTTGGAACGAATTACTCCAGGAAACTCCATATACAAATTTGGATTTCCAGCTTCTCTTGAAAAACTGGGAGACCTGACGAGCCTGAGGCCGAGACTCCTCTTCCTACATAACTGCGACCTGCTGCAGCTGAAGCGCACCTGTCCCCCTTCAGGCATTGCAGGGCCCCTGCCCTGCTGTCTGCCTACGACTGAAGCACTGTTAACAGACTTTTTTCTTCAAGCCCGTGCTTCTTTTTTCCTTATAGTAAAGGAAAAAAGTTAAGTACTTCTTATACCAAAGGCACTGGCTATCAAAAGTGAGAATGACAGACCAAGAGAATCACAGATTCGAGAAAATCAAAAGCAAGCATGTTTCTCGTGAACCCTATTCCTGTGCATGCAAAGTAGAAAGTGTTTCGAAAGGACACAATTCGAGGCATCGTGTTTTGCAAATCTGCCTTCCACCTCGCTCACTTACATTACCTATCTGGTACTTTTAAGCATCTTAACATTTGAAACCCAGACCTCCCCTGCAATAAAATGTGCTATTCTTCATATCGAAAGATGACCCCACTGATCCATGCACAAAGACTGCTTTTCTACCTGAAGGTCACCAGTGATCTACTAAAAGGAACCACCCAAGCCAATCATGCACATTTCTTTAGGGGAAAGGCTGCACTTCACTTACTTCATAAACCCATTCGGTAGACATTAATTAAGGGCCTGCTAAGTATAATGTGCTGTGCTTGAACTTACACAGTTATAAAAATTAGTATAAACCTTCAATGCTTCCTTAGGGGTATCTACCTCCATGAAGCCTTCCTTGCTTGGCCTCCACAGAAAACACCCATCACTCCTTACTCTACAGACCTCTGTGCTCTGAACGTACTTTTATTATTTCAGATTTCAAACTTATTTAAGAAGCATATCTAACCTTCTCCCCTGCAAGACTGAGAGTTGTTCAGAAGCAGGGCCCATGCTTCCTTCACACAACCCCTCCAGTCTGGCCTCTGTTCCCACCACTCCACAGAAACAGCTCTCACTATGATCAGAAGACATGTTTAATCCCTATCTTAAAATCCTCGGCTGCATTTTAATGCTTGTTGACCACTTTCTCTGTCTTGCAACACTGGTTGTCCCTGGATTCCAAGACACCTCCTCTTTGGTTCTTCCTTACCAGCCTCCTCTGCCATGCTCACACTTCTCTCCCTGGCCTTTACCGTTCAGCGTTCAGCTAAGCTCTGCCCAAGGCTCTCTTCTCATCTTATACTTTCCTCCTCCTCCTCTTCAGGAAGCTCATGTGTGCCCCCTGACTGGAGTTATCATCTACATGCCAACTACTCCAGGCCCAAGTGCCTACCGTCTATCCAGTACACAAGTCACAAACCTGGGACTCGTTCTTAACATCTATCTCACTCTCCCCTACCCCCTAAATTCAAGCCATCACCAAGTCCCACAATACAACCTCCTAAACGTCTCTTGAATGCCTCTATTTCTCCATCTTCTTTGCTAGGACCCTAAGGCAAGTGACGATTTCTCATTTGGTCTTCCTCAATAACTAGTCTCCCCAAATCCATTCCTGCCACTTTCTAATCCACACCCCCACATATGGCCACAGCACACTGTCATTTTTCTTTTTTAGCTATACAAATCTGATGTAATGCCTCTGCTTAGAACCCTTCAGTGACTTTCACTGCTCTTTGGATGAAGACATAACCTCCACCGTGCCTCAAAAGGCTTGTTGTAATCTATCCCTGCTGGCTTCTGGCCGCCTTGCAGTTCCTTGAAGGCCCCACTCTCCATATACCTAAGGGCTTTCACACTTGCCACACCTTCTGTCTGGGACATAATGCCTTGCTCCCTACTCTCCTTCCTCAGTTAATTTGTACTCACCATCGGGAATGCAGAGCAAATGTTACTACTTCTTCAATGGGGTCTTCTTTGACCCCCAGCCTATGGCGGCCCCCTCCGCCCCACGCTTTCTTTCATCACTTTATTTTATAATGGTTTGCAATAATACGCTTACTTGTTAGTCGTTTGATTAATGTCCATTTCCAGAATAGATTATAAAGTCCATGAGTGCAAGTACCCTGCCTCTCAGTCACCTTCTTATCCCTCAAAATGCATCACAGCATAGACAGCAAAGGAATAAGAAAAGGGAAGAGCAATTTGCCTGGCACTCTCAGAGCCTAACTCCAAAAATGTTTGTCAACTGGAGCTTTTAACAGAAGAACCAGTGATACGCCCCAGTTATCACAACACAAAGCAAGAGATAAAACATACTGGGGAGCCAGAGGAAGGAGAAAAGTCTATAAAGGGGGAGAAGCCTTCACGGAAGAGGTACCACGGAAACTTGGTCGTGAAGAATGCGTGAATTTAAACATGCAAGGGTATGCAGATTATCAGTCTGTATACTGTTGACAACTCTGATATTCAGCAGTCACAGGTTTCCAACACAGGTCGGCTACTTATGAATTAATACATGAGGAAATTTGCAGAAAACAATTACTCTCTCCGAAGGTGTTTCAATATAAAACATTTCCTCAGTCCTTAAATTGAGGATGAAATCAATATAGCTCTCACTTTAGTTCTGACTTTTTTTTTTAAGAGATAAAATTTTTTGTTAACAAAGCAAAGAAAGGTTTTAAGTTATGATCACACCAAGATACTTTTCAAAGTAAACGTGTGTTCCGGGACACCTACCATTGCTATGAGGCCAAGAGTGCACAGTGGCACTTCTCACCAGAGCTTCGTCCACTTTTCCGCCAGTGGGGTTATCCACGTACTGCCGCCCTTGCTCCAGTGCATTAAAGCATTCCGTCCAGTAATCATTGTTATCTGCTTGCACCCGGTCATAACTCCAGCTTACACAGGGGAGAGTTTGGCGACTGTTGGAAGAAATGTAGTCCAGGAAACTCAGAGAAGCGAAAGGCTGTGTGTGTTGATTCTGGAGGAGGAGGAGAAGGCTGATGGGTGGCTCCTGGGATTTTCTGGCTCCCTCCACCTGGGGAAGGAAGGTGGTCTGACACATCATTAAGCGCCTCTCCGCAGCCTGACCAATATCAGAATTCTTCCCAAAAATATCCAACTCATCTTCGAGGAAGAGTCCCGAATTGTAGCCAAGTTTACGGTTCATGATGGCACTAAACCCACAGGTACAGCGGTACTGGTCCTCATTGGAAGAATCGGGGATGTAAAGCCCGACATCCGCCCCTTTGATGTTCATGTTGCAGGCACAGATGCAACAGCTGTCAAAGTTTCTGTCTTTAAAGATATTCATCACAGAATCTGAGAGAATCAGGGTGACATAGAGACTGTGGGCTTCAGGAATTGGCTGCATGGTGGCAGGCTCCACAGAGTTGAGGGGCCGCGTGGTGGACGGGGTAGAGGCTGGTGACCCCTGATCGGTGCTGTCATATTTAACAGACCCTTGACCACTGGCAGTGCCCCCACCTCTGGGAGTTCTTGGGGTCCTGGGGGTTCGTGGTGTGGGGACAGAGAAGCGAGGGGTCGCTGGAGATGGTAGGACTCCTGCCCCACTGTTGCTGGCTGGGGCAGCGCTATTCAACGTCACCGGTGTGTTCATCTGCGGTGTGTTCAGATAGTCTGGATCTGCTAGGCTCCCGACACTAGGCACATTACTGCGAAAAGAGAAGGGCACTAAGTGAGGAAAGGCAGCATGTCACACCTGCCAGAGTAGACACACAACCACCCCAACCACGTACTGCACGTTTCTCATCATTTGTGTGTGTTATCACTTGGTATATTCAATTTTCTCTTTAAAAAAAAAAAAGATACAAAGCAGTCAGTGAAGTGTGTAGGGAAGTAAGAAGCATGAAGAATAATTCAACACAGCACTTTTCCTTCTACTTATTCCACATTTAAGCAATCCCCATCTTAACCTTTTGAGGGGACTTTTACTATTTTTACAAGAAAACAAGATGCTGGGTTTGGTCAATATAATTTTAAAAAGCTCTAACTACGAAATGGAACTTCAACACATGGGTTCAGTGCTAAATTAGCTAGAGGACCATAGGATGAAATTTCCATCTAATTTGCAATTACATTTTGTCATTTTTTTTGAAATTGAATGTCTGCCAGAGTACTTGTTCTCTGAGGCTATAATCTATATATAATACTAAAGTAGTTATAATCAAATACACATGAAAATTTAACATTTTTCTAATTTTCAAAATGCAGCCCTATCTAGGCTAGCATTTTTATAGTAATGCGTGACCATGAGGGAATTCTATTTTAGGTAACCCATTTGCCAGTGCTATACTACAATTCATAGAAATATTACACATGCTGCAAAGAGGCCTTAGTATTAATGAGGTGGTTGCACAGAAGTACACATATTGCATCATAGTTTCTGGCTTCTAACAGATTTCTATGGAATGGTAGGTACTTCTATTTCATTTTTTATTTTTCAATATGCTATGCATTACATATAGTGTAATTATCTTAATTCCCCCAAACTGACTGGGCTGTTTTATCTATTTTCTTAGAAGCAGTGACTTCTTTTTGGAATTGCCAAACAGAAAACAAAACAGTGTCAGCAATGTTCTGCTGTTTTATTATTGTAAAACATTTTCTTGATACACAGTTGGCCCTCTGTATCTGTGGATTCCTTATCCACGGATTCAACCATATGCAGATCAAAAATATTTGGAAAAAAATTAAAATAAAAAATAATACAATGATAAAAAAATACAAACAAAAAATACAGCATAACAATTTACACAGCGTTTACATTAGGTATTATAAGTAATCTGGAGATGATTTAAATTATATAGGAGCATGTGTATATGTTATGTGCAAATACTGTGCCATTTTACGTAAGGGACTTGAGCATCCTTGGATTTTTGGTATCTGGGGTGTCCTGCAACCAATCCCCCAAGGACACTGAGGGACAACTCCACATTCTTAGATGTGCACATAAAACAGTGTATGAGCCCATTCTTTCTGCTTAGAAGGTATCAAAAGAATGGAGATTTTTAAAATTCTTAATATTCTTTTATATATATCAATACTGTGCTTAAAATAATGTTCCTCCAATGAGCTACATACTCATTCACTTATAATGTGAAAGAAGAAGGTCATAAAGAAATGTCTCTTCAAATAATTCTCTTGTGATTTTTAATTAGCTATGTCTAAAACTACCGGCCTGAAAATCCGAATCAGGCACTATAAAGAAATTTTAAATCTGAGGCATGGTGATATCTTTGAGTACAGATAAAAAATGACCCAGAAAACTTGACTGGAAATCACTGCTCTCTCAGAGACCAAAATAATAAGTGTGTAATAGTGATCTTTACTCTAATTGGACTCCTTTCAAATTTTCCTGTTCAACAAAACCCTAAATTTATTATGCACTTCAGATTATAAAAGGAACTATGACTACTAACTAAAAACCTAAATAATTAAATTGCTCCCTAGGTAGTACGAACAGTTTATCTTGTAACAGTAACCTGATTTTTCCCATTCAATAAAAATGAATTAAGTAGCAACCCTTGCTAGAAGCTGGATATTCAAAAGTGAAAAAGAGAAAGAAAAGGTAGCTCCTGAGCAAGCATGGCACACATCAAGCATGCGACTGCAGGGGTGCTGTAACAAAGGGGGAGTCCAGAGCGGTGGAAGCCGGAGACCACTACTGGAGGATTACACACAGTCTAGAACCTTGCTGTCCAATAAGGTAACACCACTAGCCCCATGTGCTAAATTTAAATTAATTGAAGTAGAACTAAAAATTCAGTCTTGGTCTCGCCACATTTCAAGTAGCCAACAGCTACAACATGAGGCTGGTAGCTGTCATGATGGATAGTGCAGATATAAAACACCTCCTTTATCACAGAAAGTTTTATTAGCACTGCCAGTCTAGAATACAAAGAATCTTTGAAATGGCAAATGATAGATGTAACAGATATAAACAATGATCTAAATTATTTAAACCATCATATAGCAAATGGTTGCATGTGACCTTTCTAGGGAACCTACCTCTATAAAAGGGACGAAATTGTCAAATGGGTTCTTGAAGCTCCTGCATCATTTCTTTGCAACTGTGCTGCTAACCTAACCCCTCGTGTGCCAGGGTGTTCTCGCTGTGCTGCAGCAGTATCTAATTATGTAAGCTAGAGTACAACCGGAGCACAGTAGCAGCAAACAAGCCAGGCACTCGGAGTGCTTCTCAGCACACTCTTTTATCCTGCTGGTGTGTTGTTATTTCCAAGGTATTTCCACAACAATTAGCTGTTGGAGCCTTTCAAAAGTCCTGTGTGGGAGGCCAGGCAATATTGCTCCCAAAGAAGGGAAGACTCAGGTAAAACGGTCATTTAAGGCCATACACAGAATTTTTTAAAGGCAGGAATTTAATTCCTATGACATTGTAGCTGTAGCTTCCTAAGTCTAGGGTTCTTTTGTACTTCTCTGTCATAGTTTTTCATGCTGATACTGACTTTACAAACACAAGCATGAACCCTGGTTAAGATATTAAAATTGATGTCATTGGGATGGTTTTATAGGAGGTCACAAACATGCAGCCCACAGACTGAAGTTGGAACCCAAATTTTTCTTATTGGTTCCTAAAGTTTAACTTAGAATTAGCTGCCAACATTTTAAAAAGGAAAACATATAAAAATTCATATTTCCAGTCACCCTCAAAAACAGAAAGATCTACCACACTGACCCCACTCCTGCCTGACAACAACTCTCTGCAATTGAATAGCAAACATCCCTTTCAATGGGCACCCACCAGACCTCACTCGCTCCTACTGTCTGTCACCCACAATGACACTGAGCATCAGTGATGCCAAGTCTTTTGCTTTTAACCTGTCCATTTCATCTGTATATTGCTTACCTGGCCCTGATTGAAATTTGAGTTTATGGCCTTTTATTTTATAGCATTTAAAACATTTTATTAAGAAATTATTCATCAGGGAAAATTAATTCTACATTGTTGATATGAGTACTATTTTTTGTAAAATACGTGACTAAAATATGTCCAAGCTACCATACACATCTCCTTTTCCTCCCCCCAATTCATAGCACCATTTTGTTGCTCCTTTCTTATATGACATGAAGTCAGCAACAGAGAAATTATCTTACCACTACCACACCAAGAGTACTACCAATTCCACTCAAGTGTTTGATTCTATGGTAAACACTGATTTGACACTCAACGGACATGAATACCATGGTTCTCTATACAAATAACCTTAATTTCTCCAAGTACACATGGGGTTATGTCCCGATAATAAGCTAAAAATACTGTTAAGTCAAAATGCATTTAATACAACTAATAAACTCAACATCATAGCTTAGCCTAGTCTATCTTAAAGGTGTTCAGAACACTTACAATAGCCTACATTGGGCAAAATCATCTAACACAAACCCTATTTTATAATAAAGTGCCGAATATCTCATGGAACTTACGGAATACTGTACGGAAAGTAAAAACAGAATGGATGTATGAGTACTCAAAGTACTGTTTCTACCAAATGCATATCACTTTGGTATCATCATGAAGTTGAAAAATCCTAAATAGACCCATCATAAGTCATGGACTATCTGCAAATAAAATTTCATTTGGAAAATAATGCACATTTTTGACACAAAATAATGTACACAAAAAACATAAATGGCCAATAAAGAAAAGTTTCAAGTGATCACTACTGTCATCATTTTAAATAAATGTTTAGTGAAGATAAAAACTGCATCAAATAGTGCAAGTAAACAACACAATCCCTGTACATACTTGTAGCCATCTCTAATGAAAGTGGCTGCAGGGGGCATGGGCAGTTGTTCAATTTTAGGAGGAATTGCCCACGAAGGCCGAAACAGACAGGCATCAGGTATCTTCAGAGGTAGCAGGCAATGGCTCGGCAACATCTTCAGTGGAGCAAACATGGAGGATCCCACAAAAGGTTGGAAAGATGGAACTTTGTGTACATATGAAAAGTCCTGTAACAACAAAGTGGGGTCAGTGTTAATGCTGACAAACTATTTAGGACATGCCACAGTTGCATAGTGCTACCACAAAAATAGCAACAAACATGATCATAATTCAATAGTGCTCTTATTTCATCAGCAGAAAAACGCTAATGGCAAAATTTTAAATTAATCAAAACACACTATAATTAATGTGCCAACTAGTATGCCTCATGCTCCAATTCAAAGCATTATTAAAAACTTACGTATATATGGCATATAGATAATATCATTTTAAAGAAGATGTATATGAATCCACTTGGAAACCACCCTGCCTTGAGAAAGAGTATATTGACAATTACCTTTATTTCCTCTGGCTTGGGACTTCCTAATCCATCTTCCACTTCCATTTTGAATTCCGTGAGTTGTGTTGAAACCATACTGACCATAGGGCTCTCCATCATGCCTAACGCCGTCACTGTCTCTGAACTGATACCATCTTTATAATTCATCACGGGAGAAAATGCAGGATGCTGTTCCAAAGATGGAGGAGTTGGGAACATCCTTTGCAAGTCTGCGACTGCTAAAAATTTTTTAAAAATATTTATTTTAGCAGGCAAGACTTCTAAAAAGTCCTAGTCTATAGCCAGGTACCCTATTTGGCACCAAAAATAAGGTTAATTAAATGGTCACATCAGTTACACAATAGGATATTAATGGAAACCTCTAAGAAAAAGGCAATCAGCAGAAAATCATCCTTTTCTGGAACTTTACCACTACCTTGTTGATACTTTATAGTTTGGCTTCACATTAATTAAGTGAACAAAGTCTACATAACATATATTTTACTTTCCACAACCGATTCCCTCATAAGTCCAAGGAGATGAGAGGTGAATTAAATAGAAACTGGAAGCAATTAAATAGCATAACCACTTTATTAAAAATTCTATCCCTGCTTCAAGTATTATAAAATACTATTAATACAAGATGAAAATTGTCTGGAGCCAGAATGGTGGCTTATATGCAGTAGGATTACTCAGTTGGTTGACAAATCCACTACGCTCACAACTGCTCTTTTGGGGAAATAGTTCTGTACCCTCTTTCCAGACTGACATTAAAATGAAACATCATAATTTCCTTTAAGAAATATTTTGAACAGTGATTCTCAACCATTTTTTAAAAAAATCACATTAATATACCTAAAGTAACCATGGTTACTAACAGTGGTTCATTAAAGCATTGATGCTTAAAAGTAGGAGTGTATGTAAAGAAATGCAAGTTGTGTTTATAAAATTTGGCCACTAGGGGTTATCCTATGCAGCAAATTTATTAACAAGTTCGGAGCCACAAGTTTAAATCGGTGATTTAGAATCACATTTTATGTCAGAATTTCCTATCCTGTAGCTCTTTGTAGCAACTTCAATATTTAAACAGACAAAAAGTAACTACTGAACAGACCAAGATCTGACTTCCAGCTCCAAATCCGAAATCAATACAGAATAACTGTACCATGCTCTGTCCTGGGCTACACTCTAAGGCAGAGCTGTATAAAGGGGGCTGGAGCCACAGTCCAGGGCTGGAGGCACAGTTCTGCTATGGTGGGGTCACTTCCTCCCTCAGGGCCTCAGTTCCCTCATGTAACAGGGAAGGCTGGACTAGATGTGTGATTCTCAACAGACTTGCCTGCTCTCCTTTGTGGGATGAGGGAAAGCTTCTAACCACCTTAGTATATGGAGGCAGAAAAAAGGTGAGAACCTCTGGATTAGATAATCTTTATCACCTTCCAAGAAAACAATCATACAATCCTGAATCATTTACCCTCTCTTGGCCCCAGATGCTACCCGTAAAATAAGGAGAGGGAGAGGCCAATCAGCAGGGTTTCTGATCCCAACTTCCATTTCCATTAGAGATGCTCCGTCCCCATTCATTTTCTATAACAGGATTCTGTATAAGATTTCATTAGACAAAGTGGCACCTGCTGCTGCTAAGGAAAAAAAGATCCTAAAACTCCCAAGTTGATCTTTGAGGTACCTTCTTGCTATGAGAATACTCCATCCTTAAGGAACTTGACAATTTATAGAACTAGGAATAATAGCGAAGCCAAAGAAGGAACTACCAGAAATACATTTGAGACACTATATAACTAACAAATTCTGAGGTGGGAAAAACAGGTCTTCAAATGCAGCAGCAACCAGATCAGTAAGTTTTCTTTAAAACAAGGCTGAGGTCTTTATATTAATACAGAGTTAGATTTCACTTGAAATACATTCATCGCCTTTAACCTTTAGTCTCCAGGCCTCTTCCTAAGCCACAGAGGAGCTACTACAAAATTTTAACATAAAGTTGTAATTTGTAAGTGTACTATTTTAAAATATAATTCTGCTTCATAAAATCTTCACAGTCACACTGCTGTGCAATCTTAATCACCAATGTAGATCTTTGGGAAATGTAAAATTGTGTAAGTTCTCTTAAAATGGTGAGCTTAAACATAGCCTTTTACTTAAAAGTATTCTATCATACAAGATTTTACCAAAAAAACGGCTCTGCTAGGTTTTTTTTTCTTTTTTCCTAACAGATAGGGACTCACTCTGTTGCCCAGGCTACAGTGCAGTGAATGATCATAACTCACTGTAATCTTAAATTCCTGGGTTCAAGTGATCCTCCCGTCTTAGCCTCCTGAGTAGCTGGGACTACAGGCACACATCAGTACACCCAGCTAATTTTCCATTTATTTTTTGTAGAGATGGGGGGGTCTTGCTATGTTGCCCAGGCTGGTCTCAAACTCCTGGGCTCAAGTGATCCTCCCGCCTCTGCCTCCCAAAGTGCTGGGATTATAGGCATAAGCCAACATACCCAGCCAGTATTACTAGTTTTAAAATTTTCCTCTAAGAAATAAATTAAAGGCACTTTCACACACTTAGAGCTACCTCACTTCTTTGATATTACCTAGCGCATATATCATATATCATATATCATATATCTCAGTTTTCAAAGCCTCAGACATCCCATTAATTTTTATCAAAGGTAAAACTGAGCACACACACAAAAAAAGATGAAATTCCACCTGCAAGAGATTCACTTTAAAAAGTGGTCTTTGCCATTCCTATTATCAGATATTCTTAAGGAAGACTCTTAACCTCTACGGCTTCTATTTCTTCATCTGTAAAATGGGAAAAATATCTACCTTGTATTTCTGTGCATGTTAAATGAGACAATGTATGCAGAGAAATGAACATTGGCCATGTACATCTAAACACTCCGTAAGTGGTCAAGTCAGCATGGACTAGTCCTCCCTCTCAAATCTGGCTTAATTGGAAAAAGATGAAACTGCTGTGAAATTACAGGGAATTTCTGAAAAGAGGTGACCCTGAAGAAGTTTTGAGATTATCAATGGACCAAAGAGGGTAAGGCAGAAAGACAATGCAGACCTAGAGAAACACTTTGGTCCTCTACAAAAGAAACATGGTTTGCCTGTTCAATTTTCTTCCTAGAAAATAGCTATAGTGAGGGTGGGCACGGCTACCAGGATGGACAAAGGCAGGGGTGGCGAACCTGCGGCCTTAAGGCCACATGTGGCCTTCTAGGTCCTTAAGTGCAGCCTTTTGACTAAATCCAAATTTTACAGAACAAATCCTTTTATTTTTATTAATACATTTTTGTTCATCTTTTATATTTAAAATACCAAAGAATAAAGGAAGTTTCAACAAAATAATCCTCCTAGATTGACCAGCACAATTAGAACATTAGTAGGCCATAAGGGCTAAACTGATTGCTGCTACACTCATGATTTAGTTCTAACTCCCCCTGCCTGACAGTGCCACTACCACACAAGGCTGGCTGGCAAGAGTTTATGGGGGTCGAGCACACCAGTCTCCATCAGCTTTTGCACTGTGTTTCTGTTTAAAGTGGAATTTGTAGATACTTGCACAGTTCAACAGTATTTTTTCATTCTGTCTGCTTAACAGCCCATCATGTCAAAGAAGACCAAGAGGACGCTGAAGGAAGAAAACAGATTTTTTAATGAGGATTGGGAATTGCAATATTATCTTGTTTCTGCTAAAGATAAGATGATTTGCTTGCTTTGAGATACTGCAATATCAACATTAAAGAAATTCAATGCTCATCAGCATTATTACACTCGTAAGGACCACAGATATTTTAAATTAGAGGGAGACGCATGAAAAGTTGTACTGCAGAAATTAAAAGATGAAAAGCGAAAGCAAACATAAGTCTTTCAAGCAGCAATAAGGCCTGGAAATAATGCAACTGAATCAACTTACAAAGTAGCTTACCAACTAGGGGAAAAAAGGGAAGTCATTCAGTAATGTAGAAATTGCGAAAGAATGCACTGTCGAAGCTGTAGGATGTTTAGACCCCAATAAAGTTTCAAAGTACAACTACCTCTTTCAAGGAGAATGACTGGCAGCATGAATTAACCTCCAACTTAACAGAACAACTTCATGCAGTACTTCAAAAGGAAAACATATATTATTCGATCACTTTGGATGAACTGACTGATACTACTGACTCGGCGCAGGTTTTATACTTCATTCAAGTCATAACTGAAGATTTTCTTTGCTACAAAGGGTTACTCGCTTTGGGCACTCTTGGGACTAGGAAACAGGGAATAGAAATCTTCAACAACTTTCAAGATAAATATTGTGAAGTTGGACTGAATTGCAAATTAGTGAGTTATGTACAGATGGTGCACCTTCTATGACAGGAAAACATGAAGGGTTTATTGCACAGATTAAAAAAACAGTATTAACAGATCCAGATGCTCTCATTTTTTTCATTGTATCTTGCATCAGCAAAATCTCTGTGCTAAAGCTACTATTTTAAGTGACACTTTGCAACGAATTGTAACTATTGTTAACTATATCAACTCGGCATCCTCAGTTTCATAACAGGCCGAAGTTAAACCATAAAATATTCAGTGTGGATTTGCCATATCTAAAGTGAGTTGGGTATTGCAGGGACAGATGTTAGCCAAAATTTTATCTCTGCAAGAACAGACAGTTAAATTTTATGAAGAACAGAATCAGCAAATGTGAATTATTGAGAGAAGATTTCCATAGGAATGCAGCATTTCTGTGTGATATCATGTCAAATCAAAATGACTTGAATATTCCTTTGCAAGGTAAAAGAGTCTATATATAATATGTGGCAAAAAATCCAACCATTTCAAAAAAAGCTATCTTTTATCAAAACACATTTCAAAAGGAAATTTCGGATGAACATTTTCCCCAGTTAGCAAAAGTCACTGATGAGGATGATATATGCAAATCGTTTGAAGAATATGCAGCTGTTAGAGACCTATTAACTGGAGAATACAATGAAAAGTTCACTGACTTTGAGAATCATGACATCACACTCAAATTAGCATTTCAGCCCCACCTAGTTGATATCACCAAGGCTCCTAAAGAACTACAGATGGAATTGACCGAGCTCTCAGTAGATAACATTTTAAAGTCATTGTCTGATGCTAAGAAAGATCCAACTGAAATATGGAAAAATGTAGTAGAATACTCACACCTTTGGCAACATGCCTGAAAAATGCTTTCTTGCTTTTCAACCACTTATTGCTGCAAATCTACATTCTCCTACCTAACCCAAATCAGGACGCCCTTAAGATCACAAATGACTGACACCCACCTAGAAGATCAACTGAAACTGCAGACCTCCATGCTGCAACCAAAATTCAAATGCTTTCCAACAGAAAGCAGACAGAACAAAGTCATTAAAAGGTTAGTTAAGTTTAAAATTAATAGTTTTCATTTTTTGAAATTATTAAGTACAAGAGTAGATTCTTATAAAATAATATACATTTTTAAGTACATCTAATTGAAGTTTCTTGAATGCGGCCTTATTTCATTACAGCTAAATTAATGTGGCCTTCCAACATGAAAAAGTTCCCCACCCCTGGACAAAGGTGAGCTGTCTGGCCCACAATGCTCTACTTACTTCTACCCTGCTTGTCCTTCAAGATCTACTGCACTTTGGCTGGAACTCATTAAGGACACAAACCACCCTCTATCCTGTACTGCAAAGTATTCATGTTCAGGAATGAAGCCCTCCAACGGAGGCAGTATCACTGATTTTTTAGTATTCTCCCCATCCCAGAGAACCTAGTAGAGTCCCTTCCAACTAGTAAGTGCTCTAGGAGAAAAAATAAATGAAGCCAATCAAAACTCCAGGTCTTTCATGTTGCCTATTCAAAGACATCATACTTCAAATTGACACTCTTTCAAAGGTAGAAATTCATAAGTGGTTAATAATAAAACCTAAGGAAAACTCTTCAGTTTTTGTTACTTTATTATAACACAATACTACCTTAACAAAAACTTGATGCTAAACTAAACCTATTCATTACTATTTGCTGCTTTCTTCATTATTACATACACAGATGAACAATCATGAAGCTGTGCTTTCCAACACAGTATGCATGGCCACATGTGACCATGGAGCATGCAGCACGGGGCTTGACCAAATGGAGCTGGGCTGCATGTCTAAATACAGACTGGATCCCAGAGGCTTTGTACAAAAAAAAGTAAAATATCTCAGTAACTTTTATACTGATTACATGTAAAAATTATAATATTTTTAAATACATCAAGTTAAATAAAATATTGTATATTACTTAAATTAGTTTCACGTGTTTCTCTTATTTTTCTTTAACACAGCTACTAGAAAATGCAAAATTACATATTTGGCTCATCTTATATTTCTATTGGACAGTGCTGTTCTAGACATTAAATTTATAAAACATCTGTCTTGCACCTCAATATCCAAAAAAGCTATTGTGAAGACGAAAACATCTTGCCAGGCTTATTTTCATCATCATTTCTTGGGAGGAAACACTGCACTGATGCCCACTCCCCCCACACACACATATACTCTCACAAACACACATTTACATACATACTTTGTATACATTAAAAAGATCCTCTTGACTCTTGTATATTTGGATTTTCCCAGTGCTAATATTTCTGTGCTATATTTCAAATTCATTAGTTTTTAGGACCTGTAGTTTATCATAAAATATTGAGTAATTTCTTTTTAAAACAAATCTTTTTTGGATAAAAATGAGAGAAAGGACAGAGCACGCAATACACTCTACTGGGCAACGACTAACTAGCAGAACGTCTGTGAGTAAATAAGCTTGGATGAGTTATCGGACATTTTAACATTCCACATCACTACGTATCACTTCATGTCAAAAGGGGCAAAGGATTAACAGGTTCAACACAAGGAAAAAAAAATTCACTCATCCGACCTATTCCATATGTATCTGTTTTAATACTGTTTCTTTTAATCTGTGAAGTTCCAAGTTTGCAAAATTCTGCACTGCAGTGTAATAAAAAAAGAAAAATGTTTAATTAAAAAAACTACAGCAACTGGCTGGCTATCATTATTCATTTTCACCCATGTCACGCCTGAGAAAGCTTTGCATATTTTAAAAATCTATGGATCCACTAAAGCTGTCAAAATCCAATCTCTGTATACTTCCCACTTCTACATTTGAGTAAATCAGAACTACATTTACAGGTTCATAAAACTTTTTGACTCATCCCTATGACATGGTGGTTTTTCCCCTCAATTTGTTCTCATTACTAGCTGAAGTTAATGAAAAGGTCTTAAAGAATGATTTGCAATGAAATTATGTTTCTGCTTCAGAGTATCCACATAAGCTATCCTGACTTTTCTCTTGTAGAATAATGTGGTTTCTAAGGGTAAAGAATATACTAGAAAAAAGGAGGTTTCTCTTTTTGCCAGCATATGTAATAAAACCAGTTAATCTCAAAAGGAAACACAAAAATTTCACTATGAATCTTGAAAATGACCACTGAAAACAAATATTTAATATTCTTGAGTGAATTAAATTTATGAAAACTGAAACATTTTACACAAAGTCTCATAGTAGAATATCACTCTGAAAATTACTTGTGCAGCATTTATCCTACTAGGAAAGGACTGTTAGAAAAACAATCTCAAACATTTTTCCCACATTTTAAACTAAAAAAGCTAATTCTTAATTTGAAAACAAAGGAAAAGAAACTCGAATTAAGATGTTTCTATATAGGATTAACTGTATGCCATCTCAGGAATACCAACATTAATTTGTAGTTAGAATACTGTCAAAAGAAAAAAAAAAGGGAGGGGAATTTCAGATAAAGCATCACTGAGTGTGAGAACATTATACATAAGTTACAGGTAGTAGCCCAAAAAAAGCTGAGTCAAGTTCCTCCACTTACTTGGCGGATAAGGAACAGCAGCTCTTCCATCCTTCCCAAGAGGTCGGTCTTCTGTCCCAACTGTAGGCATTTTTGATGAGCGTAGTGCGGGTGATACAGCCTAAGAACAGATTATTATCATCAAAACAGAGTAACACAATTGTATATAAGTAGGGCAGCAGTCAAATATTTCCTAGCATGTGCCTATTGATAGGTGCTTCCTTACACAGCATTCACCAGCTGAACTTCTAGAAAAAACAGCAGCAAAACAAAGGAGATGGTTACAAGTATGAAAAAATGAGTGACCGCGTCTTTTTTTCATGGATCTTGTGACAGCAGACTGTGTCATGGAAGCAAGAGCATGCCAGTCTTAAGCAGTTCTTCCCTGCCAGGTCATTAGAAGAGTAGTTTCATGGATACGATGATTACATTAGGGTGGTGCTTCCAGCAGTAACTGGCAACTGGTCTGGTTTCCCTTCTGTTTGGACACAGGCAACTAAGAGAGTGGACCTCAGGCCCTTCAAAGAGATTAATTTTCTTTTTTTATTTTTCGCCATAACAAACTATGTACCTTCTATATGTATTTTGACAGTTACTATTCCTCTTTACAAAAAATTACCTTATTTCATAAAATTATTGAAATATATAGAATGTTTTTCTCTGATCTGTTATTCAAAACAAATGTAGTCTCTTACTAGTCAAGATTATCTTTAAGATCAAATGAATTTGTGACATTAAAATGTAATAAAATAAAGCAAAAAAAAGGATTCTTACAAGTAGAAGGCCTTTTATTTATTTATACTTACACAATGTCAGAGTTGAAATGTAAAATTAAATTGAAAGACACATGAGATGAAAACTCAGCCTGTTTAATAGCCTCCCAACTCCATTTATTAGTAAGACGAATTAGGGACAGATTCTAAGGTAAACTGTTCATGTTATTAAATGCCAGACTAAAAAAGCAGAAATACTCATTTCAGAGAAATGAAAATTCTATTAACAACATCCAACCATCCTTTGCATATTAACATTACTAAACATATTTTCCAAAAATGTAAACATTTCTTCAGTAAGACTAATAGTAACTCATAATTTAGACAGAGAGTAAGTTCAATGGCCTAGAGCACAGACAGCAATCATTAGGGATAGTGGCTGTGAACAGTACAGGGCCATTCCACAGTGTTGGCTTTTGTTCTCTTCTTCCTACTTCTTTGATTTGTGATTCCTTTTCTTTTCACAATTTGTTCCCATCATCATTACCAAAGGCCCTAACCTAACCCCAGGCAGTTTGTGGCTTTCGGTAGATAGTCAAGTTCAAAAAGATCTCCAATGCCTGAATCAACAATAAAGAAATAAGTCATTTCTTCTACTGGAGTTTTTCACGTTGCCATGTCCTTTTCCTTCATGTAGCCACTGTGTGAATCCAGATTCTAGTGTTCCAATACAACAAAAGCTACCAAATAGAGGACTCTTGTTTTCTACACATCAGATTGAGAATAAAAAATAGCACTCAACTCTACCAATGTACTCAGCAACCCTCAGAGGAACATATTATCAGCAGAGTCCAAAGCCCTACTCCTGGCCATAACCTTCCTAGCCCTGATCACCATCAGAAAGCAGACCAATGGTCTATTCATTACCCCCAAAAGCCAATATAGTTCATTCCTGTTGCTGAATTAAGGCTCATTCCACACTCAAACTAATGTCCCTCTCAGCCTCTCACTGACCCCAGTCTTTCCACATTTTAAGTCGCATTCATTCTTCAAGGCCATTATGATCTCATCATCTTCTAAGTACTTATAACACTAATGGTGTACAATATCTGTTAATTATATACATTTTAAAGTTCCTGGGCTGTAGAAATCTGATCCCTACTTAACCCTCAAGCCTTAACTTAGACCCTGCTCCCTTGTCACTTCGTATTTGCACACCCAGCATCTTTGGATTCAGGTCTATCACTGCACTCAATGTAGTAAGTACACCATAACTTTATAAGCTGTTTCTCATTAGGTCTGTTGAGTGTCTCGAGTATAAGGGCAGTAATGTAGTCATATTTGTAACCTCAATGATTAGCCTTAGTACTTGCCACAAAGGAATTAATCATCAAATGATTAATAAATGTATGTAAAATGAATAGGGAGGTAGATAAGTGAATAATTGAAAGAAAATAAACTAATAAATTGACTTCTTCGAAAACAGAGCCTATTTTACTTGTCTCTAGGTCCCCCAGAAGTAACAGGCACTTATATTTACCCAAATGTACACGTTGGTTAGGGGGATGAGGAAACAAATTTCTTCTTGGCTCAGCTGATCTCCAAAGAACCATAATTTTTCTTAAATGTCCCTTTAATCATATGATGCCTTATATTATTTAACTTCTATGTATATAAATACCATTTTCCTACCATGATGTCATGATCCTAAAAAGTATCATATTTGCATATCTCTCAAAATGTAGACTAACCTTTAACTTATTAGATAAATAAAAAGTTATGTGGGCATTATTTTAAAAATCTCATTTAAAAGGATTACATAATACATTTCTACTATGACTATATCATAGTCACATGATATGTAGAAGAATTTATCAAAATAAATGTGAAAGATTTCAGTATTTACAACTGGAATAACACTAATGGAAAAGAGCCGTCCATAAACAAAATGCAAGAGGTGTTAGATACTACACTAATAACTTCTAGAACCTTTTCAAAGTATACACTTTTAAAGAACATTCAGAACCTAAAATAAGAGCCCCCAAATTCAATAAACCAAACCATAAAGAAATACTGAGACTCTGAAACAAAGTTCTCCCATTTAGATGTGTAGCTACAGCAGACTCACCCCCAGTTCGTCGTCATCGGAATTATCAAAGATGTTGTCTAAGTCATGCAGGGAAGGTGCCAAATCTGTCACCTGCGTAAGGCTACTGGAGCCAGCTCTGCCAGCAGCATTATCCTGCCGGACGTCTGTAGGAAAGAAGGCAAAAGAAACAGAATGAATAACTTCACCAAGCAAAAAGGAGTGAGAAGAGGACATGGATCTCAACGAACAAGACCTGCCTGTGAATTTTTTCCCTATGGTTTTATTTAAATTTAGAGACAATTATTTCCAAATACGTTTATCAGTTTTGAAAGGAACTGAAAAACAAACTATTAAAAATATATTAAAGATGAGATCAAATTATTGCTATTACACTAAGAATATAATTTCAAATAGGGAAGCATCTCCCTCGTATTTTATTTTAGCAACAATCCAAGTGAGGCAAATAATCATTGTACACACCTGTTTTAGTAGCAGAACTGAAAATAGACATGGCATTTTTCCCATCAGGCACCGGCGTGGAATGACCTGGTGTAGTGACATCCTTGGTACCAAATCCATCCTCTGACTGTATAATAAATTCAGCCAAACAAAACACATGAACACCAACCCAAAGTGTGGAATATGAGGGAGAACACAAAGAATTAGAGGGTAGAATGGAACTTGTTATGAGCACAAGTATGATAAACCATGGTCTATGCAACCAAAGGAAATAAAAGATATGTCCTTTCTCTGGAATTTAAATAGAACCAAGAACTCCCCCACTCTCCCCTCAATCCTACGGGGTATTCTGAGTGAATCATTGTTTTATGCCTAAACAGTACTGGTGGCATTTGATTACAGACCTGCCATGGTGTTAAAAGCTGCCTTTAATAACATTTCAGATGTTGAATTATAGATCAAGCTTTCTGGATCTACACAAATCTCTGTAAAGGAATCCAAAAAGCATTCCCCTGAACTATACTGGCCTCTTAAATTGTCTTACTTCCTTTACTCTCAAGAATACCTCCTTCAGTGGCTCAGCATTTTAGAATGTCTTAAAATTTAAGGCTAAAGACAGCACACACGCCCAGTACTCATTTTTATGACAATGAAACCAGTAAAATTAATACTGACAGTCAATGGGGTAGTGTTGATATTAATCCAGAGAATATATAGGTATAGCGCTCAGCACAGTAAGCATAATAAGTGCTCAATAAATAGGAGATACTGTTATCAACATTTTCTCTTCACGTTTTGGGTATTTTGGAATAATATTTAAAAAGAAATAAGCAGGGAGCATAGGCCAACAGGAATTAGCATATGAGAGGAAACATGCACTGTACAAGCTATAGCCTGGAAAATATGAGGCTTCATTTATGTTCGGCTGACTTTTAAACAAAGGTGAGCCATGACATAAAAAAGAACAATACGGTGTTCGATACAATAGTACCAAGAGCATGAATATGGGGACCGAGCAATCAGGCAAGACTATCTCAAACATTCTGCCTCCAAAGTCTTCCCATACATGTTGTCTTGACAGAGATAGAAACCCACACTGTGCTGGACTCTATGTTAAATGGTACCTTAATCTTTTTCAGGGAATCTTTCTCCGTCCCTTGTTTGCATTTCTTGTTGGCTGTAAAGATGTATTTTATGTCACCGTCCTCAAAGGTGTATGGGTCATTGACTTCTCCCAGACTGTCTCCAGGTTGTTGTGATAGAGGCAATGGGTCAAGGAAGTGGACTGGCTGCACATGGGGCTGCTTGTCTTGCCAGATTTTAAACCGCTTGTTAGGTTGTGCTAAGAGTCTAAAAAGAGAAAATGACAATTTAAACAAGACAAAATGATTGAAATTTTTTTTTTAAAAAAAGAGCAGCATTTATGACTTAAAGCATTATAAAGCTTCAACTGAACTTGAAAACAAAACTAAAAGTTCACCTGTACAGTCATTTGCTTTTAGAGATTACATTCATGACTAAATAAAACTGAGTAGGCTTCGTCAAGAATATATGTCTTTGTCTCTGAGTCCATGGGTTCCACTCAAGAGCATGGGTTCGCAGGACAGACTGCCTACATTCAAATTCCATCTGTGTCACTTGCTAACTGTATGATTCTGGTTTCTCATTTATGAAACTGATATAATAATATGATTGTGGTGAAGATTAAATGAGATAATCTGTGTATGGTGTTCATGATAATGGCTGGCTCAAAAGCACTATGAATGTTATTATTACTAGACACGATACATACCTGAATGCATGCAAAGCCTTTCTCAAAAGTGTCAACATACAAAGAAAGCGCTGACAGCAATATGGAAAGTCTACTAAAGCCATAGTCTTTTTAATTAACAAACAGTAGGCCAAAAATAAATTAATACATACTGAGTGTACTAAAATGCCACAATGAGACCTTTATATGCCAGCATGTTTAAACGACATGTGTATTAAACAAAGCATTTGACTTTTAAACATTTTCTACATGTAGAGTCTAGAATGGCGAAGAAAAGCCGCTTTCACTTTGGATGTGAAGGTTTAGCAGGGAGAGATGGGAGGGAGTCCATGCCTTTTTGGTGGGTGGTAGGTGGGTGGCACAGAGAGTTGCCTTACCTTTGCAATGCAGTGCTCTCTGAGTTTACCTCCATTTTGGCATCACATCTCTCACCCTGGAGCTCTGGAGGCCTGAACTCAGCATCATCACTGGATGGGAGACGATAACTATGCCACCACTTATCTGATGACTCTGGGTTCGACGGCCTAATCCCACAATATAAGGCTGTCTCGCTGACCTCTGCCATCAGAGGCAGTCTTTGGCCTACGAGAACAGTTCTGTCATCCAGAGTAGACAATGGCTGGAGTTCTAGCCCATTTCCATAGAGGGCTGGATTCACAGGAACAGATGGTGGGTCCAAACTCTCCGTTTCCTGACCTCGTGGTTGAGGGCTGAGTGTTGGCGGCAGAGGGGATATAGGGGAATGAGGTGAATCCATAGGATTCAGATTCATTTGCTTGCTTGTATTTCTGGAAGGCACGGCCATTTGCTTATCATACTTCCTACTGCTAGACACCTCTAAGGAGGAGTCTATCCCTGCCAACCCTAGCTTCTGTCCTGGTGTATCTTGTTCCATGCATAACTCTTCAGCCACAGAGGGCCTATGGTGAAATGGTATCAAGGGTCTCTTTTGCAACTTGTCTCCTTTTTCCTGTCTTTCTGTTGTTTTGTGCTTAGAAGAAGCAGGAGGCGGTAAAGATGAAGATGATGATGTTCCTGCACTGAACCCTGGTTGAGATATTGTGGGAGGTCGACTAGGTCCTACTGCACAACGTTTTAAAAGTTTATGCCTAAAATGAGAATTAAAATCAAGTCAACAAATACACAGATAAAAATAACTGCATCATCATAACACTACGAAAGAGGTGTCTCTGACAAGAGGTTATGTCTTTTAAAGCATACATTAGATGAATTAATACATCTAAAAGGGCTCTAGGTTTTAATTATACTTATAATGATTAAAAAACGCAATACATCCTGATGAAAAATGAAGACTCAATCATGTACAGGTTAAGCAGGTAAGAAATAGACTTAACAAGAAATATAAATTAATACATTGCTAATTTCAAATTAGCAATTTGAAAAATTCCAAATCACTAAAATTTGGTGAGGGCCTTAGATAAGCTACTCATAATCCATCTTAAAACCACAAGAGTAGAGTAATGATCATCTGCCAAAAAAAAGAGAAAGTTTTCAATTTCTATTTTACAACACTCTACCAACTCTAACATAGAATGGCTTATAATGGCTGGTAGTATTATAAATTGGGAATAAAATAACTATGCAACTCGCCCTCAAAGTGTGAACTAAGATAATGTGGGTAAATCCTAAGACTAGAAACCTTATATGCTACTATAGCTATAAAAGAAGGGATAAAAGACAACTTCGGATCTTGCAGACAAACGTTAAAACGAGATAAAAGTAACAAAGTTGTGAGTGAACACTAAAACCACACACATACACATATGCACCTGCACCAGCTAAGCAGGAACACCAAGTCTGTTCACATCCTAACATACTTCTTGGCAAGCACAGGCGTGAGAAATGGCTCAGTAAGGGCCCACTAGATGATGCCAAGGTTTAATCTGTACAACAAAGTTATATAGCAGGTCAGCCAGTTCTTCTCAATATATAAATCATTTCCAGGGAAAAATGTGAGCTCTCCTGCCAGTGTAGTAGTAACTCTCTGAGGCCACTAGGGTGGCATTAAATTACTGCTGCATTGCACTAAATGATGCCCTAGTGGGCAGTAAAAGGGATTTGTGTGGCATAATGGGATGGTTTAGTGGGACAGCAGGATGGCTGCCCTGCTCTGCTCCATAAGGCCATTAAATAGTGAGAGGACTGGACCATTCCATGATGGGTTTGGTAATCCTGCAACAGATAATCTGAAAACACTCTTGCCAAAGTCTTTGCTGCTCTAAAAAAATAAAATGAAAATTCCTGATTTCTTGTCTTTAAGCCCAAAGGGCATGGTACCCTAGTAACATGTGAATGTCTGGTTGGAAAACATCTCAATTATATCTTCTAAAGGTGCTTATTTAAAATCTAGTCTCTAAAAGTCTTTTATGTAAAACTTTCTAATGTGGATTTTTTCAGAGAGCATTTAACCATACTAGTCCTTTGATAGATATTTTATGATACCATCTTCAAAGCAAGGACTTTTTGAAAGTGGATAATCATATAAAGTCAAGTTTTTTCAACTGTATTTAATGACACAGCTACCTTGCAAAATAGTTAGAACAAGGAATGCATCGGTAGGTTAAGAGACTACCGTGGCAAAACTCTGAGCAGGAAAGGGACCTGACCGGAGCAGGCAGCAGGAAGATCAGGTCCACGATACAGGTGATGGGTGGCAGAAAGAAGGGCCAGATAGCATAGAAATACACCGTGGCTAAAAGTACAAGGGAGGGAAAAGGATCATAATAGATATTTCAAAGGAAGTCACTACGAAATCCACTGACAGACTAGATCCAGAAAATGAAGAAAAATAAATGATCAAGTTTCTAAGCTGAGAAGGGAAAGTTGTGATAAAAATGACTGCAATTGGCTTCCTGGTTTGGGGGGAAAGACACATCAATATCAAGGATATTTCTTAAAGGCGTCCTAAAAAATAACACTATGTGAAAGTTAGGTCTAGGGATAAAAATTTGGAAGCCAATGGAATGGTGCCCTGGTATACACACAGCTATAAAAAAGACCCAAAGGTATAGGAATTTTGTGAGGAAATAAATAATTCCAGAAAACAAAAGAAAAAGCATTATTTATTTGTACCTAAAAATGATTAAAAAAAAGTGCCAGGTAGCTAATAAAAATGTCATATAAATCAACAAAAATGTTATTTTTTAAAAGTAAAAAAATCTAGGTTAAGGAAAAGAGTAGGAAAAAGTAAGATGAAGGCACAAATTAAATGCACTACAATTTATATCCTACGAACGTGCTAAAAGGTGGGCCGTAACTTGGCTGTGGGCTGTCCATATATCAACGTTAATGGGGAAATACTTATTGTCACACAGTTCACAGCAGCCTATGGACAAAAGTAAAAGCAAGTATTCAGCTGCAGTATACCATATCTATGCTAAGATCAGAGAGGGGTTCTCACATGCTCAGAGAGAGAACCCTTAATGAGCAAACAACTTCTTCAAAAACGAGCTCCCTGAAAAATCAATCATGAGTTTCATTAGGCTGATCCTTACAACATCTCTCAACAAGACGCTTTTACCGAAGCAGAGCTTGATGAAAGAGAATCAACTCAAGGAGCAGAGAACAGGAAGAAGGTGTCAAAACTGTTCCATAAGTGTACACATATGGCAGTTTGCACATATTCTTAGGGGGCATATGGACCACCTCCTATCCTGAAGCTAAGTTACTTATGCCACGTTAAGAACCCCCGATCTAAAATAGAGGAATGAATGGCCATCTTCTAAATAGGCTTATCGCAACTGAACTTTTCATAAATATTAAACAGTATCAAATTTTAAAATACACACTTTAGAAGCAGAGCTACTCAAAATTGCTCAGTAAGTGAAAATCATCACCACATGCTCTAACAATCAAATGAACTGGGAGAATGAGACTTATCTCCACTTAAAAAAATGTAGGAACCCCGGGCTGGCACAGTGGCTCATGCCTATAATCCCAGCACTTTGAGAGGCTGAGGCAGGAGTATCACTTGAGGCCAGGAGTTCAAGACCAGCCTGTGCAACAGAGCAAGACCAGTCACTACAAAAAAAAAGAAAAATTAGTAGAGGGTTGTGGTAATAAGCCTGTAGTCCCAGCTACTTGGGAGGGTGAGGCAAGAGCATCGCTCGAGCCAGAAGTTCGAAGTTTGAGGTTGCAGTGAGCTATGATGAGACCACTGCACTGTAGCCTGGGGAGAGAGCAAGACCCTGTCTCAAAAAAAAAAAGTAAGAAACCTAATGAAAATCCATGACAACAAGATTTTTTACTACCAAAAGGAATAAGTCAAGGAATACCCAGGAGGAGTACAAAAATCTTCTACAGAAAACAGTTAGGGGTCCTACCCTAAGACCTTAACGAAGGGACAATTAAGGCACCATGTCTACATATTAGCTTTTAGCAGGTGTGACCAGATGCCTGCCTCAGTCATCAAAGAACACCATCACTACCAACAACAAATTATCTATAGAAAAATCTATTTAATCCAAACTCTATTAACTTAAGCTAACCTGTTTTCAATACGTATTTCTACTTTAAAGTTAAGAGAAAAGTTCTTTAAAGGGCTCGGGATTGTCTTGTCAAACTGATGCCTTTTAGCTTTGAAGTAATTAACTGAAAAAATTTTGTGAGAGCAATTTGTTAACAGGGCCAGTTATCTAATAAGCTCAGAGTTCTGACAATAAAATTGTATCATTTGCATATGAGAAAAGACTGATGTTTTTCTTCTCTACTAGAGGAGGAAGGAGATTTAAAACAAAACAAAAACATAGGGAAGAACTGGTCTGTGAGGCCAGGAGATGAGCCAGCAAAATGTGCCATCATTCTATTTGACTATTATTTTGCCTTTTCTAACTACCTACCTGGAACAAGAACAGCTGACTCTTTGGGTTGGATCCACAAAATCCCAAGTAGCAGGATTGTTAGCAGGCTCTTCTTCAAGAGTTGGAGTTGACATTTGGCTCCTCCTAAAAAGGTTAAAAATGTGACTTATGTGTAAACATGAGATAATACTCAAGGCTCCTGGGGAGAAAAATGTTTAGAAGAGTTGAAGACATTTTACATAGTAATGGCATCTGGCTGATATATAGCTCTGAGCGACCAAAGGAAAAAAACTACTTGTTCTATGTACTAGAAGACTCAAAATATTTCTATTTAAGTTGAATGTACATTTTAACATGGGTGGTATATATAGCAATTAAACAATATCTGGCATTATTAGTTGTGGCTTATAAAAAAAAAAAGGTCACCTAAGTTATGTAGAAATAACCTATCTTTTAAAAGTACCTTTCCATAGCATCTGTAAATTATATACCCCCTGATAAAGATTGTTTAAGTCACTCTTAAAACTCCAACAGGTTGAGGATTCCTAATTTAAAATCCAAAATGCTCCAAACTCCAAAATTTTTTGAGTGCCGACATGACGCCACAAGTAGAAAATTGCACACCTGACCTCACGTGACAGTTACAGGCAAAATACAGGCATACAATATACAGTTTATTCAGTGTCCCCAAGGGTGTTACGGTACAGCATTGGAGGTGGAGACTGAAAGCCTGCTGCTGCTGTTTAATAGTTGATGCGTGCATTCTGGTAAGGCTACTGCGGTGCTTAGTACCTTGAACACATTTTTTCACTGTATTAATGGTATGTCATATTTTTTACTAGTAACTACTCATGTGTGAATAAGTGTAAAAAATGATTGCTTATCAGTAGCATATAAATTCAGAGTCAGGAGATGGTGATGCCAAACCACCACAGATTGTTCACAGGATGGCTGAGATATTGACACCTTTGCTGTCTGATGGTTCAATGTACACAAACTTTATTTCAGATACAGAATTATTTAAAATACTGTATAAGATTAATAAAAGTACCTTAAGGCTATATGCATATGAAACATAAATGAATTTCACGTTTAGACGTGAGTGTCATCTCCAAGATATCTCATAATGTATATGTAAATATTCCAAAATAAAAAAAAAATCTGAAATCCCCAATACTTCTGGTGCCAACCATTTCAGATTAGGGATACTCACTAGCATGTATAATATTCACTAGCATTTAAGGGCAGCACTCTACCATTTTTAATGTGAACTAAACAAGAGAAAACAAAAATATGTCCTACATGTCACTCAGTGTGGCAAAAAGTAGACAGCTATTATTATGTAATGAAAATAACAATGTGGGGCAATATTTCTGGATTGCTGATTTTGCTACAGTGGATACTACGAAGTGCTTCCGTGATGTTTTATTGCAGCGTTTCTTGCTCTCCACCCTCTCCTACCTTCCTGGGTGTCTCACTTCCCTGTTCTGTGCTGCTGACAGAAGGGCTACAGTCTGTTAGAGTTGTAGAGGTATAGGGGTGATAGTGACAGAAATCAAAGAAAGGAAAAGAAAAAGAAAATGTTAACTTGGAAATTATCTAGGCATTGTGGAGAGAAGTAAGAATACCTGTACCAATTATTCTAAAGGAAAGGATCGTTTTAAAGTAACTAGAGGTAGCTTTTTGATTCTACTATGTCACATGATTTTCCACTGCATTCATTTTAGAGTTTATCTTCCATATCTTCAGTGGCCTATTCTAGAACCAATTCATTGGGCAATAAATATTTGGTATGAATTTGCTAAAAGCCGGGGCCAAAGGACAGGTTTTACATCTGTATATAATACTTTGAACAGCAGTCACTTAAGAAATATTTAATTAACTTCTAAATGAATGGAGTTATTAGCACTTATTGACAAGAATGTCTATATTCATTCTGTTCCAGAGAATCAAGACTCATTTGTCTACTTGCATCAGTCAAGAAAGTAGACATCTCACTCATATAAAAACAGACACAAAACTGTGCTGATTATGTTTACATAAATCTTGATAAGTGGAATAGTACTTATCGACTACTGTTTGTCATTATCATTTAGGTAATTAAAATAATCACCAGCAGTCTCTTCCTAGAATCAATTCTTCCTTTTTTTCCAAAAATGTGTTAAGATACTGAGCAATGGGCTCACAAAAATATGTTAAGGAAGGCAAGGAGGGAGGGAAGAAAAGGAAAGAAAAAAGTCAGATAGAAAAAGAAAAGAACATCGTTTTCCAAAATCAACAAACAGAAGCAAAGCAGATAATATACATCCCTCTAATTGTCATCAGTTTAGTTCAAAAATGTATTGTCAGTTAAAACATAAGGCTAGTGTATAACAGTAAACAGGCAAAGAAGGTTATTTCCCTTTGAAATTGGGAAGCATTCATACATTGGTATTACAAATAAAAACCAAATCTGCTTATTACTGTCCTGACACTCAGGGTGAATCTCTGAGCCATCTGTGTTGAAAAATATCAGATCAACAGCATGCCAATCTTTAGATGTCCAGGAATGTAAAAAAATTCCTGGATAATCAAGTAAAGTAAATGTCTAAATTTTAACATCTTTGTTTTGAATTTTATTCTATTACATTCAAAAAGATGAAATACCAATCCAATGACCTCTCAAGTTTGGTCACACAATGGTGTGATGTGATTCACCATCTTCATACAGCAACCAAGGAGATGGTTACTACACCATGACCCAGACACGATCCAGAAAACATACTTGGACTGGGTTCTATTGAGGATGCATTCCTTCCAGACTCGATGGACCATATGATTGTGGAGTTTTGGAGGAATCTTCCCCGATCTCTTTGGACTGTGCATAGTTATCATGCCCCCGTCTTGAGAACCTAGGTGACTGGTAGCACTCTGCATACCTCCACTCTCCCCTGGAAAAGACAATTTGGAATATTAGAATTTTCTGAAAAGGTTTCCCATTACCTAGACTGCTGTCTTATTTAATATAAATATGCATTTTAATTGTTGACACTCACATTCATGTAACTTTGCTCCTACTCTCTGGCAATAACACTATCCGTAGCTCTATGTAAAATTTGTGTCAGGATGGCTTTTCCCCCCCGGCACTGTATTTATACATCACAATATTAAAGAGGCAAACATGCATTGATTGTTTTTTATTTTTAAACGCAACACAATAAATAAGTTTCAAGGCAAAACAAACAGTAGAGGGAGCTGTATGCTCATTTAGCTAACAACAGCACACAGCGCCCTGAGTAGAAGGAATTTAATGGCACAAAGCTTTTAACAAGGTCAAATTTCAAATTTGTGTGTAGAACTATTTGTTCTCATGCCTGACACTATTTATGAAAGCTTACTACTAAAACACTGAAAGAGGTTATCTCGACATTTTATATCAGAGGAATAAAAATTCACTGGTTTCTCTCTAATAAATCCACTTATACTTTTTCCAACTACAGTTTATATGTAATCCAGTTCTTTCAATTATGTCCACTATGATTGTTGAAGATACTGGTTGTTGTTTATGACTTTTTACTACTTGTATCTCATACAATATTAAAGGCAATTTCCAATAGTATTTAATACATTCTGATTCAATTACTTTGATTTATTTAATAACTATATTGTTGGTTTTATTATCCACAGAACTGGGATACAAAATATCTTAGCCAAAACAGTCAATTTAAGCACTCTGGAAAATCTCCACTCCTAACTGGAAAAGAAAGAAGCAACCTTATAACACAAACTGGATATTCTTGGTACCAATGCAACACAATCATTATACGGGCTGAATGGTTAGGCTTACCTCTATTTTTTTAAAAAGCAAAACAACAACAACAATAGAAAATACACACAAACTAAATGCTTACATTCTAAGGAATTGAAGCTTTCTTGTCCCCCAGAAAAGTACTGTTATATTACAAATGAGATAAATGAAAGGAGATAAGAAATTTGTCTTTCATTGCTACCTTTTATTTTAAAAGTTCCCTAACTTGGTTCATGGTACAAATGAACTCATTTCAATTTTACAATAGGTTTAGGCAAACTGAAGAAACAAACAGAAGTAGATAACAGAGGCTTCTCCCCAAATCAATCTACATTAGAGCTAAAGAGATGACATGCCCATAGTATTATAAGGAAATAATTTATAACCAAAAAAGGAGAGAATAGGGGAAAACAAGCCAGAGAGACTTTTCTGATTAAAATTAGGCTGACGCTTTTCAGTAGCACTTAATGATTGAACTAAAATGTGGGTGATGTCTTACAAGGAATTAAACAAGGTTTGTTACTCAAAGCTATTAAATGCATGTTAAATGTTGTTACCTCCAATTACCTCTATATATCAAACAGAAGAGGCACGTGTATGTACCTATCCAGATAAAGCACGAGTGATTTCACTAAAACTATTTGGTCCTCTTAGTCCCCCTGCTAATCTAGGAGAATCCTGGCCATTTTACGGGGCACTTTGTCAAATGTCTACAAAAACATGGCAACGTTCAATGTCAGTCAACCACAGAATGTCAAGGCTGACTAGGATTCTCTCTGATGCAGCGTTATGAGTTCTAAGCTGTAATTCAGCATTCTATGAAGTGAAAATTCAGGCATGTTAGTTTCATTACAAGGATACTAGCAGCTTTTACTTAGTTTTGTTTGTTTGTTTGTTTGTTTGTTTGTTTGTCTGTTTTAGGAAAGGAGGCATCAGGCAATTTATTTATCCAAGGCCTCGGACAATACCATACATAGAGTTAAGGAGGAAGGAAGCTGAAGATCTATAGTTCGACATGAGAAGTCCATGTTGAAACCTGCCATAAACAAAACCTCTAGTTTTTCAATTATGAAATTTAGAGTTCTGACATGATCGGAGGTCAAGATATCCTGTAACCAGCAGGCCTTCAATTTTACACTGAATACAAATTTCACTAAGTCCTAGGCAAAACAAACAACAAAAAAAACCCAGATAAACAAAAACTGATAATAATGTAATACAATTATTAAAAATCCAAATTGTGATATGAAGTTAAAACTTTTCAAAATGCTGATAATTCTAGTCTTAACATTACTATGTCTGTCTTCTCTATGATGATTACTATAAAAGACTATAAAAGTACTTTTTATTTTTCGGTTTAAAGTAGTTATAATAAAAATTGGTTGATGACATATCCTTTTACAAGGGGTCATCCAAATTCTCTGCTCTACCACGTTAGAGATGGATGTGGACTTTTTGTACCATCTCAGCAACTACATGGCTCTTGAAACGAAGACTGTGTTGTCCGTTTCTGTGTCTCCCACACAGTATCTGGGTAATTCTTTCCGGGTAACAATAACGTACATTGAAAGCAGAGTTTTGAGTATTGCTTTCAATTTTTTAAACTACCGCTTATATACTGTTTCTTTTGGTTTACAAAGCACTTTCAGGTATATTACCTACTGGGTAAAACAACCCTATATGGTATGTATTTAACAGAAAAGGAAACAGATTCAGAAAAGTATGAGAATTAAATAAGGTCATTAGTGTGTTCAATCACAAAGTCTATGCTTTTCCCCAATATGTTCCTTAACCATGAACATTTTATTAAATGCCTACTATGTGCCAAGCACCATGCTAGAAAGTTTGAAATACTGTCTTATATAATCCACAAGAAAATGACCATGTTAAGTATGTATCATGCTTGATAGTTGATTTTCAAAGTTAAGCAGCCAAGACTTTATTTATTTACTCTGATTTCCTGCCAACCTGGCCCACATTAAATGCCTATAAATAATCTCATTTCAGCTCAAGTACGATGAGTATCCTCTCCTTAGTGACCAGATTTCCAAATAAAATGAGGTCAACTACTACAACAAAAAAGTTAATATAGGAAATACACTACTCAACAAAGAAGGCAAAAATGCTCCCAATTTAAATAATTTCTGAATTTTTCCATGAAGGAAGACTGTTCAAACCGTCAAAACTTTCCCATGTAATTAACATTTATTATTAATACAGACAGATTACTGACAGGACAAAGTATTTATTCAGAGCTCCTGGGTGCTAGTCTAGTTTTATAATATAATAGGGAAAAAATTTTCCAAGACTTGTCCCTGGCTGGCAATGGCCATTTGGGCAAAGGCTTTAGTCATTCTCTAATTTAGTATTCTCAATTTTGTCTGTGTGTGTAAAAATACATACACATATAAAAGGACAGATGTGTGTACAGAACTTAAGAGAAACAACTGAATTGTTCAATTAGAATAAAGACTAAAATGGGCACAATTAAAATGCTGAAGTACATAAATTCTGTTTCTTTAAAATTTTCCTTCTCCATTTTATAAAATCCTTAAGTTACTCTAGTACCTCCATCTCTTCTACCAGGAATTTCTCAACGTTTTCTTACATCTGTTCTGTGGCAGGGGGACTACGTGATTTTGCAGATCTCTTCCACCCCAGATACTCCGGGATCATACTCACCTATGACAGCCTGTTCTGGAGAGGTGGGAGGGGTCAGAGGCATCCCACAGTTGCTAGGGTCCTTCACACTACCAAGCCCCTGCTGACCAACTGTAATGTGGCCTCCAGCACTGGCAACACTCTGAGGAACTGGGATGTCATTCTGAGAGATCAAAACAAAAGCTGAAGGGTAAACCATCCGAACACCACCTATAAGAAAAGAGGGCAACAAGAGAACCAAGCCTGAGAAAGAGTTCACATCAGACTGCCAACTTCATTATTCTAGTGGTCAGAGCCAGAGCTTAAAGGTGAAACCGAGATGACTGTGAAGTTTTGCCAAAAATAATAAATTTCATTCTTTCATAATTTAATAGCTGTTTAAACACGTGTTCTAACACGATGATAATGGCATTTGGAATATAGGGACCACTAATGCTTCAGGCAAGGTAACTACTCAGCATATACCACTGTGTCAAGAGAATTTTTTTAAAAGATGGGAAAATCATGGAGATTGTTTCTGATGAATCTGAATGATTATCTTTTTTTAAATTAAGGAAGATGAAGAAGATAGTATAAAGCTCTTCAGGCAAAATATTTTCTCTTACCAACAATTACTTCGACTGCTACAGGGAAATCATCATCATATCCCAACTCCTCTTCCTCTTTCAATTCCTCTTTCTTTTTTAGCACCATCGGATAGAAATACTGCCATTCCTCGATCAACTTACGAGTGGCTGGATCTGACATCTTGTATGCTTGGCCTGTTAGCGTGCCATTTAAGCCATAAGGACTTACCAGTACTACAGAGGGGAGGAAAAACATATGCTACACATTAGAGAAACAATTCCTACTTAATTGCAACACTACAGATATAGTAATTTTACATTAAAGCATAGCATCACTTAATGTATATTGTTCTTTATTTCCTAACTCCTTTTAAAGTATGATTTTTAAAAGTTTCTTATTATTTACATGCCTCTCAATTCACATCGATATTTGAAGGAAATCAAATGGGGATAGTATTATGTGGTCAGACAACTATATCAACACACAATATATAAACTATTCATACGTTAAAGCATGTACACACATCTGTTTAATAATAGCTTGTACAATGTAAACACTGAATCTCCCATAACAGAAGAAAACCATTCAATACACACATCCTAGACCCTGCTTAGAACTTGAATACTCTTGGCCTGGTACACTGGCTCACACCTGTAATCCCAGCATTCTGGGAGGCTGAAGTGGGAGGATCACTTGAAGCCAGGAGTCTGAGACCAGCCTGGGCAACAGAGCAAGATCCCAACTCTACAAAAAATCGAAAAATTAGCTGGATGTGGTGGCATGTATCTATAGTCCCAGCTACTCGGGAGGCTGAGGCAGGAAGATTGCTTGAGCCCTGGAGTTTAAGGTTGCAGGGAGCTATGATGATGCCACAGCACTATGGCCCAGGCAAGAATGAGAGCCTAGCTCCAAAAAAAAAAAAAAGTCCATTTAAGACAATGTCTCATGCTGCAAAACTTTACTGGACAAGGTAGCTACCCACTCAGTGATGGATGGGTGGAGAGCAGGAACATCCCATTTACTTACCTTGAAATGGTGCAGGTGAAGACTGAGCCATGTGTATATGCTCCTCATTGATCAAATAAATTGGCTGGTGTTGGGCAATCTCCACACTTGTACATACATTACTTTCTCCATGAAGAAAGAATGTGAAAGCACAAGACAAATGTTCACTAAAAAAGAAGAAATTAGAAACTCGACTTTACATTTTCGTTGGAAATAGGTGCTAGAAACAGAAACTACAGATGAGATACAGCTCTACTTTATCAACCATCCTGTAAGGCTGACCTCTATTTGTGGACAAAATATAAACTTCTAGTTCATTGTTGAAAAACTAAATTAAAGCTGGCAGATAAATCTGAAAAATTAGATATATTACATTCTGAACTTTTGGAAGTTATTGTGTAGAATGTTTCCAATTTCATTTGCATAAAATCTAAGTCCTATGCCAACTATAAACACGTGAGAACAGAGAAAGAATTCTAACATTTTTCTACCTTCTCATGGCAAACACCCAAAAATGTATTAAGTCAAATAAATGAGGAAACATTTAAAAGACTTATTAAGAAAAGGTGGCTTATGAACAAGATCAAAAGGCAACCCCTGAGTGGATTCTGAACTGGCTTGTAACTGATTCTAGGAACAAAGACAAATAGTTTTGCTTCTGTTCAGTATAATATAACATCAAATTTATAAGCTTACATTACAAAAAGGTTAAAACTGTTTATCTAAAAATAGCAATTAAGGACACTGTTGTATATAGATTCCCAATATACAACTATTAAGGTAATATAGGTCTCCAAATAGTCTGCTAATCTATTATATTTAATTTTTACAACTTACTTCTGATCAGAACATTTTATTGAAGGATTCCACTTTTCCTTTTTACACACACCAGCTAAAAACTGATAAAAATGAAGTATTGTGGAGAAAAATAATTTCAACATCACTACAGTGGTACATTCTTTCCAAGTTTTTAACTTTGGCCCTAAGCTAGCATAGCACATTTCTCAAAACAGCTCATAAGAACATTTGCCTGATGAAGCAAAATCACTTTTACTAAACAAGGCCAGGCAACCACCAATTAAAAAATTATCTCTAAGATGTTGCTTCTTTTCAAAACTTCTCTAAAATATTATAAAATGCATTTTGAGTACTGCTTAAAAAATTAAATTTTGTTTCAAGTATAAAATTATAATACTTTAAGGAAAAACCGAAATAAAAATGATAAAAATGTTATTCTATCACACAGTGAAGCACATATATTGTTCTTTGACAAGTATGTTGAGATACCCTAATATTTTGTGTTTTAACAGAATGTGACATTTCATCAATAGAAAACACCAAGTCTTGGTATTTGGGTATTTACTATGACTGAGTAAATGCAAGATAACGAGTAAAATTTTATAAAAATTTTGAAAATGTAAAAAAAAAAAAATTAACATCATACTTGTAAGTTTCAAGTTCACAAAGAGGAAAAATACACATAATTTTAACATATGCAAGTATGCAACCATGTCAACAGTAAAAACGTGCTGTCCTTTATTTATGAAAATGACAGTAGAATCACATCATCCTTAACATATAACATTATGCCTGGCACATAACAGGAGCAAAACATAGTTTGATTGCAGATTGGCTAATTTTTCAACTGTAAATTTCAGCTGAGAGGTTTGAGCTGATTCACCCCTAGTCACGCCTGCTATCATGTAGTCAATAGCTTATTTATAAGAAGCTGGTGGGCGTTATAGATGTGGACTGCAGTCACAGAATACGTTCACTATTCCACTGATTCCCAACTGTGCATGAGAACACATACAGCCAACATTTTTCTTATTAGCTCATAAGTCCAAAGAATGGTGCAAGGTGCCTGAAGTGACACTGAATAAAACATGGTCCTTGCCCTCAAGGAGCATATACACTAGCAAGAGATTGATATGTAAGCACATGAATAAAATAAAGCTAGGCATATATACAGAAATAGAAATAAAAACAAAAGGCCACAGGAAGGATAAGGTGTAGTGATTTCTTCAATTTGTAATATACAAATGCTTCACAGAGACGAGAACAAATAAAAACATTTGGTTTCACTTGAGAAGTATCTATTTAGGTCTTTTGTCCATTTTTAATTATTTTTTACTATTGAATTGTTTGTATTCCTTATATATTCTGGATATTAACCCTTTGTCAGATGTATTATTTATAAACATCTTCTCCCATTCTGTGGGTTATCTCTTTATTCTGTTGTTTACTGTGCAGAAACTTTTTAGTTTGATGTAATTCCATTTGTCTAATTCAGCTTTCATTGCCTGTGCTTTTGAGGTCTTACCTCCAAAAACATCTCTGCCCAGGCCAATGCCAAGAAGCATTTCCCTATGTTTTCTTCTAGTTATTTCATAGTTTTGGGTCTTACATTTAAATCTTTAATCCACTTAGACTTATTTTTGTTCAGAGTGAGAAACAGGGCTCTAGTTTCATTATTCTAAATAAGATATTCAATTTTCCTAACACCATTTATTGAAGAGACTATCCTTTCCACAGTGTGTGTTCTTGGCACTTTGTCAAAAATCAGTAGGCTGCAGATACATGAATTTTTTTCTGGGCTCTCTATTCTGTACCATTGGACTATGTGTCTGTTTTTGTGCCAGCACTATGCTGTTTTGGTCATTACTGCTTTGTAGTATATTGTGAAGTCAGGTAGTTTGATGCCCTGAGCTTTGTTCTCAAACCCTCCCCCCGAAAAAACCAAACAAAAAAATACAAATGGCCAACAGGTATATCAAGAAATGCTCAACAACACTAATCAGCAGGGAAATACAAATCAAAACCACAGTGAGATATCACCTCACTCCAGTTAGAATGGCTATTACCAAAAAGACAACAGATAAGTGTTAGAGAAAAGGGAATCCTTACACAATATTGGTAATTAACCAACATGGAATGTAAATTAGAAGAGCCATTCGGAAAACAGTATGGAGGTTCTTCAAAAAAATTAAAAGTAGAATTACTGTATGATCCACAATCCAACTGCTGGGTCTATATCCAAAGGAAATGAAATCAGTATGTGAAAGAGATATCTGCACTCTCATGTTTACTGCAGCACTATTCATAGTAGCTAACATACGCAATCAACCTAAGCGTCCACAACAAATGAATGGAGAGAGAAAATGTGTAATATATACACAGTGGAATCCTATTCAGTTATTAAAAAAAAAAAAATGAGGCCTCGTCATTTGTCACAACATGGATGAACCTGGAGGATATTATGTGAAGTGAAATAGCCAGACACAGAAAGATATTGCATGATCTCACTCATTTGTGGAATCTTAAAAAAGTGGATCTCATAGAAGTAGGGTAGAATACTGGTTACCAGAGGCTGGAGAGAGGGAGGGATGAAGAGAAGTTAGCCAACAGAAACAAAGTTACAGGTAGGAAGAATAAGATCTGGTACTCTACTGCATGGCAGGTTCACTATAGTTAACAATAATGTATTGTGTATCTCAAAATAGCTAGAGAAGAGGATTTTGTTGTTCCCATCACAAAGAAATGATAAATGTTTGAGGTGATGGATTTGTTAATTATCCTGATTTGTCATTACACTATGTATACAGGTATGAAACACCACATTGTACTCCATAAATATGTACAATCATTATGGGTCCATTTAAAATAAAATCAGTCTTTAAAAAAAGAAAAAGAAAAAATAGGGTTTCAATAGTAGAAAGCAAAAAAGTAAGAGAGCATGAAGCAAGGAGCAGATGTAGTTAAAGAGCAGGTTGTAGTTTGGAAACTCTAATCAGAGGAATGGAGGTACATGATTGGAAAAGGGTCTGAAAAAGAAATCAGAGGCCACACTTTGAGACAACAAAAAGACTCATACGTACAAAATAACAGAGAGCCAATTTAAGGTTTGGATTAAGAAAGTCAGGTGAATCTAAAGAATCATTATAAAAACTTCAAAATAGTATTCATTTCAAAGAATTGAGACGCATAACCTACTTTTTTATATTGATAACTTTAAAAATAAAATGTCTTTTTAAAAGAGAATTAAAACAAGATAAGAAAACATAGTAAGTTATTTATAAATATAGTAAATAAATATAATAGAGGCCACCAGTAACTACATAATTTTTGGCAAATTACTTCATCTCTCTGATAGTAGCTTCCTCACATGTAAAAGCAAGTGTTGGCACAGAGTGCCGGGCCCCCTAGAGGCTTCAATTAAGGAATTCCAATCAATGATTTCTACTTTACATCTATGGCTGCCTTCGCCCTTATACAACATCAACAGATCACATACTATAACTCAAACCAGTCCCTGTATCAATTCTACCATCTCTCCTACTGCTGTAGTCAGAAGATATAGTCAAATGAATACCCAGAACCAAAAACACTGCAAGTTCACTCAAACTAAAACTGGAGCCTCGCCCCTGTTCTCTTAGGGCACTCCACTTGACAAGTATTCCAGGCCTTCTCAACTGTGTTAATTCTCCACTTTCTACTCAGTAAATCAGGTCTGATTTAGGTAATTCTTCATATGACCTCTTTCTCACCTTAAACACCTCTGCAGTCAAACTTATCTCACCCTTTCCTAGAGTCTTATTTATATATTCCTTTTTCTCTGGAAACGTACTCCCATACTTATCTGACCCTCTCATGAATAATCTTTATTTTCTCCTCTATTTTCCTCAGGTAACCCAACCTTGAAATACCTCCTCTTGATCATGATATCCCCTTTTGTCTAATGGCTAATACCAAATAACCAACACAGAAATGATTAAAAATAACAGCAATGTTAATATGAATATAACTAAATAACCCATACATAGATAAAAATAAATAACTTTAATAAGCATTATAGAAGAAATACAGTACTAAGATAGAAAATAATGGGTGGATCTATTTTAGAAAGGGATTGGTCAAAGAAAAATGTATCTGAAAAAGGAGTGGGGGGTGGTGGGGAGCAAGGCATTTAAACTGAGGTTTGAATCATAACAAAGAGGAAAGTGGCAAAGACCACTCCAAAGGAAAGAAAATTATATGTGCAAAGGTATGGAATTGAAGAGAGTTTGTGCTTTTAAAGCACATTTTTAGAAGGCAAGGTGGCTACACCATTGTGAAAATAAAGAAGACTAGTGAAAGATGAAGTTGAAAAGATAGAGTATGAAAAAAATAAACTAGTGGAAAGGCACAGATTACCAAAGTGGCTAAAAAATTAAAATAAATGCACCTAAATACTGCTCACCAAACAATGCAAGTAAAATCTTACCAAACGAATGAAAATGAAAGGTAGAAATTCATATGCCAAATGAATCCTAACAAAAATAAAGCTGGTATAGAAATAACAATAAATAAAACTTATTAAAATATTTTATACTTAAGTTCATCATTCTATAATAATACAGAGGAATTCAACAAGAAATTTAAACAGTCATGAACATGTATGTACACATCCACATGGCATACAATACAGCTTATATAGAAAGAAAAAAATTAGAATATAAGGAGAAACTGATAAATCAAAAATTAATAAAGATTTTAATATACTTGTCTCAGTATTTAATAGAATAAGCGAATTATTAAGAATATAAAAAATAGAATTGACAAAAATACATAAATTTCAGTATATATGTTAGCTTTCCATAAATAACCTATTCTCTTTCCAAGAACACATGGAAGAACTGCAAAAATTAAATAGATAATAGGACACAGACAAGTTTTAAATTTCAAAGAATTGATGATATCATACAGACTACAAATTCTTTAACAACAGTGCAATTTAGTTAGAAACCAGGTTTTTTTTTTTAAAGGTTAAAATAAAATCCTTTTGTTTGACAGCTTAAACATATACTCCTTAAATAAATCATGGATTACAGAAGAAATCATAACGGAAATCACAAAATATTTAAACTCAAATGACAACAAAAGTAACACTTGTCAAAACCTAAGCGAAACAGTACTTAGAGGGTAATTTATATCCTTTTATGCCTAGAAGTCTTAAAATAAAGGAAATTGAAAAAAGAAAACAAAGAGTAAACACAACAAAACAGAAGTATGAAAACAGTAGATAAAAATACATGTTAATAAAATACAAAAAAAAGCAATAGAAAAGACTGACAAAATAAAACTTGTTTTTTGAGCAAGCTAAAAGACGACAAAGTATTAGGTAAGACCAAGTTGTGGGCAGGAGGGATGAAAGATGTCTGTGCAAGGAGGGAGGTGGACTAATAAAGCATTTGGGAACCAACAAAGAGGAATTAACTACAAATAAAGTGAGGAAGCTTTTAATGATAAAACTGCTATATGTATAGTAACTTTATGCTAATTAATCTGAAACGTATGACATCAATAATTTTCTATAAAAACAGAATTAGAAAACATTCTGAAAATAATAACTAAAAAATCCACCCTCCCACTCACATCAACACCATCTCAGGAGGTTTTACTAAATTTTCAAGGTTGAATCAATCCCTCTTATTCAAATTATTTCAACAAGGAATGTGATGGATTAACATCAGCAAATCTAAGAATGTAATACAATGTGTTAATGAAAGAGAAAAAAATCAAAGAATCTATATCAATATATACAGAAAAAGCATATATTAAACTTCAGGAAAAAATCCAGTAATAATTATTTTTAGAACTCTTAGGAAACTGGGAATTGAAAGGAACTTAGACAGCTAAAGCAGTTACCTTAACGTTAAAACTTCAGAAGGATCCCTTTTCAAAAAATAAAGCAAGATAAGGATATCTGCTCTTCTACACAACTATCCTAGATGCCCAAGTCAATGCAGCAAGATAAGAAAAAGAAAAAAGTGATATAAAAATTGAATAGGAACAGATAACACTATCTTTATCTGCAGATAATATAATTCTCTTAAATTTTTTATATAGACAATACATAGACTAAGAGAACTAACAAAAGAGAACAGGAAAGTTCATAAGGTTGGTAGGCACAAATCAAGAACAACTGTGTTCTTACATGTCACTTAGAAAATATAATGGAAAAGATATATCCCATTAGCAACAGCAATAAAAACTGTAAGGTACCTAGAAAATAAACCAATAGAAGACATTTTAGGCTTCTATGGAGAAATTTACAGAACAGTCATTTTGAAGAATATAAAATAAGATATAAAATCCTTTAAAAGATGCATCATATTCTGGAAAAGATGTGTCATATTCTGGATATACTGATATCATAAAGACTGCAATTCTCCCCAAATTAATCTATAAATTCAGTGCAATTATGACCAAGATCCCAGTAAGTGTCTGACAAGCTGATTCTAAAATTTATACAGAACAAAGAGTCAAGAATAGCCAACACAATTTTGAAGGAAAAAAAGTAAGAGACAACCTACCAATATCACTATTTATTATTAAACCAGAGTAATTGCAACAAGGTAGTAGTGACTCAAGGACAAAGAGGCTAATGGAACAGAACAGGAAACTCAGAAACCAACCCTCCAATGGTTCCCCATTAAGGTATAAAGTCAAAAACCCAGTAAGATCCAGCCCCAGAGGTTACCCTTCTGACCAACTGCCTATTGTTCCTCCCCTTTCCTCTCTTCATTCCAGCCCAATAAGCTTTCTTCTATTCTTCAAACAAAGCCATCACAATTTGAATTTACTGTTCCCTCTGCCTGGAACTCTTTTCCTCCCAGATACCAACGTGACTCTCTCCCTCACCTCTTACAAGTTTTGCTTCAATGTCATCACCTCAGCAAGTCCTATCCTTACCACATAATTTAAAGTTACATAACCCCCATAGTTCCTTCCCTATTTTTTCCCCCACAGCACTGTCACTCTGATACACCGACCACAATGCTGAGAGGCTCTGTGGACCTAACGCAGTCTGTAAACTGTACGGCTCTCTCTGTATTATGTTCTTTCTAGAGATACTGAAAACAGAGATAGCAGAGAGAAGGAGAAGGCGGGGAAGAGAGGAGGAGGGGGTGGGAAGAAAGAAGAGAGGAAAAAAAGTAGAAAAGGACAGGAAGAGGGAGGGAGAGGAGAAAGAAGAAAGGGGAGGGAAAATGATGGGATAGGAGGAGAAGCTGTTGCTGTATGTGACTCTGTGTGTGTGAGTTTGATCTTGATTTTTTTTTAAATCACATTCAAGAATATAACTATACTACTGAAAAACATTCATATTAAGGACTTTATAGGAGTTTGTTCTATAGCTTTACATTTGCCACCTATTTTATTAACGAAATCAACATGTGCAAATTTTGAAGAATAAAAGTAAAACAAATGCTAGAATAATTAATTATATCATGACTAACAAACACCTGGCTTTATATTATGCCTAGAATTTGTTCACAAGAATGTCATGTTAAGTGCCCTATAAAAACACTATTTGGCCGGGCACGGTGGCTCACGCCTGTAATCCTAGCACTCTGGGAGGCCGAGGGGGGCGGATTGTTTGAGCTCAGGAGTTCGAAACCAGCCTGAGCAAGAGCGAGACCCCGTCTCTACTAAAAATAGAAAGAAATTAATCAGACAACTAAAAATATATAGAAAAAATTAGCCGGGCATGGTGGCGCATGCCTGCAGTCCCAGCTACTCGAGAGGCTGAGGCAGGAGGATCGCTTGAGCCCAGGAGTTTGAGGTTGCTGTGAGCTAGGCTGACACCACGGCACTCACTCTAGCCCAGGCAAAAGAGTGAGACTCTGTCTCAAAAAAAAAAAAAAAAAAAAACACTATTGATGATACAAGGAATCACCATATCAATTTATTAAATTATTTTCACCAGCCTGGGCAACATAGTGAGATCCCATCTCTACAAAAAATAAAATAAAAATTAGCCAGGCATAGTAGTGCAACCTGTAGTACGGCTACTTGAGAGGCTGAGGCTGGAGGATTGCAGCTCAGGGGTTCAAGGCTGCAATGAGCTATGATCATGCCACTGTACTCCAGCCTGGGCAACAGAGCAAGACCCTGTCTCTTAAAAAAAAAAAAAAAAACTATTTTCAAAATAAGAAATTAATTCTTACTTCAAGTACATAACATGACTTAGGGAAGTTTATTCAAGCTTAAGGCCCTTCTCATTGGATGCTTTATTATCACATTTCACGTATGTTACAAGTATGTCTCCAAATATTTCATCACATGTTTCTAACTCTTTATACTAAGCTTCAAAGACCTATTTCTTTCAGAATTAAACTAAGAAAGATGCCATGAAAATATTTTGTTTCAATGTATAACCCCTGGGTAAATACGGTAATATCAATTTGTGAGTAGTCAAGCTCCTCACTCCTTCACCTTGGAGCTTCCCTAGACATCAGAGTTTTAAATAATATATTTATATTTCTCTAAAGTATGCACCATGCGGCACACATATATATAAAAGGAAACAGTGTTAGAGAAATCTCATCTACTGTTTAAGCACTGAATAGGTAAACAAAACATAAACCTATTCCCCTCCTGGCAATTAGTGTAAAAAGGAAACATTCAGTATCAGCACTGGTATACAATCACTCCATGAGCTACTTTCCTAGCCTCATCCAAACACTCTCTACCTCAAGACCGAACTCTTACTGCATGTGCCACACTGCTTCCTATCTCTATATTTTTGTTGGTGCTGTTCTTTTGCCTACAAGAAACTTTTCTTATCCTTCATCTAACTCCTACTCACCTTTCCTGAGAAATTACCTTTAAAGCCCCAGAACAGGCTCAATACTCTCAGAGAGTTCTGTGCATATCTCAATCAGAGCACTTCAATTTCTCTGAAGTTTATGTTTAGCCCACCTTACTAAATTTTGTGAGGACACAAATCATGTTTTATCTATCATTTTGGACCCTGGTACTTGGTGTGGGTAGATGCTAACATCAATAGAGTTTCAGGTACTTATACCTTTCCTCTAAAATTTTATGGCATTTTACTAGGAGACTCAGAAATAAAGCCTGAAATTCTGAGTCACGAAGTGGGGAAGAACACAAACGGAAAGCCATGATATTCTAACCAGGAATATATTAGGGGACACGTACCTCTGGCCTTGAGAATTTCTGACGATCTAACTGTTCTTCTGAGGGAGGCTGCATGGGGCATATTTTTACGGCTATGGAGTATAATATAGTGTTGACTGTCTTTGAGGCCCAGAGTAGCCTAGATTCTCTAGGCTAGAAAGGAGACTAGCACAGACATCCACCATCCCCCATTTACTTTCTCCACAGAGCAAAGCTTCTCATATTAGCTCTTTCCGCAGAGATTTCTTCTCTGCCAAGAGTAGGTACCTCTTGCTTTGCACCCATACTATCCGAGAAATTTACTTCATCAAGTAACATTTACAAACTAAGCACATCTATCATTGTGCCAGACACTGTGCTAGATTTAGGGATATGGAGATAAACAAAACCAGAATCAGCACTTGGGCATTTTATACTTTCCTAAGCAAACTACATTAAAAACTTTTGAAAGGGAGAAAAATACTAACACGGAACTATGGCATTCACTAGCATGCAGAACAAGAGCCCAAAGACTTTAAAAGAGGTAGAAATATGAAGTTGAAAAACTCTGGCAGGACACCACAGCGAAAATTTTGTACTTTAATACTAAATCTTTAAAAATGACAATGACAACAAAAAATCCCTCAGCATGTAATTATAATACAATATCTTATATTGGTTTGTACCCAATGCAATCTTTTAAGACTTCTCTAAGGAATGACCTGAACCCAGGGGAATGAAGGGAGAGCTAGCAGGTAAGTTTTCCTACTATTTACAAAATATCATATATTCTATCTTATTATCCTAAGTGGCTAAAATTCTATATTCTTATAAGTCCAATAAGTAAAACTAAAACTATATTCCAACAGGGAAAAAAATCTGGTTTCATTTATCCTTCCAACCTCATCTTTTACTACTTCCATTCATATGTCCAATGCTTCCATCATCTAATTTATTTCCTTCACAGAGCTTGTCATACTTTGCAGTTATTAATTTTGGTGGTCTCTGCCATCATAACATCAGCTCCCTGAGGGGAGAAAGTACGTCTATCCCACTGCCCTCTGTATCCCCAGCACCTAGCACAGTGTATGGCACATAACACTTAATAAATAGTCACTGAACGTTTTATAAAAAGGACATTTGCACTGGAATGTTTATAGCAGCACAATTCACAGTCACAAAGATGTGGAAACAACTCAAGTGCCCATCAATACATAAGTGAATTAATAAAATGTGGTATATGTATACCATGGAGTATAAGCCATAAAAAAGGTGAACTAAGACCCTTGTAACAACCTGGATGGAACTAGAGACCATCCCTTTAAATGAATTGTCACAACAATGGAAAAAGAAACACCACAGATACTCACTACTAAATTGGAACTAATAGATCAACGCTCGTGTGTACATATGGTAGTAAAATTCAATGAAATTCAAGCAGGTAGGAGTGGGGAGGAGAGGATGGGTAAATTCACACCTAACGGGTACAATGCACACTATCTGGGTGATGGACACACTTATAACTTTGACTCACACTGTACAAAAGCAATTCATGTAACCATAACGTTTGTATCCCCACAATATTTGAAATAAATAAATAAACAGTCAATGAATGAAGGCTGTTTTAGTCATAACCAAAAATTAAACTACTTTTCTTTAGAAAGTTCATGAGAGAAATAAGAACAGTTAATGTGCACAGTGAATATTTTTAATGTGGGAAGGAGTTTAATTATCAATAGGAGGAGGTCATATGTAATACTCCACTTTTTTTAAAAAAAGGCACCTTTTAAGACTGTTTACTTAAGAAACACAAAGAGATGGTATGGGTTGTAACTGGGGTAGCTGGGCAAGAACTTGTATAAATACAAAAGAAGAAGGACTAGTATTCCACCAGATCATTTTATTCTCTTACAATATTCTAAATCCTCGAAGGGTATTTTTACTTCTCACACTGAGTTTTTAGAATGCAACTATTACATGTGCTTTCAAAATGCATTATGAATATTAATAAACTCCTGTTCTTTTCATAGTGTAAAAGTGTTCTGATAACAGATTCACAATGCAAAACGCATTTAGATAATTTTATCTAAATGCTTTCTGTGTCATGAACTTACCATCTTAAATTTTTCCAAGTTGTCATTAACCAAGCCTCTTGCCAGAAGTAATTTGCCTCATTATATAGATCCACATTTGGGGGTATTTTGCTAATGTTACTTTATCGTTTCCTTTTCTTAAAAATATACAGTTTACTCTGGCAACCCTCCCAAAGACTATGTTGAGGCCCTTTGCTCACTGGTATACTGAGCTTTCTCTTACTGGACAGGCCTCAACTTTCATCTCCTTTTTTTAAAAGGGTGGCATTATAACATACAAATAGTAAGATCGGATTAAATCATTTTGTAAAACTGAGGTGCTTTTACTATTTCGTATATCTTCCCTTTAAATTATAAGTTAAATCTGATTACAAGGCAATGAAAATGTCCAGGAAAGTTAATTGCACATAATTTTTTTTAATGAGATAGCACTTATAACTACTAAATTGCCATTACAGTTCTAAGAATAATCACTCTTCTAAGAAAAAGTTCCCAATTACATTGTTACAATACAAAGTTGCCTCAATGAACACTTTACCCTCACGAAAATACACAAACACCCGAGCACACATGTGTGTACACATACACAGGCACCCTAAGTGAAAAATCTAATACTTTTTGAGCACTGGCATGATGCCATGGAAAGTGGAAAATTTCATGCCTTACCTCATGTGATGAGTCAGACAAAACTTTGTTTCACACACAAAATTATTAGAAATATTGCATATTGGGCCAGGCGTGGTGGTTCACGCCCATAATCCTAGCACTTTGGGTGGCCAGGGTAGGAGGACCACTTGAGGCCAGAAGTTTGAGATCAGCCTGAGCAATATACCAAGACCCCATCTCTACAAAAAGAATAGAAAAATTAGCCAGATGTAGTGGTATGTGCCTGTAGTCCCAGCTACTCGGGAAGCTGAGGCAAGAGGATTGCTTGAGCCCAGGAATTTAATGTTGCAGTGAGTTATGATGATGTCACTGCACTCTAGACTGGAAAACAGAGCAAGACCCTAGCTCCAAAAAAAAAAAGAAAACTAAAAAATATATATATAGTATAAAATTACCTTCAGGCTGTACAAGGTATATATGAACCACAAACGAATTTCGTATTTGGACTTACATCTCAACCCTAAGATAACTTAATTTTGCATATGTAAATTATTCCAAAATTTGAAATCCGAAACACTTCTGGTCCCGAGCATTTCAGATATGGGAAACTCAATCTGTATATGGCTGCTTTTTTCTACCCTTCTATCCTCAATGCTCAGTCGTTCTCTGCCAGTAAATTTGGCACTGGGTGGTGATTAACTCTTCCAGATCACAGAGTTCCATTCCTGGCACTATAGTGGTACCAGTGCAGCAGCACACCTTGTGTTAATACAAAAATGGTGACTTTGTGGCCTACAGGACTTAACGTTCCTCCTGGTACTTCACTTACTAGAAGCAAGTGACAGTGAGGAGACTGTGACTCACTATGTCCTTGATTCAAGGGCTGGAAGAGTTTGAGTCAAACAATCCAACCCTAGTGGTAAAAACTAATATAAGAGAATTTTCAAGATGTCAAAATAGATATAAGAGCTGCTCTAGTTAGTGATGTGTGCTTGAAAAATCAGAAGCCAACACACACAAAATCTGAGGATTATGAAAGTCATCTTACTGCAATCTCTCATGAGGTTATTAAACTAGGCCAGATTATCTACTCACATTCTCTGGACAGATCTTGAAAATTCAGTAGGGTGTGTGCCTGACGGAACATACAGATTAAAGTGACATTTATATTAGGTAACCCCTAACCACCAAAGTACTTTTATTGCTCACTTTAAGACATGCTTGGAATTCTTTTTTTTTTTTTAAGTATAAAACAAACCTTTCATCCTTTGTTGTTGTTGTTGTTGTTATTTTAAAAGATACGAGCAAAGTGGGGGTAGATATTGGGGATGATGGGGAACCACATAAATTTTTCTACCGTTTTTCTCATTAAATACTAAGGCATTATATATTACTAAGAATGATAAAGGATCAACTGGCACTAAAATACTAAGACTTTACATATCCTTTTAACTCCACCTAAGAGCGTAAACTAGCCTATCTCCACGGCTCCCTGTTCCTAAACTAAAATCACAAAATATATTTTTGTAGTACATCTTAAAATCATAAATGTTTGCTTATGTTTTATAAAAACACCCAACCATTATGACAGATTCTGACACCTACGGGAGAGCCTGAGTGGCAGTCATGGTGGAATTCTTGCCAGCCTGAAAGAAATATAGGGACAGACCTCTGACATCTGCCTAGATTCCCACACCCAGCTCACAGTGGGAGCAATGACCTGCCAAAATAGCATAAAGCAGATGGGAGTTCCGATATGCTACCACTCAGCAGGCGAACAACAGCAAATAGGACTTCACCTACATGGTCAAACAACAGCTAAAAAAGAAAACCTGCTAAAAAGTACCAGTGCTGGGTATATATAGCCTTTCTGCTTTCATACAAAGTTACTCCTCCATAATCCACTATTGGACTTCCTATCACGTATGAACATCAACCCTTATTTCTCCCTCTATCCACATTTCCTCATCTATTTTTTTCCTGTCTCATTAAATTTATTATATGTAAGCTACCTTAAATACTTCTAGAATGAGGTGAGGCAGGAAAGAGGGAAGGATCCATGTTCAGACCCCTCCTCCCTCCCACCCCAATTCTATGTAAGAAATTGATAGTGTTATGTTATAGTATAAGACAATGCCTACAACAAACAAAGCAATGGAAGAAATCCACCTTTTGAGATTGCCCTGCTTCAAAGCTAACAGCTGACACTCCTGTGGCTTGGCAAGTTGTTTAAAGGCTTTCTAACACTTGGCATTAGCCTAGCAGAGGCAAGGCCTTTCATACTCAGCACTACTGCAAGATGTCTCACTCACCAGTACACAAAGGAGGTCAAGGTATTCCCAGCAAAAGGAAAATAGAATTGGAGCTGACACTTATTTGGTAGAATGCTGTTATCAGCAAGTATTTATCTTCCATACTCTTCCCATGCTGCAGGGCTACACCAGAAGGTAGGTTTTCTTTTTTTTTCTTTTTTCTTTTTTTTCCATCAAAACACAGTGCAGCCTTCAATCACCAGCATTGCTCATGATCCTAAATCCTCTAACCCTTACATAAATCTGATGGCTAAAACGAACAGAAAAATAAACATAAGATGCTTCTACTTTTCTTATAGTCTATATAAAATTATGAAGCCAAACATAGCTACAGTTTTTGCAATATGTTATACAAATTCTGAATAGAATTAACTTTGATTCTTAACAGTTAAAAGCAATTTCTCTTAGGGAAGTAAAATTCAACTGAAAGGATATAAAAGAAAAAGGGGATATTAGAAGTAACAGAGTCATCAGGTGATGTAAATCTAAAAGGTAATATTTATTCAATATAAGGATGGCATTAACATCTAAGTAAAGGAACAAACAGAAGCATATGAACCTTCACGTGAGGTACAACCTAAAAAGTTGGTGTATATCCTGGGGATACTCAGTATATACCCACTCTTCAAACTAGCCTGCTGTGGTACAGTAGTTATGTTTGTATTTATTTAATGACAAGCACATATGATCAGCATCTGGTCACTACAAAAAAAAATGTGAATGCTTAAATTAATAGATGCTTAATTTTTTTTTTGAGAGCACCAATTTCCAAAAAGTTTAGAGATAAGATTCTGACAGAGAATTTCCTTGTATTATAAAGAATCAGTAGCTTAGGTAACTATCAGTTCGCCGGCTCGTGCAGCACATGTGCAAGGCCTGCCCTGAATGCCAAGCGACAGTGAAGACCCACAGAGTCCCGGCTCTCACAGAGCTTACACTCTGCTGGGGCAGTAAGACAGTTCCAAAGTTCTTAGAAGATATTTTCGGAAAAAAAAAAAAAAAACAAAATAATATGTTCAAGAGTGGCAGCAGAGGGAGACAAAGGTGAAAAGAGGACACATTAAACAGCAGGTAGAGGTGGGTGGGGAAGGCCTCTCAAAGAGGGGAAATTGAGGAAAATCAGCCCTTATGAGATCTAAGAGATAGGGGTGTAAGCAGAGGGAAAGGCCTTAAGTGTAGAAACAAGTTTAATGTGTTTAGGGAACAGAATGGTGACTGTGTTTAAGCTTACACACAGGAGGGTACAAAATGAGGTTAGAGAGGTAAGCAGGGGCTAGCTCGTGTAAGCTTTTAAATAATGGTATGGGGTTTGAATTTTTTCTAAATACACTGATGAGCCCCTTGATATAAAGCAAGAGAATTACCATGGTCTCACTTATGTGCTGAAAAGATCACTTCAGATGCAATTTAATTATGAAGGAGTTAAAAGAAGACACAGGAACACAGCTAGAAGGCCATGACGGCGGCCGAAGTGAGAGAAAAGCATGGCTTAGACTAACTAGGTGGTAGCAGTGGAGATAGAGAGAGCATGGGTTGAGGAAGTATTTTAGAAACAGGGTTGACAGGACATGCAAGTAGACACACCATGAGGGCAATCAGACACATCGGTATGGAACTAAGGAAAGAGGTCAGGGTGAGATACCAACATTTGGGAGATGGCGCTTAAAGAAAGTGCTTAAACCAGTGGGGTGAGTGAGAGCACCTGGGCGTAAGTCTGCGAGATTGCAGATGCACAGAAAAGTGACACAGCTCAACCACTGTATTGCCATCCTCAGGCTCTTTTAAGGGGATTGCGGAAGAGCAAAAAATGCCACCATGTTTTCAGTAAGCCAGTATGTGACACAAGTCTTTTAATGACATTTCTCCTAATAATAGGTAAAGAGAAAAAAGAAAATTGTGGGGTTTTTCCTTTAATTTTTGTTTTAATGACAGAAGCTTCCCCACCACCCCTGCAAATACACACGCACTGGCATTGGGAGTTTAATGAATTTAGCTGAGCCAAAATAATCCATTCATATTTTCTCCTTTTAGAAAAGCAGTATTCACTAAGTTTAGTAACAAAATTCACTAAAAACAAATAATGAAGTTATAAAGTACTATTTGAATCAAATTATCATCTGAATAAATAACCAGTTTTTCTAATTAGTAATCATACTTATGAATCTGATTACTATCATGACCTGAATAGTAACAGTAAGTGAAATAATCACACAACCTATTTTACATTAAATTCAGAGATTTCCACCTAAAATAATCTTCCCCTTTTATAATGCTAATAAAGGTGGGGTACAAATGTGATAGTCATCACTTTTCTCTGGGTCAGCCAGGTCATTTAACTCAAAAAACGAAAGACTCAAAAAAAAAAAAAAAAAAAAAAAGAAAGACTCCATCAAATCTACCAATTTCTCACTAAATGACTCTGACAGACTTGTTTACTGATTTTAAACACATATCAGGACTGAGCTACTATCCAAACTCCCATCAATCCATGCTACAATGGATAAATAAATTGGGGTATATTCACACAATGGAATACTATATAGCATATGGATAGAGTTAGGCTAAAATTCATGTATAGCTTGTGTAAGTTTAGGACTCCCCAAAGACCAACTAGAGGGGGCTTTAACCGATAACAAGAGGTAACTACACGTGATTGGCAAAAAGAGCAAAGGCACTCATAAGATGCATTGATTTGAACTAGGTGTGGAGCATCTACGGCATTAGCATTGAGGGGAGGAAGGTAATTAAAATCCCCATGGAGACTGCTTTTCAAGCTCATCTCCCCTAAAAACTATAGACCTAGAAAGCCAGTGTAATTAATGAGCATACATCAGATATGTATACATACATCAGACAGGTTGGGGTAGAAAATGTTAAAAATCACCCATTAAGAACAAGAGAGCGAAGGATCTACTCTGCTCCAACTCTATGCTAGTTGAACAACGCTTGAAACACTGAGTTTAATTCTGCATGCCACAATTAAAAAGGATTTCGAGTAAAGTGGAACCTATTCAAAGGAGAATGACCAAAAGAACTTAAAACCACCCAATATAACAACAATTGAAGGAATGGAAAGATTTAACCAAGAGATGAGAAAACTCAGGAAAGAGATAAAAACAGTCTTCAGTGTACAAGTTATATTTAAGTATGCCATGCCATGGAACCTATTTTACTCAGCATTATATTTTCACAATCACTGTTGGAATAGTATATAATCTCCCCCAATTGTGGCAAATATAAATTTTATACATTAATCAAAACGTGGCAATGCACTGGTCAATACTTCATGGAACACCTGAGGGCTCAGGGACACCAACAAAGTGCCTCAGATGTAGACACTACAGAAAAAATAGATTTCAATTCAATATAAAGAATAACTTTCCAACTGGGCCGTTTAAAGGAAAAAAAGGCTTATAAGAAAGGTACCATTATTTGCTATCCCTGAAGGTGGGGTGGAGGAAACTCAAGCACATTGAAAGGGTCGAGGGACAGGATGACCTTTAATGGGCCTTCAATTCTGGGATTCTAATTATTCTCTATCTTGATTCTCAGAGAAGCTGTGCCTGTTTTAAAATATCCCATGCTTAATGATTACTCGGAACCTGAGATAATAATGAGAGGCAAGGTATATCAAATTGTAAGTGAAAGATGTGATGAGACAAGGTAAAGAGAAGTATCTCAAAGATACCACATTGTGAAACTTGAAATTGATATTGCTAGTAAAGCCACAAATACATGAATTCTTTAATCACCCCTCTGAACCAAACTTTTCTGCTCTTGTTTTATTACTAGGATTACTATTTGGAAGCAGAACTCACATGATTTACATTTATTTATAAAAGCAGCAATAGAACAGAGGTGAATAAACACAAATTTCTTCTCCCTGGAAAGGACTGATGAGGCTGAAAGCCTTAAAAAGCAGCATCCTGTCTGAATGAAATATCAGCCTATGAGTTAGAATGAGAAAAATCAACATTATTTGAATAGAAATAATTATAAAAAGAAAATTTTCTTTGGGTATGATGCTATTACACTGTTTATCCTTAAGAACTAAAGTCTCAATTCAGTACTTCTAAGGATTAAAGGGCTGCCTTTACCCTTTGTTAGCTGATGTTCATCTTGAACAATATCCTCACAGAATGGAAACTTTTCAATTTCTTACTAAGTAACACTTAACTTCTGTGCTGGGATCATCATTGGTAACAGTTCCTAGAAATATTCCGTGGAGATACTTTAAAATATCCTGGAAGAACTGGACCACCTTAAAACTCAATGGATGATCGGTTCTACCCCTGTATCCCATTTAATCATTATACACTGAATCCCTCCCACATCAATTAAGCATACAATATAGTGCAGTACATAAAACCACAATAAGCAATACAGAAAAAAGGATTAAAGCCATGAAAAATGTATTAATTTATTCTGTGCAATGCACTTGTAATTCTTCCACTTTCAGTCAAGATCACAGTACAGTTTAATAGTCTGGTTCAGGGACCAATTAATCCTTTTATATTTAAATCAATCACTGACTCCTCTCCGAATAATTTAGCTTCTACACGCTGCCTCCCATTTGATGTCTTTGGGGAAAGAGTGCAGTTAACACTATGTGGCACATTAATCATGTTTAGTAATAGAAAAAGAAATGCATTATCAGAGAAATCTAATACAAAAAGTAAAACATGCTCTAAAACATGTTAGCATAGTCAGTATATGTGTCATCATTTTCTTAATTAAAACAGGCAAGTAAAACCAGGAGCCAAGAGTACACCCTTCATCTGGCTTTTCATAGTATGTGTGCATGCATGTATCTATCTATTTTGATTATGTATAAAAATATACATTTTAGGAATAAAACCACTCTACTCAACCTCCCCCCCTACTGGCAGATTTCTCGCCCCATCCCAGCCTAAAGCAGAATGACTTGATGATGCTCAAACAGTGGGAAAGGGTAAAAGTAACAGAAAGGCGTGTATTGTATTCAAACTGGCATGTGTTTGGAACCCTGCCACAAAGCTGTGTTCTTTTCCTTGAACGCCTCTGAAGTCTAATTAATAGGGTTAATTCAATGCAATATTCATGTGTAATCTAAAGATTCTTACCACTGCATGTAAAGCAGATGTCCATGTTTTAAGAATATTTTCTCTAAACAAATGTGTCAAGAAAGCATTAAGAGTTCATGTGACTAAGAAGACAACAGTGTACTATACGCTACTTCTTACTTCGACCAATAGCAGGAGCAGGAGGTCCTCTTTTTCATCCTTGGAGCTTAATCACCACAAGAATAAATCAACTTTGTATTCCAGTAGCCGCACCATGGATTACAAATGCATGATTTAGCTTCGGTAATTTCAAAGCAAACATAAGCACTTTTCAAACGGTCCATAAGTAAGTGTTTTCAAAAAAATTTAACCAATTAAGTTTCTATGTAGATTCAGCACTGAAGAAGTAAAGTCTGTATCTTGGCATAACACAAATGTACTGCTGATTCAGGAGCTCTGCCAGTTCAAACAATTCCAAAGGAAAAAAAGTACACAGTGAATGTTAGCTCTGTGTTCACTTCACAGCAACACAGAGAAATCAAACGGTCCAAGATTAAGACCAGCTCTGTGATACTAGTGGGAAGAACAGTGAAAAAAAGAGGCCATGCTATAGGTGGTAATCCTAACTCATAAGAACACACAGCATCTAAAGACTGAGAATTCAAAAGCCTGACTAGATTAACTATCACACTGAAGGAATATTTCTCTGAGCAGGCATGTGAACTGTGACAACCTTTGACAATCTGGTAGACATCTATGACCAACAAACAATCATCAGGTAGAAAAATATTAAGTGTCATTCCTCACTAATCCCCAGGAGAGTCACATCAAAGAAACATTTGGAAAGAACCCAAATCTTTTGTCTGTTTCTTTTTAACCTCAGAATAGAACATCGCTAGTCAAGATTAAACAAGTAAACCAAAGCTCATCATCAAAAATCATCATCTCATCCCTAGAATACGAAGTCACAGCAGCTAACAAGCTATCATCAGCAGGATGAGTCTTGTGTCATTTTCATGGTGGTTAGGGAAAGTTTGTACAGATTCATTTATACTCTCCTGTCTAGTTTCCCCTTCATAAGCATCTGTCAAATGGTATATAAGGATTAGAAGTGCCACATGTAGACACAGAGATGGTTAAGAGATCCTACAGATCCCTACGAAATACACGTAAATCTAAGCAGTAAATGCAAAGGTGGTGGAGGAATCCTCCTTCTGTATGTATTTGTTTGGGTGAAATGGACCCTTATATTTCAGTGACTGTGTTTCTCAGATGGTGAATCCCAAGAGAGAAAATGGTATATGTTCTTTATGGATTCAGTGTAGGATAGAGTTCAAAACAAGATCATAAAATGCTTGACAGACCTTTTGAACACTGGTGTTTCTTTCCCTTCTTTCTCTTCTCTGCTTTTAATCGAGTCATCCCAATCCTGAGCCCAGATAACACTGGATCTCCCCCCGCCTCGCCCCCCACCAAGACAACCAATGAAAGCCTCAGTACATTCACAAACTGCCCTTCTCTCAGGCTTAGCTCCTATCAGAGCTACTCTGAACAATCCCCTCCGGTCATCCTGCCAGCAGAAGCTGCACTCAGATTCTGGATGGGGGTGTCTGATGCTTCTCAAAACCCCCTGATTTGGTAGATTCTCTCTTCCTTTACTAGCCTCTAAGGACTTGTGACTAATCCTTCTTCTACCTATGAACAGTTGGCACTGAAAACTGATATGACACAAAATATGAGTCACAGGATATTTGGGAATGATGTATATGAGGGGAGAAATGCTTTGCTATAAATCTCACATTTAACATAATTTGTTCAACATCAAGATACCAAATTTTTAAATAAATAACATAATAAGCATTGTGGTTACCAAATATCCAATTCAGAGTTATTATTATATTAGCATCCATCTTTAGATACAAGTAAAAAGGGAAAAGAATTTATTAATGCAATAAAAATTACTAATGTACAAAAAATTTTAACCAGCCTTTCAAAAATCACCAGCAAGACATATTTTAAGTATATAGTAGGTAATCAATAAAAATTACACACACGAATAGTGACATTTCTAAGTCAATGTATAAAACCTACTCTGGAGAGAGACATGCTTAAAAAAGGAAAAGTAGGCTTATAAAGCACCTTATTTGTAAAGTCAATATTAAAATGCAGTCCTATCAGTCTCCATGCATTTTCCAACATACCACGTCTAATTCAAAATATGGCAGGCTGGTTTACAGTCACTCACATGAAGTAAAAGAATTGATTCATCTTTCAGTTTTCAAAGTTGAATCACTTAAAAAACAAAACCAAACACAAAGATGTCAAATGGATGTAAGTAATTCTACAACCCAAAATAACAGGAAGAATGGCCATTTAAAAGAAATTTTGGATATTTAATGCCTTTGTCTTTTATTTGATTAGCTTCTTTATTAACCAAAACTATTTTAATTCAACACTCATGAAACATAACTACAACAGTTTACATTAGAACATTTCAACAATATATGTAGTAAAACATAAAAATATGATCAAATAAACATATGTTTCAATTCATAAGGGAAATTTCTTGGAGTAGAATTTTCATAGCAGGAGAAACGGTACAGTTTTTCTTTTTCACTCCCATCTGTGTATGAGTAAATAAAAACTTTTAAAAAGAAAATGCCTTCCTTTACTCAATACACCCGAATTGTTGTTGAAAGCTGGAAAACACTATTGCTTTCAATTAATTTTGTAAGTGGTTTTCTTTATCCAATATGCATAGGTCAGCTATAATGTACAAGTGACATGTTCTTGATAGTCAATATAATGTAAGCTAAAATAATGTTAGTAATTAAAAACATAATATTAAAGAAAATAGATTAAGGTAACAGGGAAATAAAAATAGAGGCTGATGATAACACTGTCAGGAAACAATTCCCAAGAAAATTCTCCAGAGTCTTCAGACAGATCTAGGGTATCTCACTAACAGTTCCTGTCTGACTCCTCCCCATCCGCCTGTCAAATGCCAGTCCTCATTAACTACTAGCCTTCTTGCCCTTGCCCTTCTGCCACATAACCTGTACATTTCATCTGAGATACCTAGAAGTTAAGACAGGTTTCCAATACAGTCTTCCCTCTTGCCTTCTCTTTCAATAGTATGGAAAGGCTAGATGGGATTAAGAAAAAGGTAAAAGAAGTTTGACTACAATATTTATCGAATGTGTTTTTATTCATGCTAGTTTTTATCTGGTCTTGAGAAAAACCTTGAATAAGAGTTGTACCTGCAAAGGTACAGGGTACCTTTAATTGTTACATTTTACGACACATTTACTTCTCTCTGAACAACCTGGGAACTAAAATTGACTATCATTAGTCACAAAAGGGGAAGGAAACAGGTGATAGTCCCCACTCTAGGAACTGAAAATGGGAACGGAGTCATCAGGGCAGAGCATCTGAAGACATCATATATCACAATGGGCTGAACCAGGCATAGGAACCTCATTTCCTAGGAGACAATCAGTACTTGAAACTGGGGTTTAAGAAAAAAGAGAGAGAGAGAAAAGCCTAGCCTCTCCAGCAGACTGCACCTATTGGAAGCCTGTAACCCTGCATGTTCTGTCAGGGAGGAGGCAAGGTACAGGCGGGTAGCAGGTGAGGTTGAGACACATGGCAAGGAGCAGGGAGTCAGAACATGAGAAGGCTAGTGCAATCGCTCATAGTGAAGTGATAAAGTGATAAAAAAAAAAAAACTTAGATTAGAACATAACAGTGCAAATGGGGGAAAAAACACATTTACAACAAGTAGACAAACCAATAAGTATACTTTGGGATACCATATAGATGCATTCTTCAGTTATGTTTAAGAAATCAACTTACCTATAAATCGGAATGAAGTTTTGTTTTTCAAAATATTCAAACTTTTTTTTGATAATCACAGAAAAACGGGCTAAATTATCCACATTTTAATTGCCATTTTTCATTATGTCTTGTAATTGGGAGGTGAGGCATTGCCTAAGTTACCATTATTGATTTCTATTTTTAAAATTGGTGTATTTATTTATTTATTTATTTACATGAGACAGAGTCTCACTCTGTCGCGATGGGTAGAGTGCAGTGGCGTCATCATAGTTCACTGGAACCTCACACTCCTGGGCTCAAGCGATCCTCCTGCTTCAGCCTCCCAAGTGGCTGGGACTATTAGGTGCATGCCACAATGCTCAGCTAATTTTTCAATTTTTAGTAGAGACAGGGTCTCACTCTTGCTCAGGCTGATTTATTATTATTTTAAAACTGAGAAGAGACAATGATATTCTAGTATTCTTGGGTTGTCTCTACTTAAACCTTGTTCCCAAGGAAACAGCTAATGTCTCAATATCAGACCCTGCATAATTACTGACTATAAAGGAAGTATGCATTTACAATGAGACATTTGCACTTTAGCAGAACAAAAATGACCAGCTTGTTTGTTGCCTTAATATCAAAAAAAGTCTCTCATCTTCATACAGAGACCAGCACTTTCTATTAGACATATGCTGACAGGAACAGGTTACATGTTCTCATGTACAGAATGTTACTATTTTCAGGGCATTCTATTCTAGACTAAAACAAAGTCACAACTGAAACCACCTTTATTTTTAGGCGTTAGCAACTGCCTCTTTTGGAAGAGGCTCAGCTTTGAAGTCACTCTTGTTAAAGCATAAGTGGAGATAATTGCTCATAAACCATTATGGATGAACAAATTTCCCATGACCAAAAGGCTTGAAATTAAAATGATTTAAATAAAAACAATTTTATAGATTTCTTATTAGCCAAAACCCTCAACAATAATAAGCATAAATCTTCTTGAATATATCACATAATTTCTGTCATATTTAGTACAAGTCTCCAACCTTTTATAATCAATCCTTTTTCTAAAGAAAGCACTTAAAATCTTGGCATAGCAAAAGAAAAAGTGATATACGAATCATCTGCAGAGTTAGGAAAAAAATAAATGAAGTACAAAGAGGCTTTTTCTTTTTAATCACTAGCAAAACCTCTCATTTGCACTACTAAAGAAATGCTTTTTGTTAAAGATTTACGAACTTTCAAACCAGACAGTTCTAACGTTACTGGTATTGAGCATAAAAATCTAACATGTATGGATATTTTATTTTGCCCCAAATATTCAAACAATTTAGAGAGGCTAGTCAACTAGAAACTTAGCCCCACATACCAGTATAATTGAAGAAACTTAAATAAACATTGATTATGAAAATACTTGAGAACTAAAATTCAAAGACAGGATTTTTTGAATGGCAGGGGTCATTAAATCAATTTAGTGAATTTTCAATCAATATTTTTAAATTAGAATAAAAAAGATAAATAGAATTTCAGGCTTATTTTAAGAAAAAGAGAGATACACAAACACATTATGTACTGGGTTGCAATGGAAGACCCATTCATTGAATGTAGTCAAGAAAAATTTGAAAGTTCTTTGAAAGATCAAATATTGTGGTAAACCTCAATTTAATAACCCAATAACATGAGGATTTTTCATTATACTGGCCTTTTAAAATGTTCCGTTAAAGACTGAATCCATAATTCGTAACTAAATTCTTCCACAGTACAATTCCATGGAAGTTAAAATTATGACCCTGAGAGTTGAATTAACTCCTTTGTGTAACAAAGTCTACCACAGCTTTTGCAATAATGGTACCCTAGCAGGTCAGGACAGTATACACTAACACACTTAGAAAATAGACGGTACAACATACAAAATATGAAAGTTGAAATAACAGATTCACAAAAACTTTACCGGACACATCTGCATGGTATAAAATTTCTCTGTATACACATGGAACTGGTACCATCAACATTAAAACTTTCTATGAATTAAATATATCTACTAAATGTGAAATTAAGAATGAACACCACTGAGACATTCTAATAACCTGTGGCAGGAAGCCAACCTTGGCTAATACAAAAGCTATAAAATTAACTATAGACTTTTCCCCCCGAATTAAAAGCACACTCTACTTGGAAGAAGATGGTAATTCCTTTTTTATTAAACGGTTATGCAAGCTCCATTTATAGATATCAAGGGTCACTTTTTTAAGTTTATACTTCAAAACATTTACATTCTTCAACAGAAATGCTCATTTTTCAAATATTTAACAATATACTTTTAAAATGTATATTGTACAGATGTATTCATAAAACATAAAAATATCTAAATTAAGAAGCCAAAGTTTTATAAAGTCAATTCCTAAGGAAGTGTTATTTGTAGATTCTCTTACATCATAAGCAATTTCCAATGAATTAAAATTTAAAGAATATTATATAATATTTTAACGAGATTTATTTTGCTAAGATAAAATAATAGAATTCAATTAACTATTTAGTCTCAATAATTTTTTAAAACTAGAAATACAGTTTTACTCTCCCCATTAGGGGAGTAAATAGCTTGTGCAGTCTCTTTTAAAATCATAACTGAAAAATTCTAATTAGCCCAGACATTAACTGTGAGGAGTGAAACGTGGATACAGATCACACGCAAACAGCACTGATAAATGGCAGCCAAGTACAGGCTGAGTGTAGTATCCTTTATCCAAAATGCTTAGGACCAGAAGAGTTTCAGATTTTGGATTTCTTCGGATTTTGGAATATTTGCATATATTTAGTGAGGTACTTTGAGGATATAAAACATGAAATTCATTTGTTTCATATATATGTTATACACATAAACTGAAGGTAATTTGGTACGATATTTTTAATAATTCTGAGCATGAAACAAAGTTTTGACCGTGATCTATCACGTGAGGTCAGGTGTGAAATTTTCCAATTATGGCATCATGTCGACACTCAAAGTTTCAGATTTTGCAGCATTTCAGATTCCAGACTGAAAAGAGATAGCCACTGAGGAGCCAGGCTCACTCATGTGAAGGCAAGGACTAAGACGAAACATGGCCAAATTTCTAGCATTTAAAGAGATGTGTATGTTAAGAAATCACAAGCCAAAAAGCCACAATCAAATTCTAGCTTGCCCCTCTTTTTTAACAGTAGCAGTGGGAGCCAAACAGTTTTCTGTTTTTGAAGTCTAATGTTTGTTATATGCAAAACTAGACACACACACACACACACAACTATAGATAACATTATATAAGGCTGAGCAGCAGAGACAGTTTCTTGGGGTTAAATTGCACAATGCAAAGGAGTCATTGGGGGCAAGGATTAGAATCCAAAGCCAGGAGTGACCCTTCCTTTGTTAGCTCAAACAGATGATCTGATACACCACAGCACAGAGAAACAAAAAGGTCAGACTAAAAGGATGATGAAAGTCGTTAAGATATACAAAGGATGAGAGGGAGTGCTGTTGGCCCTATATTATCCTGTATTACTGGAAGTGGGTCTTTTACTAGGGCAAAAACTCAATTTTCCTTTTAGCAATCTGGTTCTGCAGGAGATAGAACATAAAGACATTAACTAATGGGAAAATTGCTCCAATATTTTACTGAGCTATGCTGTGGAAATTAATTCTTCATAATCCACTGAGAAAAATGTCTTGGTGTCATTCTAAAAGGGTGTTAAATCCATTGTGATCTTTGTGGGGAAAACGCTGGAAAGCACATTGACTCTTAAATGTCAGCCAGTTAAGAACAAAAATCACTAATCGTGTGTTAGACTCTGGTTTATATTCCACCATTTTGACAAAGCAACCATTCCAATCTCGTTTTGCTTACGCTAATATCACAACCTGCTCATGTACTCAGTCTCTGAGACAGACCCAGAGACTGGGACAAGGGAGCAGTGAAACAGGGCATTGGGTGCATAGGAAACGCTAACCAGGTACAAAAATTAAAAAGGAAGCATTTACAAGAATAATCCATACATGAATAATGAATGCTTAATGTATTTTGATTAAATGAAAAAGTCAAATACATTTCAATAAAACGATGGGCAATGTCATAAGAAATGTAAGGCAATACTCATCATTAGTATCTTACAAAAGCACTGAATAAGCCTAAGACATGTTCTAGGAAATAAAATATGTAATCCATTATTCCATTTATTATGCAAATATCTATCTTTTTCAAAGATTTACAGAAAACATATTCTCCATGTGTCACACGCTCTGTAAGAAATCAAGAAAACGACAGTACTAATTACAGAGAGTTTCTTATTAAAAAGTAAAAATTCATTTTTATTGAGTGACTTCTAAATTCTTGGAAAGATACATGTGAACAGAGAGTTAAAAACATGAGTAAATATAATCCCTTTCCTCGAGGAGAAAATATGGCCAGATATATGTATAATAGAAGGTATGTGTAGCTTTCTATAAAATTCAGGAAGAGATTATTTTGGCTGTGAGAATCAAAAGGCTTTGTAGAGGAGTTAGGACTAAACTTGGGCCTGCAGAATTTTTAGGGTTCAGATAATTTGAGACTGAAAGCTTAGGAAGGAAGACTAGCCAGGAACACATTTATCGAGCGTTCACTTTGCCAGGCACTATTCTGTTTTGAATATACTGTATCCTTAAATTCTCACAGTAACTCTGAGGTAGGCATCATACTATTACCTCCACTTTGAAGTGGGAGGGGGAGAGGCAGTAACTTGCCCACGCTCACATAGCTCGGAAGGGGCAAAGTCTTATTTCAAATCCAGATCTGACAGAAGATTCTACACCCTCACAGCACTGAACTTTACAATCTTAACTGAACTGGCATAATAAAAACTAGTTATATTTCAATAACTGTTGGCAAAGGGTTTTCACCTTACATCAGCTCATTTTAGCTCCTCTTATCTCCACAAAGTTCATTAGAGGTAAGTTAGTTATGTCCATTTTAGAGGGTAACACAAGGTCAAGGAGTTAAAGTGACTTCCTCAGGGTACCAGAGGCAAAGGTAGAGCTGAGACCAGACCTCATCCTTGGCCTACGAGTACAGTGCTTCATCACATCCCCCTCTCCTCCCTCACATTACAGGGCATGTCTACCAGCTGTGTGCTGTGAAGCCCAAGGGCTGCCAGGTGATGCCCCTCAGTCCACCACAGGAAAGTTCCCCACCCTTACCCCCCTCTGCCTCACTTCAACACAAATGGGATTCTGCTAAGGATTTCATTTGAAATCTGTTCTACTACTGAAACAAATTTGGCAACCACTACACACAATACACACACACAGTGTCTTGGGTCTAGTTACCTTATCCTCATTTCCCGCCATATTTTCTCGTGCTCTAGACTCCGGTATCGGTATTCAAACCCTACTCCAGAAAATATTATGTCCCATACATCACTTAAATAGTCTTCCCCTTGGATTAATGTGTATAACACCCCAATAATACCAAACCATATTCCTAATAAAAACCTAATAACTCCAGCCTGACCAAGAGCGAGACCCCGTCTCTACTAAAAAATAGAAAGAAATGTTTGGACAACTAAAAATATTATATAGAAAAAATTAGCCGGGCATGGTGGCGCATGCCTGTAGTCCTAGCTACTCGGAAGGCTGAGGCAGAAGGATGGCTTGAGCCCAGGAGTTTGAGGTTGCTGTGAGCTAGGCTGACGCCACAGCACTCACTCTAGCCTGGGCAACAGAGTGAGGCATGTTAAGTACTTTTCTTTTGTACATGGCTCTATAATAGCCTTACTTGCACACATAATCAGAAAAGAATAGCTTTCACGTAAACATTAATAACTAGACACTTAAATCCATACTGATTCCAACTGTCCAGCTGAAACCCTTTTAAAGTGACACACAATCATCAGTAAAAAGCTCATGGGTACCAGAATGGTTAAGACAAAAGGCTGGGCGAGGTGGCTCATGCCTGTAATCCTAGCACTCTGGGAAGTCAAGGTGGGAGGATCGCTTGAGCTCAGGAGTTCAAGACCAGCCTGAGCAAGAGTGAGACCCTGTCTCTACTAAAAATTGGCCAGGAGTCATGGTGTGCACCTATTAGTCCCAGCTACTTGGGAGGCTGAGGCAGGAGGATCGCTTAGGCCCGGAGTTTGAGGTTGCAGTGAGCTATGATGATGCCACTGCACTCTACCCAGGGCAACAGAGTGAGAATCTGTCTCAATTAAAAAAAAAAGAAAAGACAATTCCAAGTGCTGACAAGAATGAAGAACAACAAATTTTCATACGCTGCTGGTGGGAGTCTAAATTGATGCAGCCACTTTGGAAAATTGCTTGCTGGTATGTATTAAAGCCGAACATGTGCTTACTACTCTGTGACTCAATATTCTACTCCTAGGTATATACCCAATAGAACATACATACAGGAATATTCTTATGATTATTCATAACGGCCCCAAAGTAGAATTATGACATTAAATAATTGTCAACCAATAGCAGAATACAAAAATGAAATGTGGTATATATTCATGCAATGGATTATTCATGCAACAGATTCTACAGCAGTAAGAATGGACAAATTACAACTACACACGACATAGACGACTCTCATAAATAAAATGCTGAAAGAAAGAAACCAGTCAGAAAACAGTACCAACTGTATGATTCTACCTAAATAAAGGTCAAAAACATACAAAACTAACAAATCTTTAGTGTTCCCGGAACAGTGGTTCCTTTGAGGGGAGGTAGGAACTAGGACAAGACACAAAGGGGGCTTCTAGGAAGTTGGTAATGTTTTGTTTCTTGATCTGAGTGCTAAACATTAAGGATGTGTTCACTTTATAAAAGTAGATAAAGCTAAACAGTTATGATGTACAAACATATCTTACATATATATTTCAATAAAAAGATTTTAAAATAATTCTAATAGGATCATGAGTGTTTTCAGAAAGCCCACTACAAACAGGATAATTGAAATACATGCCACTCAGAAAAATAAACATATTAACTTGTAAACTTATGATCTCGACTTCCAGCGATACTATCTGAGGAATCAAAGCATGTTCACAAGATAAGTTAGTTCTTTAAATGGTAAACATTCCCTCTTGCAAAAACCAGTATTTTAACAATGCTTCCAGTTGGTCCTTCCAATGGAAGAGTCACAGAACTAATGAATTTTATGGCTGGGAAGGCCTTTAGAAAATGCAATGGCCATTCCAAAATGAGCTAATTTACTAACTGTAACAAGTTTCTTTAAATACCTGAGACAATAATCATGAGCTCCACAAACAGACAACCACAGTAAATAAGCAGCAAAGGATTAAAAAACAAGATTTATGGGCAATTTAGTGAGCTGCTGGCAGCCCAAAGGTAAGTTTGTTAGGTAAGGACCCTGACCACAAAACCAGCCACATGCTCAGGGATAGGAAGCAATAGAGTATAGCAATTATCAGCAAGAATGTTGGAATCAGACCCAAATTTGAGATCTGGCTATATTGCTTGCATTAATTACTTGATTTTTATTCTTACCTATACAATTATTACAATGAGACGTACCTAGATCTTAAGCTAAAGCTACTATTAGGTATAAATATGATAACATCTATAATTACTTAGTACCAAGTACATAGCGGTATGCTAGTGATGGTAATGATAACAATCATGATGCTGTGGCCGTGGTGGCATTACGAACATGAGATACAAGTCCGAAAGGATTGGATCTGGGGGAAAGTGGCTAATTTTTGAAGAGGATTTCTAGGTTTAGAGAAGGCATGAAAATAGGTAAGCAAGAACAGCTCTGGGGACTCTCATAAAGACAGAAATACAATCTGGCTTTTAGCACACCACAGTGACTAAATCAATTTTTGACTTAAGTGTATGTATTTCCTAACTGATTTACAAATAACATTTATTCATAATGCCTTGTAGGACCTTAGTTATGACACCATTTGTCATAATGGTGAACTATGACTATAGTCTATGAGAATCAGTTCCAACTATTGCTGGTGATGAACAAACTCACAATCTAACTACATTTTTTTTCTTTTAATTCTCCACATAGCAATGAGATGAATATGAGAATCATCATTAGATAAGACTCTGTAAGATTAAGAAATTACTTTTTATCTAATCTTAAAAGATTGTACAATTATAGGATAGAAATTACTCTTTTGGGCCCTAATTCAAATTGCTCTAATGATACTAAAGAAATGAATTACTAGAGATAAAAGACAAATTTTGCTTTGTGATCTTTATTTCTTTCCTTAAAACTTAACAGACCTCTTTGTCTTTCTAACTTGACAGATTTGCTAAAATCTGGAATATACTGCAATTACCTAACATATATTTGGTTACTATATTTCTTCCACATTTAACATAAAGATCCAAAATTATTCTGGTAAAGGAATAAAAGTTACCTTGTTTCATCCTCAGATTTAAATACATAACTGTGTGAAACAAAGTTAATCCAGAAGCAAAAGTGACCACCAGCAGCAGAACCCCTGAAGAAAGTTAGTAGAGTCAGTTAACAGAAAATGAAGTCAGCTAACGTGTAAAGGAATAATTGTAGTAGATTATTCCAAGTCTCTCAAACACGGAGTCCATAAAATAAAGTCCTATGAGGCAGATAGGAGTCCCAAAGAGATTGCAATTAATAATCCTCCCGAAACAGCAGAGGCAATCCCATATGAAAGGTACAAAAGGGATGACAAAGAGACAGTAGCAGTAAGCCTGAGTGAAGATGCCAGCTTTCCAGCAACCAAACTCCAAAGCTCTGTTTTAAAACATGTCACTTATTTTATTCAGGGTAGAGTTAATTAGCTGCTAATATTACAGGTGGGTCAATAGCCACATGATATACACAGCTGGGTAGCATCTAACTGACTGATGCCAGAATGCTCTGTCATCACCACTTAGGTCCCAGGAACTTTCTAGGCAATGATCTAATAAACAAATACATAGCATTTTGTTTATGTGATATTGTGACTCTTCTACTGGATAGTCCTAATCTATCCTAAACTCAGACTAATGGTCTTTATTATAGTCTCTGAAACAGTTTACACATGGAGACAGATAGCCCTAAAGACAATTTTCATACCTTTATATCCATCTGGCAAAATATGATCATTTCCCTCAAATATTAAAGCTGATTCTCAGAGGTCAGAAATGTGCTTCGATTTTCAAAAATTTGGTAATGGAATTACCTAAATTTAGTAAAGAGACTTAGGACCTTTTTTTTCTTAACGTTCTGGTAGTCACCAAATAAAACTTCATAGTCTGACGTTAAATTGGATTAAGTTCATGAAAATATGTCATTTAACTTAAAGTTTTATGATCCAATATCTTATGTACCAAAATAGCTTTATCATTTAGTCAAGGATTCAATCAACAAAAAATTAATTTATTTTTCTTATTTCTGGCAAAATAAATAATAAAAAAGGTTTAAATCTTTTCAATTACTAGAAGGATCCAACTACAGCCAATCAAAAGATATAAAACATATTTTCTTCCTGATCAAGAAAAGCAATCTGCTAGCAAACTTAAACCGAAAATTGATGGTTATTTCCTGTTTAAAACAAGTTCTAAATGAAATGCATCAGACTGAAAATCAGGATGTCAAAGATTTTGCATGCCATTTGAGGCACATATCCTTCTCAGCTCATCTGATTTTCTTGTTTTTGAGACAGAATCTTGCTCTGTCACCCCAGGTAGAGTGGAGTGCAGTGGCATCATCATAGCTTACAACTTCCAACTCCTGGGAGCAAGAGATCATCCTCCCTCAGCCTCCCAGGTAGCTGAGACTACAGGCACACACCACCATGCCTAGCTAATTTTTTCTATTTTTGGCAGAGACAGAGTCTTGCTCTTGCTCATGCTGGTCTCAAATTCCTCACCTCAAGCGATCCTCCCACCTTGGCCTCCCAGAGTGTTAGGATTATAGGTATAAGCCACTGCACTGGGCCTGATTTTCTACTTAACACAGTAAACAAGGAGACAAAAAAATACTTCCATTTGTTTACGTCAATCTAAGCAATGTTAAACTTCTAAAACTCCAAAATACTGTTTTGCCCATATATATATTCTGTAGGTAAGTCTGTAGGATTACTGTACTGATAAGTCTGTACAGATAAGTCTATACAAATAAATCATAATTAAAATTCAGATTTTTAAAATTTCTGTATACATGTAAGAACTAAAATGTTGGGATTATTAAAAGTAAAAAAGAAGCTTACACTACAGTATAAACTGGCAGTAAGATTTTTCACTTTGTAATCTTTATCCACAATGGAAAAGAAAACAGACAATACATTAATCTACTATCTTCTTAACCGTTTATATGACCTATAAAAATATTTTTTTGAAGGCCATCAAAAGACATAATGGGAAACCTTTCTTTCAAAGATAAGTTGCTAATCTTAATCAATGTTCCTGGAAAAAGAATATCAGTCAATAGGGGAAGCTGAATTAAAAATAATCTAGTCAACTATACAATAATAACAGCACAATAGTGGTTCATGGATGTCTATATTTAGCATTTACATATTCTCAAATATTATCGCATTATCATATCCCTCCACTGCCTCTCAAATAATATTCTAAAATGTAGTAGTGTTTCATACCTTTTAGTATATTGACTCGTGACCACAAATGTAAAATATGAATACATTAATTAGAGATAATATAATACAAGTATATGTACACTTTACTAACAAAGAATTAAGGTGTTATGCTTATGAAAGACACATGAAATAATGGTTCCCATTTATAGGCTTATATTAAAGATTTAACAGAAGTTTAGAATTAGCACATCAAGTCTGCTTAAACAAGCTTGATTTTGCTAGCAATGCCCCCACCATCAAACAAATATACTCCACAGAATTATTTTACACCGTTCAAGTTTTCTGGGTTTTTTAGGCAGGGTCTTGCTCTCTTGCCTGGGCTAGAGTAAAATCGCATGATCACAGCTCATTGTAACTTCAAAATCCTGGGCTCAAGCAAACCTCCTGCCGCAGCCTCCCAGGTAGCAGGAACTACAGGTATGTGCCACCCCATTTGGCTAATTTTTCTTGTTTTTTTCCAGAGACGAGGTCTCACTATGTTGCTCAGGCTGGTCTTAACTCCTAATCTACCTGCCTCCTGAATCCTCCTACCTCCCTGCTTCAGCCTCCCAAAGTGCTAGGATTACAGACATGAGCCATAGGGCCCAGACTATGAAAGTATTTTTATAGTATAAAATATATTACATTTAATTGATTAATACTGGGAGAATAATAGAAAAGAAGAAAAAGATTAGAGAGTAAAAAACATAAAGGAGGAACCAAGAAAAAGGCTTTAAAATTATAATTTAAAACTGATTTATACACTATTACTTTATGCATAATATAAATTTAAATATAGAAGAAACAAAACATAAATCATTGTCATTACCCCCTTACCTAATGCTTGGAAAGTCTTTGTGTTTTCTCACCTAGGGGGCAAAAAAACCTTCCAGGGTTGGAGTTATGGACGCAGTTTCACAGACGAACTGCGTCTACTGTGAAAGGATGCAAATTAAGTGCGCGCTTGCTCCTGGAGGCTCCGCAGCACACTGCCCAGGACGGTCTCGCCCTTCTCTGGACTTGGAGCACTCTCTGGATCACTGATAGTGTATGAAGTGGTTACCAACTCTAATCCAACTAGGCAAATTTCTAATTAACTTCAAAAGTTCTTAAAGATAAATTTAATTTTGAAAAATTCATAAAAATGGTAGAAAAACAATGATCATGTACCTTGCTTTTCAGACCAGGATTAAGTGGCCAGGAGAAGTGTTATTTTGTGTTAAATACACTTACTTAATATTAAAAATAGGGGAAATATTTTTAAGGCCTGAGATGTTAAAAGCAACAGTACGTACGATAATAATAACTTAACCATAGATTAAAATTATTAGATTGCACTGAGGACAATTCTAGATTCAATCATATCTTAAGTATACATATACACACATACATGATACTTGTTTTATGGAGCGTTTACTTTTGTAGAATTATTAATTTACCAAATATAAATGGAAGTGAAGGTAAGGAGAAGAGAAGAAACTTCTGACAGAAAACCATGGTTTCATCTTTAAAAAGAAGAAATAGAAGCTCAAGACAGTGGCATGTGGCCATTTGTGTCTCCTTTCACCCTCTATCCCACCAATAAGCAAACTAATCACTAAGGCAAAGGCTTCTATATGAGGTTGCAGGAAACTAACTTGGTAAAACTACAACATTCTAAATAATTTTAAAGCAATTTGGGGGGACAGAGATTTAACTTGTTTTTTTCAAGTCATAAGATACCGATTTTCAAAGCTAAACTTTAATTAACTGTTGTTTTAAACTCCACCTTATAAAATTGTCCACATAACCATTTTAATCCAGATGCAATTTTTATTTTCAAATAAATAGGTAGTTGCAAATAACATGCCTATTCTAATGTTACGGTATCCAATAAATTTTCAATTGCTCAGCACTAAGAAAGGCAATGTCACAGGGTCATGTAATTAGGCAGAACTGAGTTCACATCTTATTATTATGAGCTGTGTTAAGTCAATGAACCTTTCTGTATTTTAGTTTTAAATGTAATAAAATAGAGAAAATAATGCCTACCTCCTAGAGATACAACATTAAACAAGGTAAAATAAGTGATCATGTTCAGGACATAATTACAGTCGCTGTCACAAATCAGAATGAAATCATTTATTCATCAGAGCACACATTCCAAACTACCTCATGTGAGTTTGGGAATACATCTTAAATCTTACAATTCATATAAGCATAATAAAAATCCATTAGAAAGGAAAATTCACTCCAAAATCCAAATTACAAAGTGTTAATATTACAAAGTCACATCCAAACACTAATACCTTGAATCAATTCTCTTCCAGTGATTTTCAAACTCTTTCAAATATACTGCCTTCCCCTTCATAGGAAATTTTATACAGTGTTTCCAGCATATTTTGAAAAGGGAAGGAGGAAAAAAACCAGAGTGGCTTAGCTTGGAGTGAAGGCTGTTTTCACTCAGATGGCTCACAGAACGGCACACTGCTCATGCCTGAAAGCTGCTTTCACTATGCCAATCAAATGTGTATCCAAAATGTCTCATACTAAAGTGGAGATACTCTTGTGCCTTCACCGCCCTCCTTATTGTCTATTTTATTCCTCAAGATAAGTTCAAGATTGTTCCTGGAGGATCCACAGGATGCAGCCCAAAACAATCTGACCCTTCTTTGAACTCGGAGCACTTCTCTGTATCACTCACTGGGCCCCTTAGCACAGCATCTGGCTATTTGATAGTTTTCAATTTAGAGTATTTCTGACTTCCTTCCCCACCTAGTCCCATCCATGACAGCAAGGTGTATGTTAGCCTCTGGGCATCCCTGAAGAGAGCCCAGCAGATCACATTTTTGTATTGAGAGTATTGAGTGTACTGAGTGCACCTGTGGCTTGGGGGGGGTGGTCGGGGAGTCATTTTAATTAAATACTATTTTGGATTATCTAAGCCACTTGTTCCATCTAGCATTAATAATCTAGTTTCAAGTACCTCCGAAACGGACTCTCACTGACCTAGATAAATGGCCATCATAGGCGCCTAAGACTAATCAGGCAAATGCCTTTTTAAACCGCCACCATCCCCAAGGAAAAAAATTATTTATCAAAATATACAGCTTTAAAATTTTACTATGTACTTAGTATCATTAACTGCAGTACTGCTGTGATATCAATAACACAAAAATATAAACAATGATATAGCCATCCCTTGGTATCCATGGGGGACTGGTTCTAGGACCCTCCTGCAGATACCGAAATCTACAGATATTCAAGTCCCTTGTAAAAATGGTCTAGAATTTGCATATAGCCTACACACATCCTCCTGCATACAATGAATCATCTCAAGATCACTGATAATACCGAAAACAATGTAAATGCTATGTAAATAGCTATTACACTGTATTGTTTAGGGAATAATGACAAGAAAAAAAAGTCTGTATATGATCAGTACAGATGCTCCTTTTTTACTATTCTCTATCCACCATTGGTTGAATCCACAGATGCAGACCCCACACATATGGAGGGATGACTGTACTTATTTCTTAAGGAAAAAGGTTAATCTGATAAAGTTTCTCTGCTCCTAAAAAAATTTGGAATCTTGGCCAGGTGCAGTGGCTCACACCTGTAACTCTAGCATTTTGGGAGGCCAAAGCAGGAGGATTGTTTGAAGCCAAAAGTTCAAGATTAGCCTGAGCAACATACTGAGACCCCATCTCTACAATAAATAGAAAAAAATTAGCCATGCATGATGGTGCATGCCTGTAGTCCCAGCTACTTGGGAAGCTGAGGCAGGAGGCTCACTTGAGTCCAAGAGTTTAAGGTTGCAGTGAGCTGTGGTGACACCACTGCACTCTAGCCCAGGGAACAGAGCAAGACCCTGTCTGGAAAAAAAAAAAAAAATTCAGAATCTGGTACCCCAGATGCTTGGGGAAGAAAGCATGACCAGGAAAGCAAGGGGCTCCGACAACAGCTTAGTTGCTGTCTTAGAAGGGCATTCCCACGGTCTCATTAACACTCAGCATGTCTATCAGAGAGGAGTGCTTTGGCAAAGGCAAACAGGGAAGATTGTTTCAACACACAACGAAGCAACTGAACCTTGTACTGTCCTAAATTGCCAAAAGAGCAGATTCCTCACCTTATAGCTCTTCCATCTTACACTTGTATAGTACTGAGACTCATCACACCAGTCATCTGGCCAATCTCCATGCTGTAGAGTATACTCAACTACAAGTGGGGTGAGGACAGGGGCCGCATCAATTTTGTCCACTGTTATATCCATAGCATCTAGAACAATGTGTGGCATATAAGGCTCCTTGAAAAAAGAGTGTGTGTGCATATATATTATATGTACACACACACACAGTCATGTGTCACTTAAAGATATGGATACATTCTGAGAAATGCATCATTAGATGATTTCATTGTTGTGTGAACATCACATAGTATACTTACACAAACCCAGATGATACATGCTTTCTTCCTTACATAATTTTTTCATATGGAAAACCAAATGTCCTAGCACCATTACTGAATATCAGTCATTTCCCCTACTTTATCTGCAATGCTAATATCAAGTGCCATATATCAGGTTTCTATATATGCTCCATTATAATGTTATGAAACCACCATCATATCTGCTGTCTGCAGTTGATTGAAACATCATTATGCGGAGCATGATTGTGTGTGTGTGTGTGTGTGTTTATGTGTGTATTAGGCTCTTAAAATAAATTAAAATATGTAGTATGCTCTTAAAATACATATATATACACACACGCATGCCAAGTATCATAAATGGCAAAAATTAAGAAAAGCATTTACCACTTCACTTTCATCATCGCAATGTCTTATTGATTTCTTACAATATGACCTGAAGATGCAGTTTTAAAATTATGTTAAACAGAAGATATCACATTAATAAATTTCCCTCAAAGGCAAGATTATATGTAGAACATTTAATATTCTTTCTGATCAGATCTGAGCAAACAGTTTATAAGAATCTGAAGAAAATACGATTGAATACAGTAGAATCTCCTTCTGCATTCTGGCAGCACTTCAAAAAACCTGTCCCAGCAGGCCTAATATTGCATGGTCAGCGAAGGGGAAAAGTGAAAGAAGTCTTCTACTTTGCTGTTTCTCTGAAAAGGGAATCACATTAGCCCATTAAGTAGTCAGAAACATTATTTTATTGCTTGCAAAACCCTTGGGTAATAAAGAATGAGTACAAATTGCCACAGGCAGTTTTGGAGGAAAAACAGAACTGTGCAAAACAATGACAGCTGCTCTCCTGCAGCACCGGACAACTCCAGTAAAGAAAACAGTACATCAGCTGTAGTTTGTCTGCTCAAGTGGAGCACTCTCCCATATGTGAGAAGGAGCTATACAAGCACACAATTCTGTAGAATCCATGTGTAAATGTACAAGTAGGAAAGATGTGATAGAAGAGAAGAAGGCAAATGTATTTGTAAAAGCCACCTTAAGGTAGCCTCAATCACACACGCAGCTCCATTCTCTTCAATATAAGTAAGACTGAGGGGGAGTGACAGTGAAAAGCATGTGTCCTTTGGAAACATGAAGTAGAAAAGGTAAATAGTTTTTACTGAGAGGAATATTAATATTTTTCAATAAAAATACTAAGAAACAAAAATGATTTTTCTTTTTTTTTTTTTAAGAGATGGGGTCTCACTCTGTTGCACAGGCTAGAGTGCAGTGGTGTGATCACAGGATTGTAACTCACTGCCAACCTCAAATGCCTGGGCTCAAGCAATCCTCCTGAGTCAGCCTCCTGAGTACCTGGGACTATGAGTGCATACCAACATGCCCAGCTAATTGGGGTTTTTGTTTTGTTTTTCTTTTCTTTTTGGTACAGACGGGAATTCCACTATGTTTAAGACCAGGCCTGGTCTTAAACTCCTGGCCTCAAGTGATCCTACTGCCTCAATCTCCGAAAGTGCTGGGATTACAGGCATGAGCCACCGCTCTCAGCCTAAAAATGGTATTTCTTTAACATGGCCTATGATCTAAGAAAACAACTTACTTTCTATGCAAATAAAACTCATTTGTGTCATGCCTTGTACAGGTAAATAGCAAGAATGAATGATTTATTGTCATGGGATTCAGAGAAAAAACTGAACTCACATCATTAACCTTGTTTGAAGAACACTGTTAAATGTCATATTTTCTTGTAAAGACTAACTGCTTTATTCTAACTTCATTACTGTGCTATTTTAAAGTATTACATGAGAATTTTGTTATACAGTTCTATATTGTAGCTATGATGACACAACTGCACTCTTCCCAGGGCTTTTGAGACTCTGTGTCAAAAAAAAAAATTTAAAAAAAAGTAGGAGAATCATGTAACACCATCATTATAAACAAAATAAGAACTTTACTTTTAATGAAATACAGAATCTCCTTACAAAATCATATAAGAGTTTTTATCTGTAAAAAAATAGAGAAGACTCCTACTAATGAATTTTCGACTTTCAAAGTTTTATAGTTAGAAAGAAAAACCTCTAGAGCAAAAGCACATCAACCCTACAAGCTACCAAAACATGGTGTGAGTGGTCACATGCTATTTCATCCTCTACCATTGGCCAGGTTCATGCTTACTTTTATGGAGTGTTAATAAGATGATTGACTGTATCATGTTTAACAAACACAAAGCGGTACAAATAAAAAATGTACAACCAACAGAAATAAAATTAGAGATCATTTTAACAGCTGAAGGTGATGAGAAAATGATGACTGTTTTGTTAGTGGAAATAACCGTGGAGGATGAAGTGAGCCCTGCAACAATGGAAACATACTGACAACACAGTCAATTAAAAATAATCAACAAGAGATGAGAAAAAGTTGTAAGATGGGAAAACATTACAGTGTGAGGATCAGCACCAATCAGTGTTTGAATGCCTACTGGTCTAACAATATTAACTCAGGAGAATTTAGAGGGTAAACAGGGTCAAAACATTACAGAGGATGATTCTGTCCCAAAACAACAAAGAACTGAATCAATGAGTTGAAGGCCAAATAAAATTTGCACAACATCAAAATGAGTATTAAGGGCCAGGCACAATGGCTGATGCCTATAATCCCAGGCATGGAAGGCTAAGGTAGGAGGATCACTTGTGGCCAGGAGTTTAAGAACAGCCTGGGCAACAAAGCAAGACCCTTTCTCTACCAAAAAAAAAAAAAAAAAAAAGAGAGAGAGAAAGAGAAAGAGCCGGGGAAAGAAGAGAAGAAAGAAAAAAATTAGCCAGGCATGGTGGCATGTGCCTATAGTCCCAGTGACTCAGGAGGCTGATGTGGGAAGATCACTTGAGCCCAGGAAGGTCAAGGTTGTAGACAGCTATGACTGCACCACTCCGCTACAGCCTGGGCAACAGAGCAGGATCCTGTCTCAAAAAAAAAAAAAAAAAAAAAGAGTGCTAAAGCAACAAAGCTCTCTACGACAGCTTTGCAGATTATCAGGTGGGAGCTTACCTGCCCCAACAATTCTAACACTGTTCACAGTGGTACACCTTAGGAAAACACCCTTGATAGCACTTATATCAGCAAGAGTACACCTGGTAACAAAGATGATGAGAGATCAAGGAAGTCTAAGCAGAGGAGATAAAATCTGCACAAACCATTTTGATTATATACTCCTATCAGTTAAAAAAGAAATAAAAAGCACACACCCACAATACTTGTATATTTATTTTTGTAATTTTCTCCATGTACCTCTATATTTCATTGAATCTAAGAAATCATCAGTTGTAGACACACTATTATTTTATTCATCACTAAGAAAGAATAAAACACTAATGTTAATTCTACAACAGAAACATCACAATTTGAGATGTTAAATGTGGGGAGCAAAATACATCTTAGAGCCAATGAAGTGTGGTACTTGACTAATACTAATGAGTTATGCATGTTATAAAACATACACAAAGTTGGAGTTTTTAAAGGAAGAGAAAAAAACTGACACAGAGCTTCTAATATTCTTTTCCTTACACTTTAACAGATCTTTTGCGTAAACAGTTTGGAGATCCTCAATCAGAAAAGGGGATAAAAGAAAGAAAATGGTAGATGTTAGATTTCAATAAATCCTACTGAATAAGTGGGTGCCTTATCTCCTCTATTACATTTATTACATATCATATAGCGTGATGTGTGATGAATTTGACAAGACAAAGAAAAAAGCAGGAAATAAGTAATGCTCATAAAGTACCCTCCCAAAGTCATTCATTAGAGTAGTAATATTGCTGCAGGGATGAAGGGCACAGATTTTAGAGTTAGACCAACTGGGATTTGTAGCTGGGCTATCTATGTCACTCACTATTAACACACCGGACACTTCAGTGTTCTCATGTATAAAATAGAGATAACAATTCTTACCTAACAGGATTAAAATGGGGAATGGAGTTAAGTATATATGAAGCTTATAGCCAATGCTCAGAACACAGCAAGACAGAGCTGGGCGTGGTGGCCCATGCCTGTAATCCCCGAAGCTGGGGAAGCTGAGGCAAGGAGGATTGCTTGAGGTCAAGAGTTCAAGACTAGCCTGGGCAACAGAGACACTCCATCTCTAAAAGAATGGAAAAATTAGCCAGGCATGGCGACTTGCACCTGTAGTCCCAGCTACTTGAGATGCTGAGGCAGGAGGATCACTTGAACCCAGGAGTTCAAGGCTGCAGTGAGCTATGACTGTGCCACTGCATCCCAGCCTGGGTGACAGAGCAAGCAGGACCCAGTCTCTTAAAAAAAAAAAAAAAAGCAAGATTGAATAAAGGGCAACAAAGGGATCATTCATGGAAATATATTTCATATGTTAAATTACATTAGATTATCCAAAGTGTTACAAAGAAAGATGATGTGAGAAAGTATTTGACTTCAACCAGTCTTATTCACTCAAGCCACTTTTAGATACCACAATTACTAACAAATACTTATGGTATGAACCCTCACACCAAAGTCCATTTCTGCCTATAGACCTGAGTGAAGATAAATATAGGAAATGTATGAACAAGGAACATACCAGCCTCTTTATTTAACATGGGGTTCAGGGTGGTGGAGTCCTTTTTTTAATCTACCACTAGAAAGTTCTCTGTGTCTGCCGTAGTAGGCCTCAGATGTGTCTGACAGCTGACAATATACTAATGGGACAACAAAGCACACTATTAACAACACAAGGCCATAGAATCAGTAAAACAGCAATGTTCATTTTAACAGGACACAGTTTTCTTAACAAGTGCTTCTAAAACAAACATCAGTTTAAATTAAGAATTTATTGATAATCTGATCTATAAGACTGTATTTGCTAACTCTCATTTATGAAACACATTTCTCAAGTACAAACACTTCTGATATATTGTTTAGGAATTCCAAAACAATCAAGTAAAGAATTCTAGCTTTGAAATAAACCCAAATGTGAATGGCAAAATCTTGACAATGCTTGTGGTAAACAGTACAGCAGAATCACTGGCCTATAATTTTGTTTTCTGACTCATGCTGCCTTGGTTTATTCCCCCAGGATTGGAAATACCTATTATCACAATAAGAAATCTGAATTCTATTTACTATCTTTTTTCTTTTTTTTTGAGACAGAGTTTCACTCTGCTGCGCAAGGTAGGGTGCAGTGGTGTCATCATGCCGTCATAGCTCACTGCAACCTTGAACTCCTGGGCTCAAGGGATCCTCCTGCCTCAGCCTCCCAAGTAGCTAGGAGTACAGATACACGCCACCACGTACAGCTAATTTTTCTTTTTAGAGACAGGGTCTCACTGTG